>NC_051313.1:19770851-20083303 GCF_015220235.1 Choloepus didactylus | reverse complement strand
CAGCATAATTGGCTCTTTAAAAGGAAAATAAAGCAGGCAGAAAAGAGATACATTTTGAAAGATAAAAATCCTAAGGTTTTTAGCTTAACCAGCAGTGTTTCCAGCTCAAACAGCAGTTGTTCACATTTATCTGTATATACTGACATTATCTGTAGGTCCTTAAAACTGGAATCTGCCTATAGCTGCCTGTGCTGCAGGAGACACGGATGTTTCTCAGTTCTTGTTTCTAGCTGGGCATCCAGAAATTGCTCCCTCGGATTGTTCTAATCTTATCAAAACCCTCATACGTGTGACTCAAACTGAAAAAGGAGGGAGCTTCTTCATTTCCACAGAAGAAATCCTACATGGCTGATCAGATAGCAGCTGGATTATTCTTTCAAAAGCAGCTCATTCTCTTCTCAAAGCTTGTGAGCATCAGATGTGCTTCTTATTTCCCTAGGTCAGATATCAAGTTCGAAAAGAATTTCAAGTTGACAGATAAAGAATTCCCATCAAAAGTCTAAAATGTCATTCCCCATGATCTATGTGCTAAACTTTTCAGAAGGAAATTGTCATTAACATCTGAACCCTGCATGATTGAGTTATAAATGTTCATTTTCACCCCCCAAAAATATTTATTAAACAATTGCTGGGTCCACAGAAATATACTAAAAGCAGATAAAATGATGAAGTAAAATAAAACTTCAAGTTTGGGAGAGATACCAGACACCACCATCACAAACAGTTAAACTTTTATTAGCAGTGTAATACTATTTTAACTTTTAAATAAAATCTTATATAGAAGCCCAATATATGAAATATACAAGAGGGCAGAAACACCAGTTGAAGCAGAGACATGGAACCCAACTTTTCACTGCTCTGACTTCATCTTCTCCCACATCCTTTAAAGCTATTCATCTAACCCTTTTTATAGTTTAGGCAATATGAACTTGGACAGGTGATTGGTCTGAGGCCACACAACTAAGCCCAGGTCAACTGATTCTAAATCTGGTACATTTTCGACCACACCTCAACTAAAGATATGGCTCCTGCTCTCTGAAACTTTGTAACTCCTTAGGAAAGGAAACGAATGTACAATATAATAATACAAGTTTGTGTGACACAAATGCAATACAAATGCTGCAGAGTAAATGCTGGAAATTCAGAGATGGGAAGATGTCAAATTGAACTCCTGAGAAACTGACAAAGTAATTTATTTAATGTCTCTATAAAATAGCTGATGGTTCCTTGCATGAAAATACTATAGTAATTTACCTTTCTGGGGAGGGGGAAAAAGCTAATGAGAAAACGCCATTGATCAACAAAAATTTATATTCCATCTTAAAAAATTTTCAATGCCGTTGCTCCCCAATAACCCATCCCTCAAATGTTTTTGCAATCAAAAGTGTTTGAACTTGGCTTGATTTTCTCTTTCTTCTACATCTTTTCCTTGATCTCTCAATTTGTAGATTTTGAATTTATTTAAGGTAGTTTGAGAAAGACTAAAATTAAAAGAAAAACAAGGACAAATGGACGCATTGCCCCTACTTTTTTTCCCCTAGAAGAAAAGCATCTGAACGGTCCAGTGGTCTGTCTGAATCAGCATCCTCGACCTCACGTCTGTCTTGTCTTTTCAGCACCCTCACTCCATTTCAGGGCCCACCAGGGGTGACAAGCTTAGTATCTGCAAGTGTCTCCAGCATCAGTGGACCACAGTCTGGCCGCCAGTCACAGCACCCCAGGACTTCCTGGGGGAAGTTAGCCTTTATTTTCATAGTTTGAGTGTTGCTGGCTTGTTGCACCTGCTCTGATCTCAAAATCCTGATTTTGATCTACTACCTGCTCCTAATGCCCAGCTTCTTCCTACGTCGTCTCTGGGCTTCCTCTGGCCGCTGCTCTCGCCTCCTGTCTTAATCTTCCCTTCCACACAATGCCCCACCGGACCCCTGCTCCTGGGCTCTGGGCTGTGGTTTTCAGCCTCCGTGTGGTTTTCCTCTTTCTGGCTTCTGGCCCTGTGTGGCAGATGCTGCTGCTTTCCTCAAGCATAGCCGGCCACTGAATTTACATCAGAACCAGGGGGGCTGTTATTTCATTAAGGTTTGCAAAGACCTCGCCTCTCAAGCTTCATAGGCATGCTTCTAGGAGAGTAATTCTAAACTCTGGTTATAGATGAGCCAAGAAATTTTCAATCCAATACACGGGTGATTATAATGTCTTACTTGCCTATGAGTTGATTGTACCTAGATTTTGAAAACAAACAAACATATGCAAATATAAGCAGTCAATTAAATGATAAGGGTGAAAAGTCACCTAATCTTTAGGAAGGACTGGTCTCCAAGGGCTGAAAGTCCTAAGGTTTTGTTGGTTCCATAACTTTTATATTTTAAATCAGTCCCAAGAATGAAGGAGCCAGTAGCATCTGGGACAGACCTATAGATCTGGTTATTGAAGGAATATCCTCAGCACTGTGGTTTGCCATGTGAAAAGTGAAAGTACATGTGAACACTATTGTCTGGACCTGATCCTAGATCTTATTCCTTGGGATGAAAAACATTTCCAAAAAACATCAATTTTGAAAACCCAGAGATATACCCTGAACCATTCCTAAGCTATATGATCTTCCCACTGAGCAGCTGAGTTTTTATGTCTGAATAAATGATGGGAAGGATGGGTGAATGCAGAATGGGGCTGTGAAGAAGTTGAGGGGGCGGTAGATATGAAGAAGCTAGGAAAAGAATGAACACAATTTTAGTATCACTAAATTGTTTCCAGTTGTCCATATTCCCTGAGGACTATCTCCTAAAAAAGCACTACTGATTTGGGTACATAAGGGTAGCACTTGGGGCCTGGCACAGATGCTAGAGTTATGCTTTTAATTTGGAAGTAGATTTTGTTTGGGAATATCTGGAGATACTGGGGCATAATGGATAAATCATGGTAGAAGCTGGCAGTTGTAGAAGTCAGATATAGAGCATAAAAATCCAGCTGACAAATCTCTTTCCAAAGAGCCTCAGACTATAGTCAAACTTCATGAGATTATAACTATCTCCAAAATTTTCATCTTGCCAGATTTCTAAGGATTTCAGAACAACATATGTCCACTATTATTGCATTAAAATAAATTTTTGTTTTGTTTTACTCATACACAGACTCAGAAGTTTAATGAAATGGTGGTATTACATTTAAAACAAGAGGTTATATTAAAACAGAAATTGTTGATAACAGTTCAATTCGACAATCCAGAAATAGTTTTATATGCTTAATTGGTCTGATTAGGGTCCTATGCATATCAGAGAGGATTTGAACTCTTTATGTACACCAACATTCATAGAGAAAAAATATTCCTTTACACTTTTGACTAGACTATAATCCAGACTGGCCCTCTAGTACGAATCAGTGTGCCTGGTCAATAACTGTATAGACAGGGTAACTTAACTATCTTCAAAATGATATTACTAATATTATGTTTTTATACCAACAACAGTATATTATTTTTAACCAGCAGAAAGAATTAGATGCACGGTTAAAACAATTAAAACCCAAATACTCCTCACTATAAAGAAAGGCAGCAAAGACAGCTCCATCAACTTGTCCTTTGTGTTTTTCAAAATAATCAAATAACATTAAAGAAAGCTATTCTAATGTGCATTCAAATTGATGATCAGTTTTTGAACAGTAGCATTTCAACCATCAGTGTTTAGTATACAATTCCCTCTAGTGAAGGCAAAGAATCATTAGAATCTTCATCCAAGAAATACATCTACTTGCTTAAATTCTTATACTTGCATGCTTAACAAGTTGTATTCATTTACACATTCATTACATGCACTCATTCATGCAGTCAATAAAAATATGAAATTTTCTGTGCTTTAAAGTAAATGCTTTGGTGTAAGATAGATACAAAAGGCAACAAACAAGGGTTCTGAGTTTCATCGAAATCTACAATCTCTAGATTTTAAAATAGGCCATCAGAAAGAAAAATAAAACTGTTAAAGTCATGTTTTATGATTCACCTTTGGAAAATGGAGTAGTTGACTCAAATACTTCTTTTTATATATTCTGTTTTGAGAAGAAAATATTCTGATATTTCATGATCTGAATATGAATTGAAGTTGTATAAACTATAAAAGCCTTTAGTATATACTTGTGGATTAATTGAGTAAAATGTTTTAAGTGAAAGTCATATACAGTGAAAAATTTCTTGAAGAAGCATGTATCTGAAGTAAAATGAAGTGTTTCATAGAAAACTGAGAAAACTGTATCAGCAAGAGGAAGGGGGCAAACGAGATACACATGATTTTGAAATTGCTTATTTAACGTTGCCTGCATTGGTTAAAGAAAATTCCATCAGTCCTCATTTTTTGCTCCTTAAAATATCTTCCCACTCAAAGGATATTGCCAGTTAAAAGATTATATTAATTCCTTTTTTTTTTTAATCAAAATATACTGAATCATTCAGTGGTTTCTACCAATATCATTTGGACAGATGATAGCAACATGATAATGATACAATATAACAAAGTCAGAATTTCATTTAATGATCTGCCACTTGAAGATGTATCCACTAAGATACCTCCCTCCCAAGTGTAGGTGTGTCTGGGTACTATTTTGAGGAATAGAAAAGAAAAAAGAAAATGTTCAAAGATTCTATATGCTTAGGGAATCTCTAAAGCAAAACCTTCCTCAGAGAAACCAAATGCAGAGATTTTGACAGATGTCAAAAGTAAGCACTGGATTTGAAGGTTAAATTGCATAGCAGTGTTTCTCAGTAGGGAGGTTCATGATTTCTGGGACATCTAGGAAATGTGTAGGGGCGTTTGGTCTCCCAATGACAGGGATGGGGCTCTATAACCTTTAGTGTGTGTGGGACTGGGCAGACTGATGGACATCCTGTGCTACATAGGACAATTTACATTTGTAGTTGTTACATTACATGATTCTAAGAATAATGTCAACTATCAGAGTACCCCTTATGTCTTCCAGAGTGGTTGGGCCCAATCATTAAATAATAAAGTACATATTTTTTAAATTATTCTCTTTAGCTCTCCTTCATATTATAGTTGTTTATTGATTTTTTTTTTAATAATGTATACTGGTACACTGAATTTTGCTTTATGATAGTAAAGAGGGTCTTGCAAAATTTTTGTTATATTTGGAGTTATATTTGTTATATTTGGTAGGGTTGGGAACTTCTGTTCCATAAGCATGCCTAAAATATGAACAAAAGGAGCAAGAGACCAAGGCACAATGGACCCAAGGACCTTGGTGAGTGAGCCCAATGAAAACACTGAATCATATGGATACACACGTGGTAGTGGCCAAACCATGATACTGGGACCAGCTACATCCAGCAGATGATCTGGAGACAAAGATTTTGGTTATATGAGATGGTTGCTAGTCACATAGTTAAACAGAGAACATGAATTTTAAAGGTAAGAAATGATCACAAAATAGAGATTTGCTAAGAGAAGTGATAGCTACTAGCCATAAAAAAACAAACATAAAACAGAAAATAACCTTCATGAATAGAAAATGGCAAGAAAAAGAAAACACAGAAAAATAACTAGGATGTGAGTACCTAAAGGTCAATAAACATATCATCTTCATCTGTATGCTCCAGAGCCTCTTTATACATACTAAGTTCCTAATGAAATAGGACACCAAAATATACATGAGACATAAATAATTAACAAAACAGCAAACGATAGATTCAGTGCAAAATTACAGAGGGTCCTGGAAAAGGACTACCATTCATGCTTGATCGTTTTGAAAGTAAATGATCTGATTTCTCTTGGTCTCCTCCCTCCTTCATTCTTTGGGCTCTGCTTGGAAGTGAGGCTCATTTGCTGTGTCCTTTCCTCCATGCCCTGCTTTTTATTGTGGCTTAATCTGATGTTTCTGCCTCCTCTCAGTAAGGAGGCCTGTATGTTTGATCACAGACCCAAGTCTCTGTCACTGATAGATACTATTGGGAGAAACAAGAGACATTATAAACTAAGTCATTTGAATCATCACAGATTAAGACTGAACTGATTTACATTTCAGGTGAAATTTGAAACTGAAGTCTCCTATCCTGAGGTCCCTCTACTTCCTGCCAAAAAGTTAATTTAGGTCATTTGTTGATGCCTTGAAAGATGGGCAACTGTTCTTTTGCATGGTGCAAATGAGGGGCAGGTCAGTCCTCTGAGATACCCAACTTGAGGATCCAAGCTCTCTTTGGGGTTCCTAGGATACTCACCTATCAAGGTTTAAGAGTGTATACCTTAAAATAATATTTTAAAAATCAAATTTAAAATTGTTATTCATAGGACAATAATATATTCAGGAAATAAGTCTAACATAATTTAGATTTCCTATATATTTCTTTCAATGGAGTCTTGATTTAGAGAAAGAAAAATGAAGAGAAGATGGTCAGGTACAGGGAATCTGCAAAAGTCATTTTTGGTATCATTTTGGTAAATAAACACCTTGCTAACGGTAATAGGTTAGGGAGATGCTTATGTCACTGGTTACTTAGTCAATTCTAAGATGAATTCCTCTGAAACTAAAAAAGAGATGTTAAACAGTGTGGTGGTTTGAAGCTGTGTGTATCCCAGAAAAGTATGTTCTTAAAGCTGATCTATTCTTGTGGGTGTGGATCCATTGCTACTTCGGTTAAGGTGTGACCCACTTCACTGAAGATGTGTCTTAATCCTCTTACTGCAGTCCTTTAAAAATGGAATGAATACAGAGAAAGACAGAGAAAGCCATGGAAGGAAGAATCTGAAAGTAACGAAATGTGGAAGAGAAGGGAGACCAGTGGACATTGCCATGTGTCTTCCCATGTGGGAGAAGAGTCAAGGATCACTAGCAGCTGATCTTTGGGAAGATATCATGATGCCTTGATGTGGACATATTCACAGCCTCAGAACTCTAAGCTTGTAAGCTAATAAATTTTGTAAGCTAATAAATTCCCATTGGTAAAAGCCAATCCATTTTATGGTATTTGCTTTGAGCAGCTCAGTAAACTAGAACATACAGAGTTTAGCAAAGTGGCATATCCTGTTAAACTCTCTGACATATATTCCTTTAAATGACTGTATGCATCATGGTGAAATTTGACTTTATTCTTTGAGAATTTTTAAACAATCACTATATTGACCGCAAAGCTGAAATTTTGCTTTAAAAAAATTTCCATATGGTTTTAACACTGATTTCCAAAACCATATGTTCTTTATCAACAAACAAGATATATAGCTTTGATGTTTCACAGCAATGTGAGACCCAGGCTTCATTATATTGAACACCGAAAAAGACTTCTATCAAAACATCTGGTAAACAGAAGTCAGGAACTTAGCTTGTGATGCACATATTTTTCTAACTTTTTTTCAACTTGGTTATATATCTTAAAGAGACAGCTTTTTCTTTCATGAGAAATCCAAAGTACTAACACATTTTATGTATTTTTTATGACCGTTGAGACATTTATCTTGTTGCCTTTCTGTAAACTATTGTGTGAATTTTTCAAATAGCTACTTTAAGCTAGGCTGGAAAAAATTCACTTTTAGCAGTGAATTAAAAACACTTTCCACATTTGCCTCTGCCAACTGGCTTACCTAATGAATCTCAAGTTATTTGTGAGGATACTCTTACTTTCTTCTCCTTTAAATTGACTGTTTTAGACATATTATTTTTTTTAATAAAAAGTATAATTTCCATTATGAAATTAAACACAAATTTTCTTTTCTTTTCTTGGAACCTCTAAAGCATCTTTGAGGCACAAGTCATAAGTGACTTGTATGCTTCTTGAGAAAAATCCCTAAAAGCCACCTAAGAATGTCATCCCACTCAATGTGAGAATGTCTGAAGAATTTTGAATTCAGAGATTGTAGGAGATTAATAAAAGCACATAATAAACCCTCATGATTTAGAATCTATCACAACTCAGGAAATGTGACAGAACCACTATGCGCTTAAAGATATTCTGAAACAAATGGAATTATTTCCAGGCTTTCCCTAAGCAGCAGCCTTAAAGAAAAGAGCTCTTTCTGAATGTGGATTCTTTTCATTCATCAACTTGAAAACTAAATGCACCACATAAACTGAACAGTTAAGTGTGTGCGGTGAATATCTCTTTATCCTTTATGGGTAGTTTTAGAGCAACAATTGGTATCATCATTAACAATAAAACGTCATAATATGTTAACCATATTTACCCATCAGATAGGCAAAATTTTAAGACTGGTAACAATTAGCAGTGGTAAGGGTACAGAGAAACAAACATTCTAATATATTTTTTTGTAACGAACATTTATAGAATTCTTTTTTGTGGGTAATTTGGTCATAATTATTAAAAAAAAATGCATACATATCTTATGACCTAGTAATACTGCTTCTAGAAATTTACCCTATGACAGAATGTAAAGATTTTAGTTAAGAATGTTTATTCCACTTTTACATGTAGTAGCAGGAAATATGAGCAACCATCAATACAAGAAGGTTTAAACATATATTCATACAATGGAATATCTACATTCTCTAATCTGAAAATATATCCAAGACATATTTTAAGTTAAAAAGTGCAATTTCCAGACTAGTATTATACAGTGATAGGATTTTTTAAAAACTCTGCATATCTTTCTATATATAGAGATATAGAAATGTCCCGGTGACTATAAATATGTCTAGAAAGATATGTTCATTTTAAGAACATACCTAAAATTCTATACTTACACATATTACATTGGTGATTTGTTTTTTAAATTTGAACCAAAAAGCTTACATACTTTTCAGACAGGAATTTATTTATTTCTGGCAAAATCTGAAATTTATAGCAAATCTATATTTACACAGGATGGAAATATTCTACCAAAATGAAAAGGGAAGTATCCTATTTCCAAGAACAGAGGCAGAGTTGGGAATATCCATGAGAAGGATCATTTCTCATGATTTAAGGCAGATGTGGACATTGTCTATAGGTCAAACTTGCTTTGCAGAGTTACTGCATAGAGGGGCCAAACCCTCCCTCCCACAGCTCTCTCCTGATCTGGCTTAGTGCCTGACAATGAACATTTCTGAATGGATGACCAAATTCCCAGTGTTTAGGTGCAGGACCTTAAACAACGTTGGACAAACTCTGATTCATTCAAGGGATGATTACTGTTCAACATGATTAAGTGAATTTTAAATTAAAAGCGTTACATACCAATAAAGTGTTTTTGAGAAGTGATGTGCTACATTTGCCCAGAGAAAAAGCCTGGATTAGGTGAGGCAAATTCTTAGCTACCTGTTTACGATCTTTACCTTCTTTGTTTCATTTACAATGTTCTTATTTGCTCTAGTCTCTAGTACTCTGCTGGACTACCAACATTGAAGCCATGGTTACTTCAAACTATTTCCCCTAGTGGTTGAACTTGCCAGAAAAATAAAACTGGACAATAGAAAGCAGCTTTTTAGGAAGGAATTAGAACTGAGATGATGGTTATCGGGTGAGCAGTGAAAAGCTTTACTAATACAGTGAAACTCTATCTCAAAAGCCTAGTTGGGAAATAGCAGCAAATAGACCAAGGAAGCAGGAATTATAAAAGAATTGGGTGGTTTTCTCAATCAGAAACCAAGGTTGGAATTTTAAGAGACAAATACTCAAAGCCAGGTGGTGTAAATAGTAGCTGAAGGCAGCAATTAAAACATAGCCTTTCGGAGGTCACAAGATGGAAATCACACCCGCACACGCAAACAACCATCATGAAGAGCAGTATCGCCATTAAGACGATTGCCTATTTACTGAAGGGGTAATACTCAAACAGTAATACACTGTAAACTTCTTTATGCTACTTTCAGGGATCATAGAAATTTGGTGAGGAATGCTTTTGTACCTCCACCATTCATATCTGCAAACAACTGAATTTCTACATTTCCTTATAGAACAAGGAATAAGGATATAGAATTTTTGCATAAATCAAGCAGAAATGATAACCTCTTTACTAATAAATTAAAGGAACTCCTGATTAAAGAATAACAAACACAAGAAGTGGAACAAGATTCCAAATTTTGAAGTTCAGTCATGATCTGTGTCAAAAATAGCAGGTGACAATCTATAACTATCTAAATATTTGGATAACATTCATTTTCTCTGATTTTAAAATAAAAACTCACTAAACTATATACGCACTCAAGTATGTGGCATTTTTTATATCTGATTTTCACAAAAATCTGAGAAATTATCATTTTAAAATGAATCAGGATTTCTCTGTGATTTTTATAAGTATAATGGTGGTTATACAATTTATTTGAGAAAACTGATCACAAAATACTTCGCTCATGGAAAATAGTTTTAAACACATAAAATGAATACCAAAAATATATCATATATTATCTTTTCCTCCTATCCTCAATCACATATAGTAGTCACTGCTCATTCAAGAAAGATCCAATTAACTTTCTACTTTAATGCCACTTATTAAATCAGAGAGATAATCTTTAAAGTAATCTACATTTCATTAAAAACTGAATAGAATTCCTAACTTTAGACACTAAGCTGATGAGTGATAAAAAATACTGTGTTGTAGAGCAATAATCATAAGCCAATGCTCTATACACTCTGCAAATGTGTTTCAGTGAGGCCAAACTGGATTTTAAACTTTGTTCCCTACAATAGGATAATTATAAAAGAAAGAGAGGCAGAGCTCATGTTACCATAATACTGCAATAAAACTCATATAATCCTTTTGACACAGAGACTCACTGAAAGACCTGTTTTTAATTGCTAAGCATAAAAATGAAATTACTTTAACTTTTCTGTAATTTATCATTTACCTACTTCAATATCAAAGTATTAAAATAGGCAGTCTGTACTGCCACTCTATAGAGATAAAATATCAACAAACTATATAAATATGAGTGTATATATATGTTTGTGGTGTATATATATATATAGCATACACGTGTGTGCACATATATATGTATACTAAATTTTTTTTGGCAAGGCCACACCTTCAAAACTTTGCTTGGAAATTCTCTCAGCTATATATCTAAGTTCATCATTTACAAGTTTTTTCCACATAAATGCAGGACAGAACTCAGCTAAGTTTCTGCCACTATACAACAAGGATCCACTTTTGTATAGTTTCCAATAACACATTTCTTTCTGAGTCCTCACTAGCAGCATTCTTAACATCCATATTGCTACCAACGGTCTGTTTATGACGACTTAAAGACAATACAGATTTTCTCTATCATGCTTCTCACCTTCTGAGCCTTTGCTGACAGTCTTTTACATCTGCATTTGCATAACAGTATGTAAAAGACCATCTAGACTTCTCTATCTTGATCTCAGAATTCTTCCAGCTTCTTCCCACTGTCCAATTCCAAATTGGCAGGGCTGTGTTCCTTCTGAAGGCAGCAGAAGAGAAATCCATTTTCTTGCCCTTTTCAACTTCTCAAGGCTGCTTGCATTCCTTGACTTGTGGCCCCTTCCTCCTTCTTCAAAGTGCATGCTTCCAACTACTGCTTCCATTGTCACATCTTCTTTTTGCCTCTGCTTCTGTCATCACATCTCTTCTCTGACTCTGACAATTCTGCCTCTTTCTTATAAAGACACATGTGATTATACTTAGTCCACCCAGAAAATCAAGATAATCTTCCTTTTCAAATACATTTGCAAAGTCTCTTTTGGCATGTGAAATAGCATTTTCACAGGGTCTGGGGATTAGGATGTGGACATCTTTGAGGGTCCATTACTGAGTCTACCACAGAGCCTCAAACCAAGAATTACTGATGATTGATGTGGACTGAATTGTACCCAAGTTTGGACATGTTCTTGTCTTGGTCCTCAGT
This sequence comes from Choloepus didactylus, assembly GCF_015220235.1. NCBI lineage: Eukaryota > Metazoa > Chordata > Mammalia > Pilosa > Megalonychidae > Choloepus > Choloepus didactylus. The sequence goes on along the minus strand of NC_051313.1, from coordinate 20,071,510 downwards.
CTGGTGGGTATGGACCCATTGTGAATAAGATCTCTTCAAGATGCTACTTCAGTTCAGGTGTGACCCAACAAAATCAGGTCGGGCTTCAGTCTGGATTACTGGAGTCTTTTACAAGCAGTGAAAGTCAGAGAGAGAGAAAAACCATGGGAAGTGGCCAGAAGCCAGAAGTTAATGGAACCCAGAGGAGAAATGAGAAGACATCACCATGGGCCTTACCATGTGACTGAAAAGTCAAAGAATTGCAAAGACTGCTGGCCAGACTGATGATACTCACCCCGGGAGAGAGCAAGCCTTCTAGTCTCTGAAACCGCGGGCTAATAAATTCCTCTTGTTAAGCCAACCCATTATATGGTATTTGTTTTTGTAGCTAGGAAACTAAAACGATTATACATCACTTAGAAATTCAATACGATTCTCTAGGAATATTGACTCAATTTTGATTGACAGCTTGAAAAAAAGGATTATGGGTAGAGGGAGGGATAGATCTAAGGCCAAGAGTTTTGCCAACTTTGCTCTGTCAGATAAGGTTATCTCTAAACCTTGCTCATAATGACTATGCAAATATGATGAATAATGGAGTAATCTGACTCTCATTAGTTACTGAAGGCAAAACTCCTAGAATTAAAGGCAATAAGCAATTTAGACTCTGCTGGTGATATTATTTGAATGAAACTCTAAATTACAAAATTCTCCCTGATAAACAAATGGCAACTTCAGTTTGATGCTATCAGAATACTCTACAAATAAAAATCTCTATCTTGTTCTTTAATCACATTAAAGAAATGACTGCAGCGGACCTCATAATCATATTGGACTGATTAGCAGGATGATAAGGACTTAAGAGACATTTAAAACAGATGGTTCTGGATGGGCAGTGTGTTACTGATACACTGAATGAAAGCATAGGGAATTGATTATTAGTCCTATAATTTCAAGCCTGTACTTCCATTAATGGACAGTTTTCTCATCCATCTCATCTGATGTAGATCAAGGTTCCAAACTTTTTAGTATAAAGCCATTTTGCAAAAGAAATACTAAATGGAAGATAAATATTTTATTAATATAAGTTTAAAAATTCAAATCTACTTATTACCATTTCTATTACCTACTATAAAGTTAATCAGTGAAAACATAAGAACTGTTCAGAGATGAATTTGAAATCAGAGGTTATGGATGGCAGCTGAAGTATTATAGGAACCTGGTTATTATTTCCTTTTTGGTAGCACATTATCTATATTTGTAATTGCATGATACTATCATTCTAGTAACTCACTTTGCAATTTCAGGATATACTTAAGTATAAGAAAAGCTTTATATTTACATTGGTTCAGAAATATACTCTATGGCAAAACTTAAGGGAAGACATTTGTTAGGATAGCCTGTTTTCAATTTTACTTTTTACTAAAATGAAATAGTTTACTTTATTACAAACATAGAATAAATGCTCTTGAAATCCCATATAAGCCCACAATACAAATAAGGAAAATCTTTGGAACATGTAATCTCTAAATTACTTGAGTTTGAAAATTCTAAGATTCTGTTTCCTAAGACTATGTGGATTTTTCTATATCTCAAATCCTAAGTTTTGAATTCTCACCCTGCCCAAATAGTACTGAAATAACTTCTGGATTTCCATTTTAACTTCCCTAGATCTCAAAAAGCACATACACTTTTTCTGCAATATCACACAACCAAACAACCAAATGAAATGACATTATCCACTTAGTATTCCTTAGTATTTCTCTTTCCCTCATATATTTAATCTATTACCAAGTCCTCCCTAAAGATTTATATCTAAAAATATTAACTATGTCCACTGCTCCCCCATTTCTGCTGCCATCACCTTGGCCCTAGCCAAGACATTGTGTCTTACATGCACAATTGCAATACCCTTATAATTACTATGCAATCCTCTAACATAACTTGACAATATCCACCATGGAACATCTAGAGTCATCCTCAAATACACAAGAGAGATCACACGATGCCCTGTTCAGATGCCCTGTTCAAATGCCCCAGTGGCTTTTCCGTGGTTTACAAGGCCTTCACAATCTGGCACCAACATTTCATATCCATCTCCAAGGACTTTCTCCCTTTCTCACTAGCTTCCATCTACACAGTCTCCTCTCCATTCTCTAATATCCAAAGCTTGTTCTTACATCAATGCCTTTCTTTGCATTTGCTGTTGCTTCTCTTTGGTAGTTTTTCTGCCAATTTATATAACAGCTTAATTTTGTCATTTAAGTCTCAGCTCAAACATCACTTTAGAGTAGGTTTATCTGAAATCCTATCAAAATTAGCTCTACTTGCAAATGTCATTCAGAATCACATCATCCTGCTTTACTTTTTTAATTGCACATATCAAAAATTGAAAGTTATCTTGATTATTTAATTTGCAGTTATATATTATCTGTCTCCCTAGGTAAAATATTAGGTCCTCAAGAGAAGTGACAGGTCTTACTCACCACTCTAGGTCTGTCAGCTAGAATAATCCCTGGTATACAGGCAGTGTTCAAAATTCTGGTGAATAAATGAATGAATTTGTTGGAGGAATTTCTTATATAACTAGTTGCAACTTTTCTGCCTTTGCATGTGCCATTCACATAGTAAAAATTTCAATTTGCTTAAGGCAAAGGTTAGAAATTTCATCTCTTTCCAGACATTTTCATAACTAACCATTTTTTAACTTTTTTTTGAAAACTCCCTGTTCTTTTTTTAGCAGACTATTTATATATAGTACACATATTTACATTGCATACCCAATTTTTATTGTATCTCTGCAAGTCTGGAGTTTTTCTAAGGTCTTTTTATGTGCAACATAAAGCTTCTCAAAGTCAAGGACTTCTATATCATTTGCTTTCTTTATTTACAGTAACAATATGCTCTTTCTCATTTGGAGGGGTTAAGGATAAATACTTCAGTCTTTCTTTTAACTTATTCTCTTCAAGAAAAAGAAAGGTAAATACTATTAATATAATACAAGAAATAATGAAATTAAGAACTCAGGCACATTCTATTCCAAGGGTGTAGGTGTAATTTTAATTTTGGGGGAAGCTCATGTTGATTGGAATACTAAGAGAAAATCTTTATTACACATTAATTTTCTATTTTTTTCTGTAGAAGATTTAAAAAAATATATTTCACATTGTTTCTAAATTATGCCAATAAAATAAAGACTTAGTGAAAGAAAAAAAAAGAAAACAGATATATCCCCAAAGCAGTGAAAGGTAGAATAATTCTGAACAACATTCATTCATTCATTCATTCATTCATCCATTCCAATGAGACAGACCATGTTTCTATTAAATACCAGGAACTGATTTAACAAATACAAGCAGGCTGGCAACCCTGCCCTTACAAACCTCAGTCCTTCCCGACATTTCTTAATCTTAATAAGAAATTTCTGAAAAATAATTTGGCTACTCACTAGCCTTCAAGTCCATTCTGGAAATATTACATTTTTATTCTACTCTAGTTCTTCAAAAGTAAAAGTGAACTTCAATTTTGTGAACAGGTTGAAAAAATCTATTAGCTGTTAATATTTTAGTAACTTTCTTTATATTAAAAAAAAAGGTTTTACAATGATAAGGCCTTTGACAGAGTAGCAGGCAATACTAGTGCTGAACAGAGGTTAGTTCAGAGCCATGAGCCACCAATTTCAGCTTTATAAAAATTATACTTGTTCTTGGCTTGGTTTCGCTTAGATGCTTTCATTTTCCCCAGGCGGAAGTCGATTACTCTATTACTAATATACTTTCCTGTAATTTCCTCTCTTCTGTTTTCAAGAAAAATGAAATCCAAATCAGATTAACTTTTGAAAACTAGTGCATAGATGCAATAGGCATGAAGAACAATGCAGACCTCTTCCCTTGCAGGAGAAAAAGAGTTTGAGAGCCGCAAAGAGTGAAGGGTGCTTAGACGTGCAGCAGAAAAACAAAGTTATCTTCACAACATTTTCCCAGAAGGACTGGCAGCTTCCTCAACACTAATTCCTTACTAGGGACTAAGAAAACACAGATCCCTGACCAAGATTTTCTAAAGGCCAGCCTAAACTATCCCAGCTGAGTGGTAATCAGCTGACCCTGGTTTCCATAAGCTAGAAAAGGTGGTATAAAGACACTGAAAATTTCTTCCTTATTCTCTATGAACATTTCCTTTAACAGGCACCTGGCTAAATATAAAGCATCTCAGCACAATCTGAGCAATTAGGTTAGGATATCAGACATTGAAACCCATTTAAATGTATATTTTTTCTTTAGAGTTCAACCCTCTTTTCTACCACCCTTCCCAAGTGATTGTAAGCTCTGTAAGGGACAAAGCACAAGAGTACAATTTAGGAGTCAGGACTGCCGAGTTATATTCGAGTTCAAGTTTATGGTGGCAAATGTGGTGGGAATGAATTCAGGCAAACAGCTTCTACACACATGGCACGACCAAATGGGGCTTCCATGGTTTTACTGTAACTTGACAGATTAAGTGTTCTTTTTCTTCTTGTGTTTGTTATTTTTGAATGTCTGTCACTTAAAAAGACATTTCCATCCATCTGCACACTCAGAGAAAAGGGCACCAGTGAAAGATTTGACAAAACAGCGTGAGACCAAATTAAGATTTTGAAGAAAATTCTTTTTAAAAACCTACTCTTTATCCAATAATTAAGCAATAGACAGCAAAGAAAGGAAGGAAGAATAAAGAAAAAAGTATTTTCAGTGTTTGTATGCTTTGTCACATATTTCATATAAAATCTTCTATACAAACTTACTTGATGGTAGCTTGATTTTTTCTTAATATTGAAATGTATGTTTAGAATTTATGCTGGTACTGAAATCAAGATTTTTTTGAAGGGGAAGGGTATGGCCTAAATCAACATTGTTTAATATAACTAATATTCTGAATGGATAATTATCTGAATTAAAACATTCCCAGGATGGGAATATATAATATGAAGAATTAATCTCCAGCTCAAAATCATACTTTAACATTAGGTATATCAAAAGAATGAATAAACTGATATTAAATGAATGAATGAATGAACAAAAAATGCCATTGTTTTCAGACGCCCCTTTTCCATGGTCTCCAGCCCTCTCAGGAGTCCAGTGAAGTTAAATCCCACCAAAGTATCAATGCCAAGGCAGCAAATGCATTCCTGGTATTCCAGGCTGATACCTAGAAGGAGATTTCCCATTGAAAAAATGCCACTGGTAATGATTAGGTTACATAATCTTGGGTGCTACAATTATTTTGTGAAATAATTGGACCTTTATACTTTATATTGGAACCTAATTATTATTTTTCCTATTATTAATAAGGGAAAATAGAAATCTGAAATCAATTCAGATGTAATCTGCTGTAAGTAATAGATTACTCACCAGCAGTGCTTTTCATAGTAAGGACATATATTATTTCAAACACAGATATCTGGAGTTCAGGAGTTCCAACAATGGAGAGCCCACTACCTCACAGTTGTTAGAGCTTTGGGTTGGCTTATTTGTTGTTCTCTTGACTTGCTCCTCTCCTTTTCTGGCTTAAACAGTGGGAATTTATTGGATCACAGTTTTGAGGCTAGAAGAAGTCCAAAATCAAGGCATCAGCCAGGCAACGATTTCTGTGGAGTTCTGGGGCTGGCTGCTGGTGATCCTTGGGTCCTTGGCTTTTCCATCACATGGCAATACACATTGCCACATCTTCTTCTTTCTTTCCTGGGTTCAACTGACTTCTAGCTTCTGGCTGCTCCTCATGAGTCTTCCTTCCGTGTACAATTTCCTCTGCTTTTAAGGACATCGGCCATATTGGCTTAAGGCCCACCCTCGTTCAGTTTGGGCTCACCTTGGCTAATAACATCTTCAAAGGTCCCATTTACAAATAGGCTCAAACTCACAGGACCAGGGCATGGGACTGAACATCCTTTTGTGGGGGACATGATTCAAGCTTCAACAAAACCCTAAACATGCACTGTCTAATTGGCTATGGAACACAGGACATGTGGCTAGTGTGTGAGTAGGAACTGAATTTTTTATTTTATTTAACTTTACTTTAAATTTAGAAACTGAAGCAGAATAAAATATTTTTTCCTGAAACCCAACTTCATTGTTTGGGTAGAACTACATTTCTTCTTCTAACTCTTGAAAAAAAAAATTTTTTTTAAAGATGGGTGGGGGAATGTTCTTGCCACCCTTTTTATAAATCAGAAAGGAAAAGATCTCCTAGAAGACCAAACACAACATTTATCCTTAGATCTCACTGGCCAAAACTGGATTGTATACACATGACCCTAAGCCAATCATTGGCAGAGGTGAAGGGGACTGGTTTAGACCAATGGTTCTCAAAGTGTGGTCACCTGACCAGCAGCATCAGTGTCAACAAAAACTTGGAAATGCAAATTCTCGGGTCCTTCCCCAGACCAATCAATTCAGAAATGCTGGAGGTGAGATGCAGCAATCTGTGTTAACAAACTGCAGGTGATTCTCTTTCGAGCTCAAGTTTGAGAATCACTGATTTAGATAAAACTCATTGATCTCCTAAGTCTGAATCCACCTCCCTGAACAGCTAGGAATGAATTCTCCTCCAGGACACAGTAAACTTTCTTATTTCCTTCAAGTTCCTGCTCAAATACCACCTCACCAGTGAGTCTTTTTGATAACTGGATATGAAACAATTATTCCCCCATCATTCCCTATTGCTTCTTGCTGCTTCATTTTCCTTGACAGAATTTACCACCATTTGACATATCACAAATGTATTTGTGTCTCGTCTGTTTCTGTCTATGGGAATTTGAGCTTCATCAGAATGAGAGTTTTGATCTGCTATTCACTGCTCTATCCAGGGCCTACAACAGTGTCCGAGTATAATAAGCGTTAAATAAGTATTTGTTATATGAATGATTGGACTGCTGATATCCAAACAAAGGTGAAAGAATGGCTCATGGGTAGGCAAGCAACAGTATCTGCCAAAGCAAACTAATTTCAAATGGATTTTGGGAACAAAACCCAATCATGATATGGCAACTTAGGTGTTTGTCAGGCTAATATAAAATATGGCCATATTTCATTAGCTTTTTAAAAAACCTCTCTCTCATCTTAAAATTGCCAAGTTCAATTAAATTTACATATATTACAATTGTTTTTCCTCTTCTATTGAATTTGGTAACTTTTATCAATGGAAATGGCAGATATGTTTTTTGAAAGTGGACAGATTTCATCAACATAGAAACCCTCACCAAAATTAAATCCATACTACTCAATTTTCTTTTTAACAACAACAACAATAAATAAACAGAAATTCACATTTGAAAGAGAATTGGGCACAAAATAGTTTCAAAAAATAAGCTATTGACATAAATAGACGGTAATACTTTCAATTTCACATGCTATTGATCTTGTTTTAATCTTATTCTAGGGAATTATTCTTTATCTTGATTTCTTATCAATGCTTGCTTGCTTTACTTTAAGAATAATTTAATGTAAATGCATACATGGTCCATGAGAAAACTGAGAAGATTTTAAATGACTTAATAAATATACTAAATATTAAGTAAGCTAAAATAAAAATTCAGTTTAAATGCATCTCTTGTTAGTTTAACATAAAGATATTTCCAGAGAGGTACTTTGGAAAATCCTCTGAGCAAATTTTATCATAATATAATATTATTGTAAAATAATATTTGTATGAAACAGTAGATTTAAATCTAACCATAAGAATTTTACTAATCAAAATAATTTCCTTAAGAAGGTAATAAAGCTATCACAGTACAAATTCTTTACCATGGCAGAAGATTTTTATCTGTTAATTTATAAATTACTTATGGATGTGTACTAAATTAAAGTACTATAATGAATTACGTTAAAAGATAGAGACCAAACCAACATCAAACAATCTAAAAGACCGTATTCTTTCAACTGTGGTTAGAGGGACCTGGTCTAAACATGTGAGTTTGCTACTTGCACAGTATCCCCCATCACTGGACAAGTGACCCTCTAGTGTTGGCCCTTGCTCTTGATGAAACACAGAAACCTTTCCCAAGACTTATATTCCTTTTCGCTTTACAAAGATACAGCTGACTAAACTCCCTTACCTCTGTTTACGATAGTTCTGATTTGGGGTATGCAATTTTATAATGCCTTCGTGCCTTCATGATTTCCAGTACAATTTAGATAACCCTTCCACTCCATTCCTGAAGTGTATCTTCCCAAAGACTTCCTAGAGTAAGAGAGCAGTACCATTGATCTCGGCTGCAGTGAACATAACTCCCCAAACCTCTCCACTTGTCCCATAATATTGTATTCATGACACCATTTTTTTCAGACATTATGATATCGATTATTTAATTCAAGCTAATATTCAAGATAAAGTTTGTATCCCATTTATTTGTTGGCTGCAGTCAGATACAAGTTTTAAAAAGGGGTGGAACAAATAATGTAATGCATTGGAAACCTTTTAGAACAATTAGCTCATGTGATAAAATTTTCACAATGATCATTTTATTCTAATATGTCTGCTAATTGTTTTTGGATTTTAAATACTTTTACATTTCCCACAAGAATTTTCAAAGCTTATTTTCTCACTCCCTTTTTTGATTTTCTGTTCCACTTCTGATTCTTTCACTTTCTGCATGGGACTGTATCTAATTTGTTAAGATGACTCATCTAATTTGACTCCTCAAATTTTTCTGTTGGTGTCCATGTCCTTCTGACCTAAACCACAGACCAAATATTCTCTACTTTTTAAAAATACTTATTTCTCCATTTGTTCAATTCTATTACTACCTATTTCCTCTCAGAGCTTATTCTCTCTTTTATATCTTCAATATTTTTGGCTCCATTGGTATCTTCCCTTCAATCAACAAATATGTGCAAGTCTCCACCATTCTTAATAATTCATTCCTATTTATAGTTCTAATAAGCTCCTTCCTATCAGTTACAAATTTCTGGAAAGAATACTCTACCTCACTGCCTGCATTTTCTCAGCCTCTATTCACTCCACAAACCTTGAGGTCTTGCTTCTATTCACTACCTTCATGTCCAATTACTCTATTGAATGTTCTCTTCCCAAACTCAGCCATGGCATGTTCATTTCCAAAGTCAGTTCCCTCTTTCCAATTCTATTTTCTTTGAACTCTCTACAGTATTTAAAACTATTAATTTCTGCTCCCAAGTCTATTCTTAAAATATCTTCCTTCCTTAGTTTTGTGACAAAGCCCACTACTGATTATGCACCTTTCAGTCTGGTTGCTTGCATTCTAGATGCTCTTCTACCTCTTTTTCCTTCTTCCACTCTTTCAAAGTTAAGTGTCCTCCAAAACATTCTTCTCATCTTTCTATAATATATTCTTTTGGTGTTTCCACCACTCCCAAATCTTTAACTCTGGACGCTATATGCAACTTCTCTCATGCCAGAAATTCTTCCAATTTTCATTTCTGCTCTTCCAATTGCCTTTAAGTCAAATCCACTTAGCTATTTTCTGGTATTCAATACTGGGCATTTCCAAAATGGAATTAATTTCTTTGTTCCTTGACTTTTGGAAGGCCAGTTCAGGTAGAAGTTTAGCATCACAGTCACGTCTTCAGCCTGCTTTTGTCCAGTAGACATTAACACATGTTAATTCTTTTTCCATTAAGTCCCCCACATCCCTGTTCTCATGCCCTAATCGACGCTCTAATGTCATTTTACCTGTTTTAGTGTAAAAACACCTTTACATTTTCTTTTATCTTGAAAAAAGAATCACAAATTTAAACAGAACATATACAAATGCAGTATATATTTTTTTTTCATGTAATCATTTGAGAATTAGTTGCTAATCTGGTGCCTCCATCATCACCCAGAATACTTTAGTGTGTGTTTCCTACAAGCAAGGACCTTCTATTATAGGACACAAAATCACTATCAAAATCAGAAAAACTATACTGCTACATTGCTATTATATGAACTTCAGAGCCCATTCACATTTTGCAAATATCTTAATGTCCTTTATTTCACAATTAGAACCACGTGTTATTTAGTTGTTATGTCTCTTTAAGCCTGCAACAATTCTTCAGTCTTCCTGTCACACGCCTGATCTTAATAGTTTTGAAGACTGCGGGCCAGTTTTGTTGTGGAAAGTCCTCAGTTTGGATGTGTCTGATGTTTCCTCATGATCAGATTACAGTTCTGCATCTTTGGAGGAATATTATGAAAGTGATGCTACATCCTTCTTCTTGTGTCCTTGTGGTTTACGATACTGACTTCCCCGTTTCTGACACTGGTCACTTTTTTCACTTGAATATAAAGTATCTGTCAGGCTTTGTCACTGTGAATTTAATCTTTTCCCCTTTGTAATTAATAAGTTTTTGTGGGGAGGTACTTCGAAACTATGCAAGTATCCTGCTTCTCATCCATCTTTATTTCTATTTATTTCTATCTGTAAGGGCTTATAGTTTCCTACTTTATTCAGAATTATACTCCATTAGTATCATGTATTTTGATGCTCAGATTGACCTCTATTCAGCCAATGGGGCCCCTTTATGCTGCTATCATTTTTTAAGTACTTGTTTTCTGGCAAAAGAGGTTGTTTCAGTTTGCACTTGTAAATCTTGTACTTTTCCTGCCCCAGCCCTGCAATCAGCCATTTCTCCAAGAAGCCCAGTTCCTTTCATTGTATAACAATATTTAGAAAACAGGATCTGGATGTTGGGATGTTTACTCCTATTTGGGCACTGCTGCTCCCAACGCCTCTTAGTGAACTGAGCTGTGGAATGCCTGCACACGCATGCACACACACACACACACAAACACACACACTTTTATCTATGTTTATTTCTATACCTATCCATCCTCTGTCTCTGAAACCATGAATTCGCACCAAGACTTCCAATTCCAATCCAATACCTCAGGGTTCAGTCTAATTTTCTTCCTTTCCAAATTTGCCATCCTGTTCTCTGACAGCCAGAAACCCAGCTCTCATTTCCTTTCATGTATTTACCTATTGGAGAAGCCCTCTGCTGTGTAATCTCCACTGTCTCGGCTGTCACCTGCTCCCCTGCGTGGCTGCCCTCCTTATCCCACTCACATTCAGCTGCCCTGCACCTGCCAACCGCCTGCGTGGGAGTCCATCTAGCCTGATCCAACTGACCTGAACTGACCATCCTCCTGTTGGACCCCTGCTCTCCCCACTCAGACTCACCCCTCACACCAACCTCTGTACCCTGATTGGGCTCTGACAGTCCACAGCAGGCTGTCCCACCCCCAGCCCCACAGATACCCTCTTCCCTGTACATGGTTTCTGACACCCCATGCCAACTATCCCTGCATGGATCCTCTGCTCCCCGCTCGGACTTCAACACCCCAGTAGTCCACCTCCATAGGTGGAGACGCTGCCCTCCCTGCTCAACTCTGACTTCCCACGCTGTGCCACACCCTGCCCCATGCTGAAGATCTGTGAACCTGCTCTGTTCCTGACACCCCATGCCACGCTGCTCTCTGAATGCCCTCCTCACCCATTTCAGCACTAGCCTGCAACGCTGGGCCCCTGATGCCCTTCCCAAGGGGCAAGGACACCCACCTTGCACTGCTCCACCCTGGTTTTAGGGTGAATGAAGAACTGTGCAGGAAATGAGGGAATGGAAAAGGCTGAACAAGAAGAGGAAGAGCTGCCCTAGGCTTTTAACTAGTTTCTTTACCTCTAATATCTTACTGGGTCAATCTAACATATTTGCTGATAAGAGTTATTTTCCTGAAGCTGTTACACTGGGATTAGGTTACCCTTGTCTTCAAAAGCTTTTAGTAATCTGCTATTGTCTTCTCAATGCATTTTGAATCCAATGCCCTGTAAAATGTGACCATAAACTTTTTAGTTTTTCTTCCTCTAAAGAATATTACACTTTAGATGTATTTTCCAGCCATATAGCTGTGATTCTTCCTAATTACTTCTATCTTGAATTGCTTTCTCTTTCAATTCCAATTGCCAAAATAAAATTAATCTTTACAAGTGCAATTTAAATATTGCCTCCTCTGTAAAATCTTTCTCTTAGCTTCCCAAACATAAGTAGTTATGATTAATATTAATAACGATAATAATAGCAACAAAAGTTATAATTACTGCTATTTATTGAAAATATCCCATGTATGAGGTAACTTTACTAGAAAGTTCAAATATATTATTTCTGGTCCTTACATCAATCCTGAAAATTAATCATTTTCAACCACCTTTCCATTTCACATACAAGTAAACAGGCACAGAGAGGTTAGGTAAATTACTCAAGGTCTAATAGCTAATAAATAGCAGATGGAGAGTTTGAATCTAGGACTGTCTGTATCTAAGGCTCATGTGTTTGTATTGGGATACAAACACTGCACACCCCATGAGCTCCCAGCAACTTTGTCTTTTTCTTTTGGACACAGCACATTTGCATCATATTTTATCTAAATTTCACACTACTTAAAAGAATAAAAGCCCCAAGAGGACAAGGATCATTCCTGTTCAAGTTCATTATCTCCACCACCACAGAGCCATGCAAATGGAGAATATTCAGCATGAAAGGGAAGAAAGAAACATGGACTAGGAATCAGGAGGCCTGGCTTAGAATACTGGCTTTGCCACAAGACTGAAGGATATGAAGAGACTTTTAAACAGACACTTAACTTCACTGAATCTTCATAGTTCTAAAAGTAATGATTTAGACTATATGACATTTATAATGTTTATCTAAATCAAACCCTTGAGTTACTTGATTTTAAAGGGTAAAGAAATAAATAACTAAAACAAGTCCTACCACATATACTTTATTTGAAAATTTTATGGAACTTTCAATTTTAAGAAATTATTTCATTAAAAAAGTCCAAAATGATCATTATCTTTAGTACACAGAACAGTTATATAGTTTACTTTGGCAAATGACAACAGAATCCATTTTTTAAAGTCAAGATTGCCAAAGAACTCATAAAGTACTCATCTACAGAAGAGGAAAGCATACTATCTTAAAATAACAAAAAAAAACAAAACGGAATACTTCTACCTAAAAATGATCTACAACTAATACACACCCATGAATTAGCCCTATGATATTTGGCTACATTTTTATAATTTATACTTGGCTTAAATCTTAAGCACTGAGTGGGGAGTTGGATATATATTTTTTCTATCAGGTTTAAACCATTCATTTAGTTAGTATTACTAACTTCTTTACCAGTTTCTTCTTTAACTTTTACAGATACATATATTTCCATATCTTGTCTTTTTCATATTATGAAGGTCTTCTCTGCACTTGGCATTTTTGTTTCCTGGACACTTTCCCCATTGTTTACTGTGTTCCTAAACTACTTCTTGCTCTTTTACTGTCAGTGTCCTTTACTCAGGAGACATGCCATTTTGTCCTGTTATTAGTCTTGAAATAAGGCAAGGCAAGATAGAGTGGCCTTGTTTTTTTCTTTTCTCTCTTTTTCTTCTCTTAGATCAGCTCTCATTTCGTTGTATTTTTCAAGCACAAGGTTAACAGTTTAGAAGGATCTGCAAATGCCTCTGTTAAGCTTCCCATTTCTTTTTCCCTCCCTCTATCCTCTAATTTTTCTAATTTTCCAGCTTTGATTCAGAAGAGCTTAGCTAATCTGGGCAAAGAGTATTAAACAAGAGAAGAGGTAGACTGTCCTGAAGGTTTACTCTTTTGACACTTCCTTAAGCTTCTATTCAATGCTATTTCTAATTATCACCACAATTCAAAAGCTATGTATTATCATTGATTTTCATGATTTAATTCAATCTTTCTGTTTTTTTTTTTTTTTTTTTTAATTTTCCCATACCTAAATTAGGTCCTGAAACACCTGTTATTACTATTCTACAGGGAACATTCAGGTTTGAAAATCTGAGTTGCACATTTATTGGATAAAAATATGAATGGGTGATGGATAAACATAATTGTTTCATGAATTCTACAGGGATGAAATAAAATAATGGCTCAAGGTATAATGAGGTACACAATCTAAAGGCAAGTGACTAAATGAGCAATTATTTCTTAGAAGTTACTATGGTGGTTTGAAGCTATGAACCCCAGAAAAATATGTTCTTAGACTTAACATATTCTTGTGGGTATGGACCCATTGCCACTAGGACCTTTTGATGAGTTTACTTCAAGTTAAGGTGTTGCCCAACTCAAACACAGTGAGTCTTAATTCTATTACTGGAGTCTTTTATAAGTAGAATGAAATTCAGACTGAGAGAAAGCCATGGGAAGCAAGAAGCTGAAACTCAACAAAACTCAGAAGAGAAAGGATAGGCCAGGAGAGGCTAACATGTGCACTGCTATGTGATAATGGAGCCAAGGACCAAGGATCACCAGCAGCCAGCCCCAGAGTGCCATAGTCTTGGGGAGAAAACATCACCTTGATGATGCCTTGATTTGGACTTTTCCTAGCCTCAGAACTGTGAGCCAAGAAATTCCTATTATTTAAGCCAACCCATTACATGGTATTTGCTTTAGCAATAGGGAAACTAAAACAGGTTCTAAAAAGTATTTTCAAGAAATCCTTGTCAAAACTATTTAAAAACTCTGAATAATCTCATGTTCTCTGATTACAGAAGGCTCAGGGAAGACGTAGCCCACTGGCTTTTACCTCTTTTATCATCATTCTTCCTATTCTTAAACGGGGTCATTAAGTCAGCACTAATATTTCTCTCTCCCTTAGTATTAATAATGATGAATTTTCTAGTCATTTTTCATGGTTCTAATTCCTTTTGCTTCCTTTTCGGATTCTCTCAAATTTCTTCAAAAAATGTCTCAACTATCTCTTGATTTTTGATACAGATATTATGCAGAAAAGAATTAACATAGCAGACCCAGGACTGCTATCCTTAGTAAGGCCTGCTTACAAGATGGGCCCTGGGCTGGCATCTGGGATTCTGGATTTCAGAAGAGTTCCCCCATTCCCTAACTGATAAGAGAGGCTTAAACTGTGCCAACAATGTGGCTTATGCTGAACACCTGCTTTTTTCCTGTGAGTCTGGAATTTTTCTAGGTGCTAGGTAGAATGTGCCTAAGTGACCAGCCCCCAGTAAAAACCTTAGGTGCTGAGTCTCTATCCAATAAACTTCCCATTATTTTAAGTGGACAATTCTTTGACCTTATGTACATTGATAATATTGTGTAACTTTCACCGCTACCTATTTTCAGATTATTTTCATCATTCTAAACCAAAAATCATACTCATTTAGCAATAACTTCCCATTCCCCACCTCCCACCACCACTTACAACCACTCTTCTGCTTTCTGTCTCTATGAATTTGCTTATTCTAAGTATTTCACATAAGAGAAATTTCATGTTAAGTATTTGTGCTTTTGTGTCTGGCTTATTTCACTCAACATGACATCTTCAAGATTCATCCATGTTGTGGCATGTACTAGCTTTTCAATTCTTTTTACCACTGAATACTATTCCATTCTATAGACAGACTGCATATTGTTTATCCACTAATATGCTAATGGATACTTGGATTGCTTCCACTTTTTACCTAATATGAATAATGCTATCATGAACACTGGTGTGCAAATATGTGCCCAAGTCCTTGCTTTCAATTCTTTCCAGGAATGTAGTATTTATGGTAGAACTGGCACTAACTTAAAAGGTAATTAAGAATGTCAGGAAAAGGTGAATGTTGTAAATAGCATGAAAGATATCACTTTTTAATTTCCAGTTCCAATTTTATATTTGAGAACATTAAAGATATCTGGATTTCTTATATTTACTTTGCTTGTAAAATTTAAATACAGTCATTAACGAAGTCAAATAGCTTCTCATTAGCAAATCATGATATATTCTTGTATCACTGAGTTATGTTCATTCTTACAACATATAATTTTAATCTTTTATCATAACTTTCTACATCCAGGATCTAAGTAATAAAAGGTAATAGATAGATTTCCTTTGGACTCTCTGCAATCATACATCACACTTTTAAATTCTGATTAAATTATTAGAAAAGACTGTTCATGTTGAAGTGTGAGTTCCAAGAGAGCGAAGCGGCTACAGAATATATTCATAAGAGTAGCAGTGATTGAGGTGAAGATGGAATTTCAGCTAAACTCTATTTGTCCTAACTTATTAGTGATGTTAAATGAATCAGAGAATTGTAGATTGTCACATAATTCAACAGAATAACACTCATTTGAATAAAACCCATATGGAGATAGACTTAGATTAAATAAAATTCACATTAGTTTAACAATTATATTTCTATTTAACTATGTTTTAATTATAACCAACATAGAATCTCAGCTATGGGAAAAAGTATCTATATTTGATATTGAAATATAAATCACAACATAAATGTATACTTAAAGACATAAAGCAGAAACACAACATTAGTTCTATACCAAATCTGTGTGATTCACCAAGCTGTGAATCGCATAGCTTAGTTTTGACAGAGTGAAATGATTCTTTCACTCACCCAGATTTACACTCAAGTATAAGGTGCACTGATACCTTTCAGAACTGCAGGCACTACACTAACTATTTCAATTAATTATTAAAGCTGGAACATTTATCTTAAATTTGGTTTCAATTCAATTACCAATTCAACAAATATTAATTGTACTTAATGTGAGTCTGGCCCTGGACCTGTCCCTGGGGTACAATGATGTATAAGACAGGTTCACTTTTTTTTTTTTTTAAACAAAATCATCCCTTCAAACATGGCTAAGTATTCATTTTAAATTTTAAAAAATGCAAGAAAGCAACACACTACTAAGTAGTGGCTGACAGATAATTGGCATGGTAAAGGACTACAGCAAATGTCAATGTCTTATAGGGGAATACCAGGCTTTCCATAAAACCAAGTTCTTATTAACAAGGTGGTTCTAGACATTAAGGGGATCAGGAAAGTAAGGCCCTAGGTTTTCAACACTCAGAGCTGAGGCTGTGGGGGTGGGTTTCAGGGAGAGTGGATAAGGGATGGTAGAATGTAAAACGTGCCCATGTAAGTAATCCAGGGGGAGAAAGGGTCTTTCCAGACTCTCTGTTCATCCCCCAGTGGCTTGAGAAGCAAAGGCCTACCTTTCCCCATGGAGGAAAAACTGCTATGAAGCCAGAGTGGGAAGCCTTCTACCACCCAGAGGCAACTCTATGCACTCAGTGTTATTTCTACCTATGATCATGCACTTTTTAACATTTCATTCAACTTGATTTCTTAACTGAGAAATAACTACCCACCTACTGACATTCACACATAACAAGAATGCTTGGAAATTTTTACTAAATACCTTGATGGATTTTTGCCTACGTATACACCTGCGAAATACAAGATCTTTTCATCCCTAGAAGGATCCCTCATTGCCTTTTGCAGTCAGTATGGTTATGCCATTTTGACTATTAAGTATATGTTAAGAATGCATATTCCTTAAAAGGGTTATTTCTGAAAATACAGCCATGATGTTTGAACCACCCTACCAGAAAGCCTTCTATTTTCATATTGAGAAATTTCATACCAAAGCTTGACCACATTTATGTGGTGTCAGCTTAAAATGTAGTCAGCAAATAAATTGACATTACCTTAATAAGTGTGCTTTTTCATATGCAGAAAAATGCTAATTGTTCAGAAACATTACATCTGGACAGACTTCCCAAGAAATTTCTATCATAAAAGTTTAGTTTTCTGTTTTTTACACATATTTCTTTGGTAACTGCATAACACAAATTATTTCCATTTGATGTAACATAAAGAAGATTAAAATAATTATGATGATAAAAATAGCAACTAACCCTGAGGCAGTATTTATAATATGCTAGGCATTTTTCAAATACTTCATATACATATGTATTCTTGTTTTTAAAAACTGTATTAGAGAAGTTGTAAGTTTACAAAGAAATAATGCATAAACTACAGAGTTCCCATATAGCAGTCTCACCTTAGTGTAGTACATTTGTTTCAACTGATAAAAGAATATTATTATTATTATTATTGTACTATTTATTGCATGGTTCAACATTAGGGTCCCTGTTTGTGTTGTACAGTCCTATGGTTGTTGATTTTTTAAAAAGTTTTTATTCTAGTAATACTTACAAGTTAAAATTTGCCCTTTTAACTACATTTAAGTATATAATTCGGTGCTATTATTAAGGTTCACAATGTTGTGCTAACACCACCAATCATTACCGAAACTTTTCCATCATTCCAAATAGAAACTGTGTACATTGTAAGTCTTAACTCATATTTCCCACCCCCATCCCATCCCCTGAAAACTAAATTCTAGATTCTGATGTTATGAGTTTGCTTATTCTAATTATTTCATACCAGTGAGATCATAAAATATTTGTCTTTTTCTGCCTGGCTTATTTCACACAACATGTTTTCAGTGTTCATCCATGTCATCACATGTATCAGGATTTCATTCTTTTTTTATAACTGAATAATATTCCATTGTGTGTATATACCACAGTTGTTTATCCTTCATCGGTTGATGGACACTTGAGTTGCTTCCGTCTTTGGCAACTGTGAGTAATACTGTTATGAACATCAGTGTGCAAACATCTTTGTGAGTCCTCGCTTTAAATTCTTTGGGGTATATACCTAGAGGTAAGATTGCTAGGTCATATGGTAATTCTTTATGTGACTTTCTGAGGAACTGCCAAACTGTCTTCCACAGTGTCTGCACCATTTACATTCCCACCAGCAATGAATGAATGCCCTTATTTCTCCATGTTTTCTCCAACACTTGAAGTTTTCCATTTTTTTAAAATAGTAGCCATTCTAGTGAGTGTGAAATGGTACCACTTTCTTGTTTTGATTTGCATTTCCTTAATGGCTAATGATATTGAGCATCTTTTGTGGGTTTTTTTATTTTTTCCATTTGCATATCTTTTTTGGAGAAATGTTTACTCAAGTCTTTTGCCCATTGTTTAATTGGGTTGTTTGTCTTTTTAATGTTGAGTTGTAGGATTTCTTTATACTTTCTGTATGTTAAACCCTTATCAGATATATGGTTTCCAAATTTTTCTCACATTGAGTAGGTAACTTGTTAACCTTCATGGTAAAGTCCTTGGATGCACAAAATTTTTAATTTGAATGAGGTCCCATTTATTTATTTTTTTCTTTTGTTGCTTGTGCTTTGGGTGTAAAATCTAAGAAATTATGGCCTAACACAAGGTTCTGAAGATGCTTCCTTATGTTTTCTTCTAGGAGAATTATAATTCTGGTTTTCATATTTAGGTCTATGATACATTCTGAGTTTTTTTTTCCTGTGGTGTAAGGGAGAAGTCCATCTTCATTCATTTGCATATGAACATCCAGTTTTTTGAGCACCACTTGTTGAACAGACTATTCTTTCCCAATTGAGTGTACTTGGCCCTCTTGTCAAAAATCAATTGGCCACAGAGGAACAGAATGGCAGGCTGTGGTGTGTGCATACAATGGAACATTGAGAAACAGTGAGAAGGCGTGAAGCTGTGAGACACGCAATGGAGTGAATGGATCCTGTAGACAGCATTTGAGTGAACTACTCCAGAAACAAAGGCAGACAGTATAATGCTTCACCAATATGGACTAACTACAATGACTAAACTCAGAATTGAATCTTAGAGCACAGCTTATCAGGGGAACGTTTGTTGTAATGGTCCCTAGATTGTAAGCTCTTACAGCAGTCTCATCTATTCCTGAATTATAATGGCTATCTCCAGATTCCGAGATTCTGCTCCCTTTGTGTCTGGTTGATGCCTGGGGCTTTGGGTGTCTGTGTGGCACCTGAGACTCAGAGCTAGAGCTTGGCAGATATGAATAGCAGCATTAGCACATACAGCCACTGTTAAAAAAGCTGAAACGGAGTCCAGACTTCAATTAGAGATATGAATGAAGCAGATCTGGTTGGGACTAGAGCAGATCGGGCCAGAGAGTGGGGGATGGTACAGACTATATTTTGAAGCTTCGGCTTCTGTGTGAGACCAGGGGAAGAGATGTTTATTTGGTGCAGGTTCTGTATTTCCTAAACAATTTAACTCATACAATTTGTTCAAACACCATAATTACATGGAACTTTGAATAGGAAGTGGGACCTGGTGGGTTTGTACAGGTTTATGTGAAATAGCGACACATCCCAGAGTAATGTGGTCAGAGAATAAAAATACATGTGCAGGGCCCCCCTGAGGAGCTGGGGGAAAGTGCAGAAGTATTGGGCTTCCCCACCTGGATTGTTGCTGATCTTCTCACAAACCCCGGGGACTGGTGGTTTGGTATGCCGACCCCTCTATTTTGGGGCTTGCCCTTGTGGGGGTCACTGCAGAGGAGAGGCTGAGCCTGCTTGTGATTGTGCCTAAGAGTCTTTGTTGCTCAGATGTGGTCCTCTTTGTTGCTGAGATGTGGTCCTCTCTCTCTCTCTCTCTAGCTAACCCAAATTGGCAGGTGATCTCAATGCCCTTCCCCCTACATGGGATCTGACTCCCAGGGGTGTAAATCTCCCTGGCAACACTGGATATGCTTCCTGAGGATGAATCTAGACCTGACATTGTGGGATTGAGAACATCTCCTAGACAGGGGTGGGTAGGATGTGAAGTGAGGCAGGGTAGAGTTTCAGTGGCTGAGGCATTTCAGGTGGAGTTGAGAGGTCACTCTGGTGGTTTCTCTTACGCACTATATAGATAACCCTTTTTAGGTTTTAATGTGTTGGAATGGCTAGAAGTAAATACCGGAAATTATCAAACTGCAACCCAGTGGCCTTGACTCTTGGAGACAATTGTTTAACAGCGTAGCTTACAGGGGGTGACAGTGTGATTGTGGGGGCCTTGTGGATCATGCCCCCTTGGTCCAGTGTATGGATGGATGAGTGGAAAAATAGGGACAAACACTGGCTGAAGAATAAGGTGAAAGCGGGTGGGGTGGGGGTGATGATTTGGGTGATCTTTTTTACTTTTATTTTTTATTCTTATTTTTACTTTTTCTGGTATAAGGAAAATGTTCAAGGAATGGATTGGGGTGATGAGTGCACAACTGTGTGGTAGTGCTGTGAACAGCTGATAGCACTCCAGGGATGATTGTATGACATGTGACTATATCTCAATAAAACTGAATTAAAAAAAATAAATTGGCCACAGATGTGAGGGTTGATTTCTGATATCTCAATTCTATTCTATTTGTCTATATGTCTGTCCTTGCACCAGTACCATGTTGTTTTGATTACTCTGGCTTTGTAATAAGTTCTAAGGTCAGGAACTGTGAGTCCTCCAACTTCATTCTTCTTTTTCAAGATGGCAATCGCTATCAGGGCCACGTTCCCTTCCTTACAATTTTGATGACTGGCTTTTCTGTCTTTGCAAAGAAAGTTGTTGGAATATTGATTGGGATTGCATTGAATCTGTAAATTGCTTTGAGTAGAACTGACATCTTAAACAATATTTACCCTTCTAATGCATGAACATGGAATGTACTTCCATGTATTTAGGTCTTCCTTGATTTTTTTTGGCAATGCTTTGTAGTTTTCTGCACACAAATTCTTTACATCCTTTGTTAAACTTATTCCTAGATATTTGATTCTTTTAGTTGCTACTGTAAATGGGATTTTTTTCTTGATTTCTTCTTTCAATTGCTCATTACAAATGATTTCTGCACACTGATCTTGTACTCTGCCACTTTCTGGATTCATTTATTAGTTTCAGTTGCTTTTTTGTGGATTTTCTAGGAATTTCTGTAAATATAATTATACCATTTGCAATTACAGAAAGTTTCACTTCTTCCTTTCCAATATGGATGCCTTTAATTTCTTTGTCCATCCTAATTGCTCATGCCAGATTTCTAGGACTATGTTGAATAATATGGGACAGCGGGCACACTTGTCTTGTTACTGATCTTGGATGAAAGCTTTCAGTGTTTAACCATTGAGTATGATGTTAGCTGTGGGTTTTTTATTTTTGCCCTTTATTATGTTTCCTTCTGTTCCTAGTTTGCTAAGTGTTTTTATCAAGAAGAATTGCTGGGTTTTGTCAAATGCTTTTTCTGCGTCGATTGAAATGATAATTTCTTTTTCCTTCATTCTGTTAATGTGGTGTATTACATTAATTGATTTTCTTATGTTGGACCACCCTTGTATACCAGTGATAAATCCCACTTGATCATCGTGCATAATTCTTTTGATGTGCTGTTGGATTCAGTTTGCTGGTATTTAGTTGAGGATTTTTGCATCTATATTCAGAAGAGATATTGGTCTGTAGTTTTCTTTTCTTGTGTTGTCTTTTATCTGTATTTGGTATGAGGCTGATATTGGCCTTGTAGAATGAGTTAGGGAGTGTTCCTTCTTCAGTTGTTCAGAAGAGTTTGAGCAGAGTTGGTGTTAATTCTTCTTGGAATGTTTGGTAAAATTCACTCGTGAAGCCATCTAGTCCTGGGCTTTTTTTTTTTGTTGTGAGGTATTTGACTGCTGATTCAATCTATTTACAAATTATTGGCTTCTGTTTCTTTTTTGAGTCAGTGTAGATGATTTGTGTGTTTCTAGGAATTTGTGCAAATCATGTTACTTGTTGGCATACAATTGTTTATAGTATCCTTTTGTAGTCCTTTTTCATTTCAGCAAGATCAGTAGTAATATCCCCCTTCACATTTCTGATTTTTGTTATTTGTATCCTCCCTCTTTTTCCCTTTGTCAAACTAGCTAAAGGTTTGACAATTACATTGATCTTTTCAAAAAACAAAACTTTGGTTATGTTTTGTTGATTCTATTTTTCAATTCTCTATTTCACTTATTTCCACTCTAATTTTGGGTTTAGTTTGTTCCTATTTTCCTAGATATAGTTTTGAGATTGGGTCACCCATTGGAGATCTTTCTTCTTTTTTAATGTAAGGATTTGGGAGTATAAAGTTCCCTCTCAGATCTGCCTTTTTTGCATGCCATAAGTTTTTGTATCATGTGTTTTCATATTCATTTGCCTCAATGTATTTCCTAATTTCTCTTGTGATTTCTTCTTTGACACATTGGTTGTTTAAGAGTATGTAGTTTAATGTCCACATATTTTTGAATTTCCCAGTTCTCCCTGGGTTATTGATTTCTGGCTTCAGTCCACTGTGGTTAGAGAAGATACATTGTATGATTTTAATACTTTTGAATTTACTGAGACTTTTTGTGATTTAACATAAGGTCTATCCTGCAGAATGTTCCACGTGTACTAGAGAACAACGTGTATTCTGCTGCTTTTGCGTGAAGTGTTCTATATGTCAGTTAGGTCTAGCTGGTTTAGAGTATTGCTCAGGTCTTCTATTTCCTTAGTGATCTTCTGTCTAGGTGTTCTATCCATTATTGAAAGTGGTGTATTGAAATCTCCAACTATCAATGTAGAACCATGTATTTCTTCCTTCAAATCTGTCAATATTTCTTTCATATATTTTGGACCTTTGCTGTTAGATGCATATATATTTATAATTGTTATGTCTTCTTGTTAATAGACCCCCTTTATCAGTATATGATGACTGTCTTTGCCACTCTTAACAGTTTTTAACTTAAAGTCTATTTTATCTGATATTATTATAGCTACACCAGCTCTTTTTTTTTCTTCCTTTTACTTTCAACCTACTTATGTCTTTGAATTTAAGGTGCGTCTCTTATAAACGGCATATAGTTGGATCATGCGTTTAAAAATTCATTCCACCAATCTTTGCCTTTTGACTGGAAAGTTCAATCCACTTACATTTAAACTATCTACTGATAATGCAATACCTTCTTTTGCCATTTTGTCTCTGTAATTATTCCTCTGCTGACCCTCAATTCTTCCATTAATGCCTATTTCCATATTTATTTATTTATTTTTGTTGTTTTTTTTGTATTGCACCATTTTGAGTCACTTTTAATTTCTTCATGAATATATTTTTCCTTCCTTTCCTTTGTGGTTACCATGGGGTTAGAATTTAACACCTTAAGTCTATAACAATCATATCTGATTTGGTATCAACTTATCTTCAATAGCACACACATACACTGTTCATATATTCCTCCATCCCCAAACCATTTTTTTATGCTTGTTACAAATTATATCTTTGTACATTGTATGTCAAAATCATCCATTTATCACTATTTTTTATGCATTAGCATTTTAACACCTCTAAAAAGTAAGAAGTGGAGCTTCATAACAAAAAATACAATATGATACTACTAGCATTTATAATTACCCATATGGTTACCATTCTTGGAGGTCTTTATCTTTTAAAGTCACTTTGAACCAGTGTCTATTGTCCTTCTATTTCAGTCTGAAGAACTCCCTATAGCATTGCTTATAGGGCAGGTCTAGTGGTAATGATCCCTCTCAGCTTTTGTTTTTCTGAGAATATCTTAGTCTCTCCCTCATTTTTGAAAGAAAGTCTGGTCAGATACAAAATTCTTGGTCAGCAATTGTTTTCTTTCAACACTTCAAATATTTTATGCACTGCCTTCTTGCCTCCATGGTTTCTGATGAGAAATAGGCACTTAATCTTATTGGGATTCCACTGTACACAGCTCATTGTTTCTCCCTTGCATCTTTCAGAATTCTCTCCTTCTCTTTGGTATTGAACATTTAATTACTATATGTCAGGGTATGGTTCTCTTTGAGTTTATCTTGTTTGGGGTTCAATGCGCTTCTTGAAAATTCATATTCATTTTTGCTATTAAAGATGGGAAGCTTTCTGCCATTATTCCTTCTGCCCCTTTCTCTCTTTCTTCTCCTTTTGGGACTCCCATAATGCAATATATTGATACACTTGATGGTGTCCTACAGGTCTCTTAGATTCCATTTGTTCTTTTTACTTTCTATTCCTCAGCCTGAATCATTTCAACTGTCTTTTCTTTGAGATCATTGATTCTTTCTTCTGCTATCTCCAATCTGGTACTGAAACCATCTAGGGAATTTTTCATGTCAGTTATTGTGTTCTTCAACTCTGGTATTTCTCTGAAGAGATTCCCATATTGATCATTCATTGTTTTCCTTGTATTCTTTAGTTCTTTCTCTGTGTTTTCCTTTATCTCCTTGAGCAAACTGATGATCATGTTTTAAAAGTCTGCCTGGTAAGTCCAAAATATGGTTCTAACTTCATTGATGATTTCTTGATTTTTATC
Source organism: Choloepus didactylus (assembly GCF_015220235.1). Lineage (NCBI taxonomy): Eukaryota > Metazoa > Chordata > Mammalia > Pilosa > Megalonychidae > Choloepus > Choloepus didactylus. The sequence continues at coordinate 20,046,494 of NC_051313.1, read as the reverse complement.
TTGTTTCTTTGGATGGGCCTAACTTTTCCTGTTTCCTTGGATGGGCCAGCTATTCCTGTTTGTCTTGCAGTCTTTTGTTGCACACTGTACATTTTAATATTTTAGTGTTTACTCTGGGATTTAGTCCCCAGGCTGCCTGTGCCTTAAGTTTGTGTCCAACTAGTTATATGACAGACATTTTCTGAATGTCATGGTCTAATCAAAACAAACAAACCAAGGCAAAAAGTACTTTTCACTGCCTTTGCAAATTAGCTCTGCTTTGGCTGGTCATCTTCAGAGCTTAGCTCTCCTATCAAGAAGATCAGCCAGAACCAAATGGGAAGTGCAGGGTCCTCTCTGCCTTATCTGAGCTTGCATAGAGCCAGAGTTGCAGAGTCTGTGCTTACCAGAGCCCTTAGGGATTCGCCATTTGCAGTTTACAGAAGTTCCAGTGAATGCCCCTTCTATTCCCTTTGAAACAGACCTCCTCCCTTCCTGGGTAGTTCTTTGCCCCAGGCCACTTCAACTTAATTGTTTATCATACCATCTCAGCTGTTTGCAAGTCACTTCTCTGTCCTCAGGACAAACCCTGGGAGAGGAAGCCCCAGACAAGTTCCCTGGCTCAGTCTCTCAGAACTCCACCCTATAGATTTGCACTGAGGTACATGCATCCCAGTATGTAGGCAGGGGCCACTCTGCTCTCTCTAGAACTAGTCCAAGGGCTCATATGTGAGCACAAGCTGGCTCCACCCTGCACTGTGGAGAGGGTGGGGAAGGAGCCAGCAAAGGCACTAGGAGCTTCTTCTGTGGCTTTTGAAGCGCCGTTTCCTTGATTCAGCACTTGCCATGTTGATACAGTCCTTTAACTGTTGTCCATATTTTTGAGAAAGGTTACTGTCCGAACAAAGTTAGAGATCTGGGATCAGAATGCATACACACCCAGAACCTGGTGGACTAGTTCTTTACGTTCCACTCTGGCACCAGCAAACTATGCCAGGAGCCCAAAATCCAGTCCCCACAACTGCTAGCCAAGAGTCTGGGGGAAGGGAGATGGCAGACACTGCAAGGAGGGCAAACTCACTGGTCATTATCCAACATACTTCTTCCTGCTCCTCCCTAAATGCTGCACAGTGTTCCCCTAGACTCCAGAGTTTCAAAGTGGTTGATACAGATAGTTTCTGCCAGTTGGATAATTGTTTTGGTAGAGGGACTGATCCCCAGAGCTTCCTATTTGCCATTGTTCCCCCAATCCTCCCTCTAATTTTCTTCTTAATGCAATGGTTCTCAAACCTGGCTGCAGATTGGAATCTCATATATATACATTCTTTTAATTCTTATAATAACAGTAAAGGGTAGTATGACGGTTAATTTTAAGTGTCAACTTGGCTAGGTTATGATGTCCAGCTTTATAGTTGACTGCTGGCCTAATTGTTACCTGAAGCTATTTTGTAAATGAGATTAACATCTACAACTGACTTTAAGTAAAGAAGATCACCTGCAATATGTGGTGGACCTCATCCAATCAATTGGAGGTTTTAACGGTGAAAACAGAGCTCCAGAGATCAGAAGGAATTCAGACTCAAGACTTAAATAAACACTCTTACCAGAATCTCCAGCCTCTGGTCTGCCTTACAGAATTTGGACTTACCAGCCCCACAAATTATGTCAATTCCATATAACATATATCCTATTGATTTTGCTTCTCTGATTCACACAGGTAAGTACTCTATTATTCCGGGGATGAGAGGTTAAATAATTTGCCCAAAGCTAACAAACAGTAAAGGGCCAAGTCAGGATTTGAACCCAGACAGGCTGAGGGCAGAGCCCTTACCCTTACTCCCTACACCACACTGCCAACATGAGATCTAGAAGCACAGTGCGGCTAGATTATTAAACAAAGAGCTACCACAAATGGCCTTTCTCCTTCTACCTCTGAGTTTCTGGCAAACATTGTGTCACATGGGAAGGTCAGTTTCTATGCTCTCAACTCCCCTGCAGTCTGAATATTGTATGATATTTGTTGTTTGCAATTTTTTTGGTCTCAATAGACAAAAGACACTTAAACAACTCATGGTAAAGCAAATAACTGAGAAACATTCATAGTCATTACTTCTCAGTTATAGAAATGGCAGCATGACCACAACTAAAGAGCTTCTTGGAGGCTGATGCAAGATTCTTTTCCATTTGTGCCTCTATTTTAAAATGAATAGAATTATCTGATATGCACTTAAATATGCCATTTGCCATTATCTTCTAAAAATTTCAACTCTAATTCCTGATTTGCAAGCTACATTTTTAAAATAAAATAAGTGTTCATACATAGCATGCAACTCTACCTGTTTTCTCTCTCCCTTCTCTGTTACCTTAGATTGCTTTCTTCTCTTAACTCTCATGAGGAATCTCAACATTTGAACTGAAAATGTTTAGTATTTTCTCCTCTAAAAAGGCTGTTAATTAGTTCTCATAAATAAAGGGAAAACAGTCTTTCATTATTGCCTTTACAAATCAAGAGTTAAACACAAATGCTTAATTGAGTAGACTGATGATTAGATGGAGAACTACAATGGAATGAAAGATGCCAGCACCTCCAGAATATGGCCATTCATTTTTACCCCCAATAGACTGACTACTTTTTTAAGAATGTAGGTCTAACAAACCACACAAAGCCCAAAGCTCTGAGGAGGGCCACATCAGAATGTGGACAGCACTTTCTCGTTTCTTTTGCTAGAATACACCAAGCAGGTTAGGTCTTTTTCCCTTGTTGGCATAATCAAATAACTCTTCAGTGAAGGCATATAAATAGTGAATACAGGAGGCTTTCCCCCACTCTGAACTCTACATACTCATTCAAAGATGAAAGTGTTTTCTCAAAAAAACTAGGAAACTAAATCCAATATGTAGGATCAGTAGGAATTTCCCTGGCCACTAGCCATTGCAGATCTAATATCTTGGCACCAGCTGAATTAAAAATAAAACAAAATAAAATGTAAACAAACCATATGCCATCCAACTGCCATCCTGATGAAGATATGGCCCAATCTTCATACCTGTACTCTTACATATGCATGTGCTAGCTTGGCACTTTCTATGTTTGACTGCCTACTACAGAAGGTAACAGGTTTTTAAACAAGCAACTTGCTATTTTAAGCTGATATTGCTCAGTTTCTCCTAAAAGGTTGGTTGATCAGTAGAACAAGACCATTCAGACTATAAATAGTAGAAATAAGCCTTTCTAATGTTTTCTAAATCCTTCCTATTCTCATAACAAGATACCTTCAGTCAGGTTTTAGAGGATGGAAAGTAGCAGCACATTACCTGTTAAAAATACCCAAGTCAGTCAGAAGACTTGGCTAGCAGTTTAACAGGACCCTACTACAAACACGCTATAATAGAAATGCCACATTTAATTAGCCTTAAAGCATGGAACAAAGCTCTTTCATATTAGAAAGGGGGAATGTAGTTTAAGGAAAAAAAAAAAGAAAAAGCCAACCTCTTACCTTTTGTAGCAATTCGTACACACTGGGTTTTAGTTTCCTGTTGGAATAAAAATGAAAGAAAATAGTTAGGATACAAGCAATGTTTCACGATCTTTATAAATATTATCAACATCAAAATGGGGTCACAAAATAGAATTATAAATGACAGAATACTAGCATTAAGGAAACTTATTTTTTCATGTATGCTTTCAGAGATATTAAAAAGACAAACAAAAAGCCTAAAATAAGAGCTTTCAAAATTTCCCAATATTTTCCAAAGATTTAGCTATCTGTTTTTACTTTGTAATGGAATGGGGCTATCTTGTGTGGGACAAGTAGTAGAGTGTGGCATTCTGATTGCATTTATTGTACTTTTTGAAGTATCAGAAAGAAAATATAATTTCAAAACTAATACACATCAGATGCAAATATAAATTTCATTTCACCTCACACCTGCAGACTTAGACCAAAGCTGAATATTACATGCTCTTATTTGGAACTTTGCATGACTAAAGAACTAAATGAGGGTAGTTAGAAATTTCATCCTAGTTGCAGTACTGTAATTTATGTTTTTAAAATTTTTATCTTTAAAACATTTCTAAATTTAACTGTTAGGGTAAAATTGTTTCTAAACATAAATAATTTTCCTCTTTTTGCCTGAGAGATGAGACTGAGGAAGCAGAAGCAGAAGTAGGAAAGGAAGAGAATTATTTCAGATCTTATTCTTTTTCTTTTTTTTTTTTTTTATTAAATGATCTGGAGTAGTACCAGGGAGTGGAACACACATGCTGACGCTATTACTTCTAGGCCCACACCTCATTCTTTCAAGTTTTGTTTCATTCAGTGTATATTTTTGAATATACAACAGGTGGAGAAAGATGTCAAAATCAGTTAACAAAACAGAGGCAATTTGTGTTGAAGACGTGTTCATGACTCCTTTTTGAGTTGTTCTGTATGTCGATAAACCAAAAATTTTATGATTTTCTCTTAAGCCTTTATTTTTTAAAAATTAAACACAATAAAGGCATATTTAATTCATAATTAAAAATAAAACTTTGCACTTCCTTACTAAATTGTGACCTGAGGGCTTCATAGTAAGCTGCAAGAGATTATTTCACATTCCAGGAAAGGTCCAAAGGGATTCTCATTTCCTAAAAGCAATGTCTGTTAACTGTATCGTCATTCCCAGCCTCTGCTGGAGGGAGCCACATAAATTTTAAGATTCTTTGCCAGGATAACTGTGAAATACTCTGTACTTGGATTTTACCACAGTGTTGATGTATTAGCAATTAGAAGAGAAAATTCATATAAAAACTTTTAAATAGTGCCAGGGAAAATCCTTTATAAGTAACAGACATTCATTAACACTCCTCTCATACTACAGACTGAGTAACAAAAGTTAATTTAGAATCTCTCACCTTTCTAAAGATGAAAACCCAAATACAGAACTATATTTTCTACCCATAAACCACTTTATACCCAGAAAAGAATAATAATTTTCTTAGTTTTTTTTCTTTTATGAGCATCCAAGTCGTACCAGTAGTAGGAATATTTAAATGGGAAGTGGGCATATGACTGACCCCTACAGACCTCCAGTTACATAGCAATAAGCTAGAGGAAGAGAAGATCATCCTCCACCATGAGCAGCTTCTATTTTGAGTACATCTCAGAAGACGGGGCATTTTTCCTTGCCATACACTGTAACCCAACCATGCAAGTTAGCAGTAAGATATAACATTCTTTCAATGGCAACTGGATAGCCAGTTGATGCTCTACATTCTCATGGACCTTGGAGAAATGCAAATGGTTCATCATGATGTTTTCCTATTAAACTATTCTAAGATATAACAGGACTGGAGCAATCCAATTGGTACATCAATATTTCACATCACCACTCTTGTTTTCCTCCTCAGGGACTCAATTACCCAAACCCAGCAATTTCCTATATAGCTACAAGTATATAAAGATGTCATTTCTCAATTGGACAGTAAACGGTGGAAGTTTCATTCCTCAACATTGTTTTTCTACCCTTCTAGGCAAAAATTTATATAAATAAATAAAATATAAATAAAAGAAATGAAAAGAAGTAAATTTTAGGAAAGAAAATCTCTCAAAGAAAATGGCCAGGCTGTTTCCCCTCACATGAAACCATTGGTAGTTTCTAACTTCCTATTGTGTTTACCCCTGCAGTATTCATGTGGGATCAGCAAAAGCACTCACAAACAACCGTGTTCAAGATGGACAAAGGAGGGGAGACCAAGGAATGGAAAGCTGGCTTCTCTAATGGCTTAGTGCCCAACCGAAGGTAGGCAACCTTTTGTTCAGGGTCTGTCAAATGTACCACAGGTGCCCTATTACTTTGTAATCTGAGGATTGTTACTTGTTATTTACTGTTTGGCTTGTACCACCGGAAAAGATTGTAAAGGTTTATAAGCCTGCTGTGGAACATGCATTTTGTTTATCCTGCAGTAAATTTAACCTTTTGAAGTGCGCCACTACCAAGCGAAGAAGACAGAACAACGCCTGGCACTTCCTGGCAGCAACACAGCCACTTTCCCAAACCATTTTACTCTCGGCCACCATTGTTGGCTTTCCTGAAGAGGGCTCCGGTAGAAACAGTTACTAGGAAACACCAGTCCTGTGAAATGTAACTGACATGGAGCCTCAGCCCCACATTGGGCCTCAAACCCTGCACGGTTAGAAACAGAAACGATACCCCCTACACACCAGTTCTACAAATGCTACTGAGTAGCTTTTCCTCAGAGCAGTGAGAAAGCAAATCCTGGTGGAAGCTCACCTTCTCCACACGGCTCATGGCCTGGAAATAGATGTTGTATCCTTTACGAGGAGTCAAGGGTGGGTTCCAAAAGCCCTGGTAGGTCCTATTGTCCCCCACGGTGAAGGGGGCAGGCTCAGGTAGATTCCCCGGGGGCAGTTCTGCGGCGAAGTAGTAGGGTGCTCCCCCACTCATGGCATTTTGGTACGTGACAGGAACCTGGTAGCATTCCATGGCTCCGGCTTCCCTCTTGGTGCGGTGTGGGTGCAGCTCCTCCACCACAATCTGATAGGCACTTTTTGGAACAAGACAGGAAGACACAGTTGGGGATTAGAGATACTCAGGTTTTTCAATAAGGGAACAAGTCATCTCATGTTAACATGCCCTATTTAAGAGTATTTGAAACCAGTCTGAACACTGCATTCTTATTTTCAGCAATTTCAGATTAAAATAGAATTTCACATTGATTCTGCTCCCCCCAAACTCAATGTACTAAGTAAGAAAAATCCCCACAAAACCTCCACATTTTTAACATGTTGAGAAATAAGCCACCCTAATAGGGAACCTGGCATTAACCAAAGACACATAACAGATTAAGTTCTTTGTCTGATATTTTTAAAGGTTTAAAGTTAACATTTTTCCTTTGAAATGATAGGATGGCAGGCCCAGCTCCAAGGCCTGACAGAATGACTGCCGGGGGCAGTGCTCGAAGTGCCAGTTTGCAGTTGTCATCGCAGTAGAGATGGAATGTGCCCACAGGCTCCTCCACCTCTTGACCTTGCCACGGCATCTACATTGGCTCAGAGCTCCACAGATCTAAAGTACAAGTGACATGTTGCAATACGTGCACAGATGGACAGAAATCTGTCCTCACCACCAAAATAGACTGCTTCCTTCTTCTAGAGTTGTTAATAATAAAATGTTACAAATTGCAGAAACAGATGGCCTTTGGCCTATTAAAACTTCAACCCAAACCTTCTAATACCTTTCTTAAAAGTCTTCAAAGTTTTTTTAAAATAGCCATTTAACAAAGGGAAGAAAAAAAATTTAACTTTATATAAATAATGCAAAAAGATGAAACTCCCTAATCACTAATAAAATAATTTCTGTCAATTTCTGCTGTATCAATAATATTCAAATATTAATCATTAATTCCTCACAGGAATTTTTTTGGGGGTAAAGTACATCTTGGAAATTTAAGTTATCTATATATTTAAAAGAAATACTTTTGAATTCCTCAGAATTATGAGAAAACATTGTGCTAGTTTATATAAATGGAATAGAAATAAGCTGCATAAATTCCTCAAATTTGAATCTTAAGTCTAAGCAAATATGCTCCTTCTATATAGGAAAAGCAGTCCTTTTTCAACGGATCCCCAGCAGGAATGAGATTATTTTTTTTTCATGGACTTCCATAAAAAGAAAGAGGGACGAGAGAGTACATGAGAACGAGGGTGGGCATAGCTGAATTTGCACCTATGATAATTCCGAGTTTAGAATCTAGTATTAAATTCTAACTTAACATATACTGTGATATCTACAAACAAAAGACTTTCATATTTTAAAAGAAAAGAGCTTTGTAAGACTTTTTTGTCTTCCTACTAACTCAAGTTTCAATTTTCCATTAACATATTCCTAAGAAAACTGTAGGATGGTATCCTCTAGAAATAGGACAGAAATTGTGTTAATGTCAGAACTTGAGATTCAGGCAAGTAACTAAGGAGAAGCCTATTTTATTTGAAATTACGTGTACTGCACCATTCTCTAAGCCTCAGCTAAAATGGGTCCCAATCTAGAAATGCTGCTGATGGGGTGCTTGCTCTCTGAAACGTCCTTGGAGCAGGTACTTGTTAATGTTAAAATCCAGAAAACACACAAGCATAGCCCTTGGAAAGGAAGTGGAAAGGAGATCCTAGCAAACAAAGGTTATGTTAAGCAAATCTACCTCTTTTTAATTTCTAATTTGTATTTTTATATTATACATTTGTCTATAATTTGAATATCTGCACATAAACTCGTACATACCCATTCTTCCAAAAAACCAAACCACGTATTTTTTCTCTAATGGACAAAAATGATAATTACCCATTTTTGTTAATCATTCAACTCAAACTTTAAAAAATAAATTCCTTGTTAATTACCTCATACCTTTAGAAAAATCTAGGGAACATTCAATCTTAACTAATCCTATTAAATCGATATACAGTATATTACAAATTAGGGATACTTCATGCAAATCAAGAAAGCTTCTCTATCCAGATCTTTTAGGAGCAAAGCAAACTGCCAGTGTTGGAGAGGAACGAAGGCAGAAAAGGTACAATCTGCTCTTTGGAAAAGAAGCTTGAGTATAGATTTATAGAAGAAAAAAAAATCAACACTGTATATTACACTTTCAGATTGCACACTATTCCCGATTAAAGAAAAGAAAGAAAAATTGCGCAGAGATTGTTTCAATGTTCTAAATTTGGTATGCTTTCATATGGAATATAAATCAAGAAAATTCTCTCTCCATATATATATATACACTCACACACAAATAAATTGTTGTTGCCATATACTTTAATCTTACATCTTTTCTTTATTAATATTATTCAACTATAATTTGAAAAGTCTCAGAAGAACTAAGGAACCATATTTTGATTACTATCGAGAAACTGAGGCAAAAAAATTGATCTACCATTAATTAAAACTTAAACCATGAGCCTCACTTTCTTCATCCTATTTTATACTAAATATATAGAAAGATGTCTGAAAATTGGTTTCCAAAAGTCTCTAAAATCAGAGAGAAAAATTCAGTCCAGTTTCTGGATATTTTTCAACCTCAGTTATGCTCACCTCTATAATTTGAAACAGTCCATCATATTTACACACAAGTGTGGCTTTTAATTAGGATAATGGGCATTTAAAGAAGTATTTGTGAACTGAATGAGTTGGTTTTGCCTTTTCTATTGATTCATCTGTTGGACAGAAGCAAGGTATTCTTTTCTTTCTCCATGAAGGTGCTTTTTTTCACCTCAAAATTCCTGAACACTATTTGAATAAATGGGAATTTATGAGCCTGTGATTATCCATGGTAAACATTAAAAACCACTGAAACTGTCAACCAGAAGTAAATTTTCAGACGCATCTTAAATCATCTTTCATATTCCATTTGCCCCTGTACTCAAACCAAGGTGAAACTGTACTGTTATTCTATATAATCACTCAAAAGTCCCTTTTTCAGTTTAAAATCTTGGCTCAGTCATGTCTGAAATACTGCAACCTTTCTTTACAGAACACACTCAGCATGTTCCCCTTTCAGCATACAGAATATATGGAAACTATCTTTCCATGCAATGATATTGCTCAAAATCCTCCAGAGGCATTTTACTGTCATCAGTTGGGCTCAGTCTTCAATCAGCTCCTTTCAAGACACATCACTTTCATCATTTATTTCTATCTTTTCTCAAGCACACTGAGAAGGAATGTGTATAATCTGTACAGACATCAACTGTAATCATGGTGAGTTCTTAAAAGATATTTACACTAGGAGGTGGGGCAAGATGGTGGCATAGGGAGGTGTGGAATTTAGTTAGTGCCCTAGAACAACTAGCAAACAGCCAGAAACAACTAGTAAATAATCTTGAACAAATGTTACGGAGACTTCTGTGACCAGACAACAGCATACACCTCCTGAATAGGTGGACCAGCTGAGATTGCAGCTTAGAACTGTAAGCAAAGCTCCCCAAACTACAGAACTCGCTCCCCTTCCCCACTGGCACGGCAGGTGAGTCAGAACACTTCCCTGGGGGAAAAGCAGCACTCTGTGCTGGGAGCAAGGGAAGGTAGCTCAACCAAGCTCCAACCGTGGCTTTAACTAACAAATTTGGACTACTGAATACAAGTTACGAGCACAGATAAATCTGGAGCAAGCAGGAAAGGACAGTGAGGTTCCTCCCAGCAGAAAGGAGACAGGGCTGACAGAAAAAAATACATACATTAATAAAAACAGAAGCTTCCGGAGACAGCTGAGCTTAGAATACTGGAAAAGGGCTGTGTCCCAAGAAAAGGGGCACACAGAACCAGGTACCAACTCCTGTTCTTGTCTGGTGAACTAGAGGGCTGGGGACTAGTCCTGAAAAGGTGATTTCTTTCTTTTTTCCCTTTTTTCCCTCTCATTCTAAGTAGCTCATTAGAGACACTCAGGCATTTTCAATTCTCAGCACTAACCCAGGCAACAGTGGAGTTTCTTTTGACAGTCAGAGAGTCAAAAGAAAAACTCAAGTGTAGGAGACAATTTCCTGAAGGGCTTATCTTCAGTAAGAAAAGTGTTGGGGGGGGGTGCAACTCAAATGGCTGCCTTCCCTCAGAGAACTCAGATCTCACAGCCTGGGACAAATAAAACAAAACAAAACAAACAAACAAACAAAAAAAACAGAAACAGGTTAAGCTTGGCTTCTGACACCCTAGACTCCTGGGTGGGACAGGGTCCACTGAGAATTAAAGGCACCAAATTTCTTTATGCTGGTGGGGAGCTGTGGGCTGACAAGCACCACTTGCTGGGCAGGAGAGGAAAAGGAGGGTCTAAAGGCCTCACAGGAAAGACTGACAATCTTCTAGGTATCAGCCTCAGGGAAACCTGAAATTGAATAGAATCTCATCTTGTGACCTGGGCCCATCTGGTCTGGGAAAATTTGATTTGGGTAATCAAGGAAAACAGATGACTACACAACAAAATATTGTGAATCATACTAGGGAAAAACAAAGATATGGCCCAAAGTAACAAACTTATGCTTTAAATGAGATAAAGGAGTTGAAACAACTAATTAAAGATTTTCAAACAAATAGCTAAATCAATTCAAAAATCAAATCAATGAGTTGAGGGAAGATATGGCAAAAGAGATGAAGGATATAAAGAAGACATTGGGTGAACATAAGGAAGAACTCAAAAGTTTGAGAAAACAATTGGCAGAACTTATGGAAATGAAAGGCACAACAGAAGACATTAAAAACAAAATGGAGACATACAACAGCAAATTTGAAGAGGCAGAAGAAAGGATTCATGAAGTAGAGGACAAGACATCTGAAATCCTATACACAAAAGAACAGATAGAGAAAAGAATGGAAAATTATGAGTGGGGTCTCAGGGAATTGAATGACAACATGAAGTGTATGAATATACATGTCAAGGGTGTTCCCCCTAGCAGAAGAGAAGGAAAAAGGGGCAGGAAGAATAATGGACGAAATAATCACTGAAAATTTCCTATCTCTTATAAAAGACATAAAATTACAGATCCAAGAAGCACAGCATACCCCAAACAGAATAGATATGAGTAGACCAACTACAAGACACTTAATAATCAGATTATCAAATGTTAAAGACAAAGAGAGAAGCTGGATAAGAATAAGTGCAGATTTCTCAGCAGAAACATGGAGCTGAGAAGGCAGTAGTATGATATATTTAAGATACTGAAAGAGAAAAACTGCCAAAGAAGAATTCTATATCTGGCAATACTGTCCTTCAAAAATGAGGGAGAGTTTAAAATATTTTCAGACAAACAGACATTGAGAGAGTTTGTGAACAAGAGACCTGCTATACAAAAAATAGTAAAGGAAGCACTACAGGCAGATTGGAAAAGACAGGAGTGAGAGATTTGGAAAGAGTGTAGAAATGAAGACTATCAGTGAGGGGAAAACAAAATAAAAATAAAATAAGATATGACATATAAAATCCAAAAGACAAATGATAGACAGTAGACATTGTGTTGAGTGAAATCAACCAGAAACAAAAGGTCAGATACTGTATGGTCTCACTAATATGAACTAACATTGATGAGTGAAATTTGAGAGTTGAGAACACAAGTTATCAGGAGATAGAAAGAGGTTAGAGATCAGGCATTTGATGCTGAAGGAGTACCGAAGATTCAATAGGATAGATCCAGAAATGGAATGGAAAGCACAATAATGTGTTATGTTAACATACTCTACCCAAAGATTATTGTGAATATGGTTGAAAGAGGAAGGCTAGGGGCATGTATGACACCAGAAGGAAAGATAGAAGATAAAGACTGGAAATGTATAACTTAGCAAAAGCTAGAGTGGTAAATGATGGTGATGAAATGTACAAATATATATAAGAACGTTTTTAAATAAGGGGGAACAAATGAATGTCAACATTGCAAGGTGTTGAAAATCAGATGGTACAGGGGAAAATACAATCAATGAAAACTAGAGTTTATTGTTAACAGTGACATCGTAAGATGCCTCCACTAATTGTAACAAAGGCAATATAGCAAAGCTAAATGTCTATAAGAGGGGGCTATAAGGAAGTGATATGGGATTCTTGGGGTGGTGGTGTCCGATTTTTTTCATTGTATTTTATTTTATTTTTACTGTATCTTTTACATTTTTATTTTTATTTCTCCTTTTCCTCCTTCTCTGTGGAAGAAATGGAAATGTCCTCATTTAGATTGTAGTGGTGAATGCATAATTATGTGATTATAACAGGAATCATCGCTTGTTGACTTAGAATGGATTGTGTGGTATGTGAATAAATCTGTTCACAAAATAAATAGAGGGATATAAGTGCTGGAGAAAATGTGGAGAGAGGGATGTACCTACTCCCTGTTGGTAGGGAGGTAGAATGGTGCAGCCCAGTTGGAGCGCAGTGTGGTGGTTTCACAGGAAGCTAACTCTGGGGTTGCCATATGGTCATGCAACACCATTACTAAGTATATATTTGGAAGAACTGAGAACAGGGACATGAATGTACATTGCACACTGGTGTTTATGGCAGCACAATTTGCAATGGATGGAGGTGGCCTAAGGGTACATCCACTGATAAATGGAATGGTGAACTATGGTGTATACATACAATGGAATACTGAGCCACAGCAAGAAGAAATGAAGTTGTGAGGTATGCAGCTAGGTGAATGGACCTTGAAGACAGTATGTTGAGAGTGAAATAAGCCAGAATCAAAAAGACAACCATTATAACACCTCATTAATATGGACTAACTATAATGTGCAAACACTGAGAATTGAATCTGAGAGCATAGGTTATCAGGGGAAAGCTTATGGTAAAGGTTCATAGATTGCAAGCTCACTTACTTTCCTTATATGTTTTTGTCCTGCTACTTTCTCATTTGTCAAAATAAATTAATTAAGAGGACAGGAAATAAGAAATGAGAAATCAAATTAGAAGTCTTTTGACTGATTGCATGAAATGGGCCTGTGCTTTTTTTTTTTTTAACTTTGTAGTTATCTAATTACCTAATGGTACTTAATTCCTGCTAGAAGTAGATATTATTTGAGCATAATTCTCTGACAATTAAAAATATTTCAAAGTCAACTGAATAGTTTTATTCATTCTACCCATATATATTCCCCATTCCCTTTAATTAAAATTAAAAAAAAAAAAACTTCTACAATTAAGTTAAATCAATATATTGGCATCATGCAAATTCATTCAATACACAAAATAAAATTTCCTTACATTTATAAAAAGTAAAAATGATTTACATTTCACTATATTATAATATAATTTGATTACACATTGGCATGTAATCATTTTAGATTTTTAGTTCTCTTATGACACACATCCCAGGATCCCACTGCCACCATTGCTTATACTGTCCCGTTGCCAACATTGCAATGATAAATACAGCAAAGATTTAAGAATCATTCCTGGTCAAGATCATAGTCCTTGCTTGTCACCTCTTTACTCTTGGCTTCCCTATTTCTGTAAGAGATGCTATCAGTTCCTATATCAATGAAGATCCAAATCCTGGCATTAACTTTAGCAAGTTCGATCTCTTATGTAATTTCTCTTTCATAATGCCTTTTGATATACTATTTCCTTTCATATAGTGCAGTCAGCCACCCAACCACCCATTCAGACAATATTTTCTTTAAGTGTCCTATGTGTGCCATACACTTTCCATGGAGAACTCAAAAAAGAAACATTTTGAACACTACCAATATTTTTCTAAAACTCTGCTTTGTACATTAACCATTCTTTGCTAAACCTGCACCTATCAAAACCATGTGATGCTATCCTATTGTCTAAAAGACAAAATCTACTTTCTTTACTCTAGCACTAATATTTTACCTCATCTCTTGCTTTATGTCTCCACTCTTGGTCTCACTACCTCCTGATATATATTATCCACTTCAAATTGTTATGACAATTGTTATCTAAGCACATAATATATAAGGTGTGCTGGTCTGAAAGTATTATGTCCCCTAAAACACCATGTTCTTTAATGCAATCTTGTGGGGGCAGATGTATGAGTGTTGATTAAGTTGGAAACCTTTGATTGAGCGTTTCCATAGAGATGTGACTCAATCAACTGTGAGTGAAACTTTTGATTGGATTATTTCCATGGAGATGTGGACCCCACCTATTCAGGATGGGTCTTGATTTAATCACTGTCGTCCTATAACAGAGCTCACAAAAAAAAAGGACCTCAGAGCAGCTGTGAGTGACATTTTGGAGAGTAGCTAAGAGTGACATTTTGGAGAGAAGCTGAGAGAGACATTTTGGAGATGGCTGCTGAAAGCAGACTTTTGCTGATGATTTGGAGATGCTAGCTCAGAGTTTGCTCCAGAAAGCTAAGAGAGGACAAAATGCCCCAAGAGCAACATTTTGAAGGACACCCAGAAGCTAAGAGAGGAGGTGGAATACAACCCAGGATCAGCAAATGCCAGCCAGGTGCTTTCCCAGCTAACAGAGGTTTTCCGGACGCCATTGGCTTTCCTTTGGTGAAGGTCTACTCATGTTGATGCCTAAATTTGGACATTTTCATGCCAAATAAACTCTAAATTTGTAACCAAATAAACTCCCTTTATAAAAGCCAATTCATTTCTGGTATTTTGCATGATAGCAGCATTAGCAAACTGGAACATACGGTCAAAGGGATTCCTCCTTTTTTCTTTCCTACTTCTTCCACAAAGCTTACTTTGGTTTACTTCTCAGGAATTACTCTGTACTCTAAAGACAGTGGAATTAAGTCTTTGGGTGGAGGTAGATGAGTGATGAAGTGTTGGGTAGAAGTCAGAATTCTGTGGGATGCTTCTCCAGTCCAGTCATTTACCCCTCCACACCAACCATAATGTCACAGATACTGTGATAAAAATCACCTGAGGAATCTTTCAGGAATTCTGGGATTAAAAAAGGCCAAAACCCACTGTCTTTTAATATTAATACTTGTATCATTAACATGGTTCATTACAAATGCTATCTGATATTATACAGCTATATATTTTTCATTTATATATTCTTTTCTTTAGATTATAAGTTTACTAAAGACCATGGCTGTCATACATATTTCTAACTCTATTGCCCAATAATTCATTCACCAAATATTTATTTGGAGCCTACAATATGCCATGCACTATTTTAAATCAGAAGGTTACAATCATAAACAGAGTAGTCAAAGCCTCTGCTCTCATGAAACTTACATTTTAGAGGGGCGATAAATAAAAAACCAAATTAAAAAAAAAAACAAATAAATATATGTCAAGAAGGGATAAGTACGATAAATAAAAATATTGCAGGGTAAGGGGGATAGAGAATGAGGGAAACAGGAAGTGGTAATTTATTGGGGTGATTAAGAAAGGCCTGTTTGATAAAGTGTACTTTGTGCAGAGATCTGAAGAAAGAGTGCTTTGTGGGTGCATGCATTGGTTATTTCCTGCTGTATAACAAATAACCCTAAAAGTCTGTGGCTTAAAACAACAGACATTAATTATCTCAAAGTTTCTGTGGTTCCGGAATTTATAAGAGGTTTAGCTAGATAGTTCTGGCTCAGGGTTTCTCATGAGGCTGCAATCATGCTGTTGGCTGGGGCTGCAGCCATCTAAAGGGTTGACTAGGATTACAGAGTGCAAGATACTCTTCCTGCTCCCAAGTTCTTGCACGTGGCTGTTAGCCAGAAGCCTCAGTTGCTCCTCACATGGGCCTCTCCAGAGGGGAAGAGGGCCCTGATGCCATGGCAACTGGCTGCCCCCAAAGTGAATGATCTGAGAGAGGAAGCAACCAAGGTGGAAGACTCAGCACCTTTTTATGACCTGATCTCCAAAGCGATACACTGTCACTTCTGCTTTATTCCAATCATAGGTCTAGGGAGGGGCATTAGGTTCCACCTCTTGAATGAAAATGGGTAAAGAATGTGTGGACATATTTTTTAAACTGCCACAGTACCGCATGTTCAAAGTCTAAGAGTTTGATAATGCTTGATGCATTAAGGAACCCAAGGAGAACAATGTAGTAGAAGCAGAATGAGTGGAATCAGGTAAAAGGAGAGGAAGACCAGATGGACCCCAGGACCAGATTATGGAGGGTCTTCTAGGTCATGGTAAGGACTTTAGGCTTATTCTAAATGAGATGAGGAATCATGATTTCAAGTAAGGAAAGGATAGGGTTTTACACTGATGAAGGATCACTCCAGCTACTAGACTCGAGGGTGTTGTGCTGGTTTGTCTATATTATGTCCCCCAGAAAAAGCCATATTCTTTAATGCAATCTTGTAGGGGCAGAGGTATTAGTGTTGATTAGGTGGAACCTTCTGATAAGAGTGTTTCCATGGAGATATGACCCACCCAACTGTGAGTGACACCTTTGGTTAGGGTGTGACCTCTGATTGAATGTTTCCAAAGAGTTGTGGTCCTGCCCATTCAGTGTAGGCCTTGATTAGTTCACTGGCATCTTATAAAGGGGCTAACAAACAGAAGAACCTTAGAGCTGAAGCTTACAGAGACATTCTGAAGATTGCCACTGAATGCTGACTGACATTCTAGAGAACACCAGTTTGAAATGCAACCTGGGAGCAAACAGATGCCAGCTACGTGTCTTTACAGGTAAAAAAGGTTTTCCGGATGCCAACGACCTTTCTCCAGTGAAGGTACCCTATTGTTGATGCCTTACCTTGGACACTTTATGGCCTTGAGACTGTAACTTTGTAACCAAATAAACTCCCTTTATAAAAGCCAATCCATTTCTGGTGTTTTGCAAAACTGCAGCATTAGCAAACCAGAACAGGTATCAAGAGTAGAAGCAGGGAAATCTATTACAGTTACCTATATTAGTTTTATTTATGTTTACTACTACTGAATTAAGACAAAACACTGCACAATAGCTTAGAGAGAACTATCTAAGGCATAATATTTCTGAAAATTCTATAATAGGATTATAAGTATTTCCTTGGTTTGCCATCTATAGGTAGTTCAAAGTTGGTAGTCACTGCCAAAAAAAAGTGTTAATGATTATCATTACCTATGGTATATATGCACATAGGACTGGAAAGAAAATAAACAGAATGCGTATACCGCCTCCTATTTTCTTTTAGAAAACATCCCATCTACCATGACTCACATAATAAATATAAAATTAAAATAACTGTGCCAGTTTGAATGTATTGTGTCCCCCAAATGCCATTATCTTTGATGTAATCTTTTGTGGGTAGACGTTATCGGTTTTGATTAGATTTCTTTAAGTGTTTCTTTGGAGATGTGCCCCACCCAGCTGTGGGTGATGACTCTGATTGGATATTTCCATGGAGGTGTGGCCCCACCCATTTAGGGTGGGCCTTGATCAGTGGAGCCATATACATGAGCTGACGGGCAGAGGGAACTCAGTGCAGCTGAGAGTGATGTTTTGAAGAGGAGCTACAGACAAGAGGGACACTTTGAAGAAAGCACAGTAGCTGCAGATGAGAGAGTTTGAAGACAGCCATTGAAAGCAGACTCTTGCTCTGGAGAAGCTGAGAGTGGACAAATATCCCAAGTGCAACTAACAGTGACATTTTGGAGAGAAGCTGAAGCCTAGAGAGGAACATTCTGGGAGAAAGCCATTTTGAAACCAGAACTCCGGAGCATACACCAGCCATGTGCCTTCCCAGCTAAAAGAGGTTTTCCGGACGCCATTGGCCATCCTCCAGTGAAGGTACCTGATTGTTGATGTGTTACCTTGGACACTTTATGGCCTTAAGACTATAACTGTGTAACCAAATAAACCCCCTTTTATAAAAGCCAATTCACCTCTGGTGTTGCATTCCGGCAGCATTAGCAAACTAGAACAATAACATATGTTGGATTTTACCCAGACCATAAGACCGCTATGCCCAGAAAAATTGGGCAAAAGGATTGTTTCCATCTCTGCTTAAATTTCAAGACATCTTTATTTTGAATTCAAGTAATTTCTATGTCACAATAGTAATGAGACAAATTTGTCAACTACTGGATCTATTTACATTTCTGGGAAGAAATGAACTATTCTGCAGATGGATGAGGACAGTAGCCCTGATCTTTAAACTTGCATATTTGTGATCAAGTGACCCAGAAAAGATCCTTAATTTACATGTTCTGAATTCCATTTAAACTTGCTACCATAGTTTGATCTGTATTTCTGTTAAATTATTACTTAACTTGGAATATCAGATGATTCCTTTTTCTAATTCAACTGTGGAAGAAATAGTGGTTTTGGCTGCATTTTATTACTGTATTATAATTACCTAACTAAAAATGTATGCTTATTAAATGTTTTAAAATGCAAAATTAGATTTTACTTACAAAATATGCATTCAATAACTGTAGAATGGCTTAAAATAGGTAAAATAAGTTGTGCTTTTATTTGAAGAATGCTAAGATAAAATATACATTCATGCAGTTCTAATATTTATTACAACTAACAATAAACTGAGCATCACCATGGAGGAATTATTTTGTATATATTATAATATTGCCAGAGTTATTATCATTCTTTGAAAATAAGTTTCATTGGGTAACTTTTAATAAATGGGGCATTCAATGCATTATAATTTATAAGTATACCTAATTAGGTTAGCATTCAAAAAGAGTTTTGAAGAATATAAAATCTTTCAGAAAAAAAGGAGAGAAATTTTGCATTCTAGAGAACTAATATAGGAAGTATTCATTTGAATCATAGTAATGATTGTCAAGTGATGACCATTTTAAGGAGACATTATAGAAGTTGGTAAGGAGATCCAAGAGTCTAGGTAAATCAGGCAGCAACTTTCAGTCTTTAGAATGATTATAAAAGCAAAAATTTATTTTGTCGAAGCACACTTGCCAAGATTGCATTGCACGTGTTTCATATTAGCATATGAGAAAATCTTAATAGACAGCAGAGGGACAAAGCGTTTGGTGAGGCTGGCGTACAATATTTAGAAAAAGATTTTTCACTGCAGTGTACATTATTTGTTCTGTAAACACCCTCATCTTTGTAGATAAAACTTGTTAAAAGACATAAAATACACAATGGAACACCTCATTCCAAAGACAGAAAATGTCTTTTCTGATTTTGAATGACAATACTAAAAATGTCTGTTGTTACTTAATCACCTGAAAAACAATACCTTGAATTCTTAGGTGACTTTTTGTTTCTCTACTGCTTCTAAAATAAAATTTATCATTGTCTCTCACCAATGAACTCCACCCCACAGCCTTCCCTACTTGGAAATTTAAACATTTTACCTATGTAAAACCTTGTACAGGAGCCTCATCCACGTTTCCATTGCTACAGCCTGAATGTGGCCCATTGTCACTTCTGTAGTCTGGGTAACTGATAGAAATACTCTATATTTCTATCAGAGTGATTTTTCTAAAATTTAAAGTTTCCCATGATAGTTTTCTGCTTACAGTGCTTCAGTGACCACCTTCAGGTTGCATGCTGGTGTTTACCAGTCCCTCCCTCCGGCCTCTGCTTATGTCCTAGTCCCAGCTCCTGTCATTTCCCCCACATACCCTTCCCTCTTGAAGACCTGAACCATTTGCAGTCTTTGATCCCACAAAGCTCTGTCACATATCAGCCATTTGATCCATGGCTCCCTTTGCATGGAAGGACCATTGTCTCTTCTCTTCACAGCTACCTCCCCCCCGCCCCCCGCCTTGTCAAAGTGGCCTTGGCCAAGCTCATGTCTACCTCTCCTTCAAAACTCAGCTTTAACACCACATTTTCTAATTGCTGTCACTGTACTTATCATACTGCACTGTTACCACCTGATGATCTACGTCTTTTTCGCCCCAAATGAGGGCTCCCACTACATCACCTCTATGGGATTCTATTCCAACTGGAATAATTATCCAGCTCAGTTCTTGGCACATATTGAATGTTACTGAATCAGTGGATTTATAGAAACCATTGGTACTTTTAGCTTTCTTAATAAAACTAAACATACAAACTATAAATAACAAGGAGTTCCCAGTTAATCTGACAGAGACTTTCCAATTGGATTTTCTTTTGACATGAGGAAGATCAGGGTAGAAAGAATAGATATTTCCACTGGAGTTCACAAAAATGCATGGTGAAATGCAGTCTGGCAGAGGCTGGTAATGGTATAAAGAGGGAAGGCTAGAATCCAGGAGTTGGGGCTATAACAGCAGACAAAGCCA
The DNA here is from genome assembly GCF_015220235.1 of Choloepus didactylus. Taxonomy (NCBI): domain Eukaryota; kingdom Metazoa; phylum Chordata; class Mammalia; order Pilosa; family Megalonychidae; genus Choloepus; species Choloepus didactylus. The sequence goes on along the minus strand of NC_051313.1, from coordinate 20,025,872 downwards.
ACAGATGGATGCTCTCAGGAGGTCTAGCGAGGTGGTAAATGGGTCAGACACTTGAGGGTGGGAGGAAGCTGGACACAGAGTGCAACAGCATTAAGCATGATGCACAGAAGAGATTCTGAGAGGCTGACATACATAAAGAAGACTTTGGGCAGAGTCATTTAGTTTCAAGTACATCTGAAAGGAGGGATGGGGACCCAATTAAAGGTGTGAGGTACCAGACCATAAATTCAGAGCTGGGAAAATTAATCACATCAAGCTGGGTCATCTTTTCAAAGGAATTAGGACACAAGACAAGAGAAGCCACAAGATAAATAAGCCTCCATTTACTGATAGTGAGATTGCAGGCAGGCATGTGGTCAGAGAAAGGAAGACAGGGCTCATTGACTGGAGAAGTCAAAGAGCAAAGGAGGAAGGACTCATCTGAGGCCGAAGCGACTGATGGGAGCATCTGGTCCTACCACCTGGCTCCATCCATAGGTGATCCCATTGAGTTGGCCCAGTCATTACAAAAGGCTAAAGATGGACAAGGGAATTAGAATATCAGTTGGAAAACAGATTTCTTTCCTGGTACTAACATTCTGTTTTTAAAATGCTCTTTGTTTATACATCACTAAATTATTTCTTGCAGTGTTCAACAAGAGCACTAATTTCCTACAGTGTAAAATTTGGAGTTCTCAGCTTCTGGGCTCAATTCCAGAAATCGTCAAATGCATTTCCAACAAATAGAAAAACAGGTGCATTTCTGTGTTTAGAGAAAGATGGATATATGATCATTCGGGGATTACTTTTACACAACCATTAGTTTGGACTCTGAATTCTTGGTAATTAGATATTTTATAAATGAGTAAAATAACCAAAGTAGAAGGAATATTTTTTGGTTGAAAAATGTGTGGTTTATCACAAATTCACTAATTGAACTAACTCAACACTAGCTATGAGCAAAAATTTACAGGGTTGCAGGCGCCTCGGATAGTTCATGACAAACTAGCACAGGACCTCTGTGTTTTGATTTGATCATTTTAACTTTGAATTTACAATGTCTAACTAGCATAGTGTCTGGTACATAATAAATGGTCAGTCAATGTTTTTGGAATAAATTGATTAAATGAATAAGGAATTAGTGTAAATTATATTATATAGGACAATTCTGCAATAATAGTGTACTGTGCTGCATTCACTCAAATATCCACTCATAAAAGGTAAATGGTAGTTCATTTAAACATCCGCCTCAGAAATGAACACCTACAAAGTAAATTTTATCACAGGAGTGTGTGAATGACCCTGATTACTTGTCAATAGAAAAAAGGCACTGAGTGAAGGAATTTTCCTTTCTTCTTTGGATCAGCCATCAGATTCACTCACAGATCACTGATTTATGAATAGCACCAGACATCTACTTTAAATTTTCAAGTAGCCAGGACTTCACAAGTGTTTACATTACAAGTGCACTCAACCATTTCTCCTTTTCCCTGCTGTGCATTCTGACTTTCAGCCAGGTGGACTCAAGAAAGTGTTTCTATATAGACATGGGTTCTTTTATTAGTACTTAAAAAAAATAAATTAAGACAAATCTTTTGTCCTTTCCAGTGATGTAGGATTATTTAGGATTATTTGATTGGTCAATATGTACCCATAAGGTCAATTATATTCATTTTACAGGTAGAACAAAGATTAATCTTTTTTCTTAATGAACATGTAAACAACTTGATAAATGCCTGTATTGATATCTATGCCTTGGTATATTTTGCAATAGAAGTTTGATAAACTATCCGCAAAATCTGCAAGTTTCAAGTGGAAACTTACTTAAGCTTTGGACAATTATCTCTTCACAAATATGCAGAAATTAAAATGATTGGAGTAATTTGATTCAATCCCTAAAAAACATGGCCCACAATTTCCTGCAAGATGAGGGATATTAGGTGATATGGCACAGATTAATGATGAAAAGCTAAAAGACATGGCAAAATAAATTTTAGTATTTACTATGTAATTTCCAATAAAGAATAATTCAGAAATTAAAAGGCCACATAAGCTGCATTCATTATAACCATTCTCCTTTTATTTCCTCAAAGCTTCCTATGTTTCAGTCATTCACATGAAATTATTCTTAAGTGATTTACTACATTGGACAGGAATTATTTTCTCATCCTATTTCTGAAAAATTTCTTCAAAGCTCTTATACCACAGACACCAATAAAGGAAATAAAATGAAATGGTACTGGAAGGAAAAGAGCCACGATCTTAAATCAAACAGCACAGAGAGGTGAATGCTTTTGTTCATGAATATCTCAAAAATCTCCTTAGAATTTTAATCCCAACTACAGGTCTGTCTACAGGCTTTGTCTAAATGAAAAACAAACGAACAAAAACAAAACAAAAGCAAAACTTTCCTAACGGTAATTATCAAATGAATGTCTCTTAGAAATGACTGCTTTATTGGCTGCTAAGCAACTATGGGAAAAAAATCTCTCCTGCTGGCCGTTTTTCCCATTAACCATTATTTCCTCCCTTTTACCTGATAGGTGCACCTTTGGCTTGTGCTGGTCTCAACAACACAGTTATTGTGGTGGCGGTTTCATTGAGAGACGCATCTACTCCTTCATAGTCAGGCAAAGTCGGAGCTGATAAGTGAATAATGAGGAAAAAATGTTTCAGTCAATTAATAGTAATATTTCATAGTTCATCATGAGTAAATGATCCTAACATAAGGAAAATCAATGTAATAGTGATCTAAAACTCACATTATTTTGTAGAATAAGAGATACCGTTGATTATTAACCCCTGACAACATAAGTAATGGTTTGGAAGGTGTTAAGCCAAGATTTGTTGTTGAGATGCAAATATCTGGCAACCTATGACATACACCCGAAACATTTTGTGAGGATGTTTTAGATTTTAGTTCATTGAGACCCTGAAATTAGCACAGATGAGATGGGAGGAAGCTGATAACAGTGTAGACTCCATGGAATACAGGTGATGGGGCCACCCATGGAGCCATGGAGATGTGAGGAACTCATGTATGAAGCTGCCTGGTGAGACAGGGCTATTTATGACCTGGTGCAGGGAAAGCCCCAGTTTCCTTATCCAGACTGCTTTCAACACTGTGGTCATAACAGAAACATATCAAGGAAGCGTGGCAAATGGAAACGGGAAGCTTAGTTTTTATTTACCATGATCTCGTGCATCAGATGCCAGATGCTTGAAGAGGAGAAACATAAATTTGGAAATATTTGATAATGTTTAATGAGAGAGGGGAGGAAATGTCTTAATCTTGAGCTGGGTAAAAAAGTAACCTCAAAATGGCCTTTCATCATTTCCACGTAGAAAGACACTTAAGGGAGTTTATACCCAGGGAAATGTGTGCATTGTCAGAAAGAATTGAAGAACTGAGAGTAAAGGTCATCTATCAACTTTTTAAAAATACTTCATTCATTCATTGAACATTTACTGAAATCTTTCCTGCCTTTTGGGGATTTTTAAATCTCAGGGTTTTCAAATGAAGCCAAATATACATATGTGTGTGTAAATATCCCCCAATACACACTAAAGGACAATACACACTACCTGCGGTGGGGCAAGCAGGGTCCCTGCTCTCGGGGGCACGCACCCCCAGGGTCGGACAGGGGCATCACGAGTGATGACGTGGTTGGGCACAGAGGTGTGACTGGACTAAATTTCAAGTTTTCAGATAAGTGCCCCTCCCCATGTATAAAGACAAAAACTATCACCCTTGACCTTTATAGAATTAAAAGTAGGGATTCACATTTTACCAAGCATAAGCCAAAGAAGACTATTGATTTGCTGAAACAATGGTTTTCAAACTAGTGAGTGGCTTATTAAAATACATCTGCATCCCTCACCCCCACTATGAAGCTTTTGATTCGGCCCATCTGGGGAGGCGGGCAGGGTAGTGTGCATTTCTAGAAGGTTCCAAGGTGATGATGATGATGTTGATCTGGGGACCAGATGTTGAGAATCACAACTCTAAATTAGTGTTGGGAATTGGGAGGATGAGACAGAGAAGACTTTAGGGTCTCAGTGACGCTTAAGCTGAATTTTAAAAGAAGAGAGAATCTCAGGAATAGTAATAAAATTCCATGAGAAAACGGTATTCTTGAACACTACAAACTGTGAAAGGACATGGTGTGTTTTAACAGCTACAAGCAGTTTGCTATGCCTGGAACTTTGGGTTCATGGGGAAGAAGGGATGTTGGGAAGAGCCTCCTCATAAAGGGCCATGGAGGCTAAACTGCATGGATGATAATCGTGCATGATTCTGTCCCACTGGATACAAATTTTAAAAAACTTAAGAAGAAATATGTGTGTATAAAGATTGATGCAAAGATACATAGAAGCAGGACAAATCTGAAGGCAGGGATACCACTTAGATATTTTAATGCTCTGTTTAAAATATGTACTGGAACAGTGACAGTGGAAGGAAGCAAATTATCTGAGAATTATTTATGAAGCAAAATCAACAGATATTGAATATAATACATGCAGAATATTATTATATTTATATATACTTTATACTTTCATAACCAACCATTCATCTCCAACAACTTGGTTTCAATTTTATTTAAGTTGCTTTAAAAATGCTGAGGAATGTAGTTACTAGACTCAAGGGATAAATTACCTCAAAAATTGAAACATGCTGAGAACTGCACTACCGTAAATTCATCAGGCTTAGCAGTTTAATAGTCAATGTGATTACTAGTTGTTCCGAAGATACAGTGATATGTCTATACATATCAACCAAGTTTTTCAAGTCCAGATCAAGTACCCATTGTACTTGGGTTGGTTCCTGTGAAACTACAATTAAATAATTAAATATTTCTACCATATTATATGGGTGTTTCTGGTCTTTATACATTTTCTATTTAACACAAACCATGTCTGAGCTTTGAAAAGCATACACACACATTTATATGTATATATACACACACACACATATATATATGAGAGAGAAATATATGTGTGTACACACATACACACACACACACCCCCGTTCGTGGCTCTCAATAATGTACATATGTTCAGTGCTCTCTGTTTTACAAGTTTATGAATAGAACTATAGACGTAAGTACCTCTGTTGAAAGATCTTGTTCATTTATAGTGCTACTGCTATTTTAAAAAGCAGGAAACATGTCTCACTATAATATCATAATATTGCCAGGTCATATTTTCTAATAAAGTGAGTCAATAAATATTTTAGACTGACAATTTAGAATTGCTCTATCAGGGTATTAATTGGCTACTTTAACAAGTTACTATTTTCTAATATAATAGATGATGAGTTAAAATTCTTTTTTTATTAGTATACTAAGATAAACCAAATGTTATACAAAGGAACTATAGCTAACATTGATATAGCTAATTTATTTTTATGAAACAAATTAAACAAGTTTTGTATTATATTCAACATAATTACAAAGAAATTTTTAGACAAAACAATGTAGAGAGTATTTGATGCAAATGTCACAGATTCAGAACAACAAAAGAAATTTTCCAATGATGTAATATATATCACTCATATACTATGGAGAACTACAATGAAAATGAACATAGGGAATTTAGATATTTAAAATTAGTGGTTTAAAATTGTCACTGGCTGAAACTTTTAAATGTTTACTTTTCAAATTTTAAATCCAGTTAGATATATAATGCATTTTTATTTTAGGAGTCTTAAATATGTAAAGTAAAACATTATACAAGCTGTAGTAGATTTAGAGCTTATTACAATACTAATTCCTAGGAAGAATTTAATCACGTTTAACTGATGATTTGACTGAATGAGAATTCACATCTGTAAACATCCTAGTCAAATGCAAACTATGTAATTGAAAGCATAATACATTGTGAAAAGTAATTATATTCTACTTCATTAACTTAAAATTCTCCTGCACATTTCCATTCTTAAATTTAGTTGACCAAGTGTTCATTGAGATTGCTAAGAAAGAAAGGAAAAGGGAAGAGATAAGGTATGTGGTACTATAATATTAGAACAAGGAACTATCACTTTTGATAACATCCATATGATGAAGATTTGATAGTATAATAATGACCAACTCCTCAAAGGTCTACAAGAATTTATAACAAACTTTGAAAGACTTTTCATAAAGACACAAGTTTTCTAAAGTACGCTGCCAGTTACAAAAGTGACTATGAAGTGTGTTTGGGTTTGGAGATATAAGCAGATGATCATTCATATTCAAATAATCCTTTAAAGTGCCTCTAATCTTGCATAACTGTATGAAAGATGCACTAAGTGAGATGGACTACTTTTTGTATACATGTGATTCTCCTGGACATGCTCTTATGAACCAACAGTATGATCAATCTTGTTTGCACTTTAATCATTTGCATACCTGAGATATTGGTTGTCACATTGATGGCTGTAGCTGGCCCAAAGCCTTTGACTGTGCTGGCTCTTATGAAAAACTGGTAGGTGGTTCCAGGGTGGAGATGCATGAAAACATGGTGTGTACTATTCCATAAATTTGATACTGTCTGGGGAGGTCCAGCCACTGGTACTGCAGGATCAAATGACCGAATGCTGCTATAGCTGACCTGTTTTAAGAAATATATTGCCTATCACATATCCAGTCTAAGTTACATTAAATTGTAAAGAAATTTTTCTTAAATAAAGTAGTATGCAAAACAGCATTTCTCTGAAGTCAAACATAATTTACTTTCACTTATTTCCTTCTCACTATGATGTGGCTATTTCTTTGTCATTCTGTCTGTCTTCTATCTAGACTAGATAGCTATACATCCATTCTGTCTGTCTGTCTATCCTAAACAGCTATACATCCATTTTCTAACATCAAAAAAATTGAACAATAAATGAATATACTTACACAGCCATATGTATACACAGCCACAAAAAATCTTACGCCTATATACTGATGTGTTTGAAACGAGGAAAGTATGAAAATGTTTTTTATTATTAACACTATTCTATGATTTACTATGTCCAAGTTATATAACAAATCTCATGTAAATATTCAAGAATGCTAAAGGAGCCACAAATTATAAGACTATGCCAGTGATTCCTATTCCCAAGATGCACTCCACAGGCACTAAAAATTTACACATTTTTTGCTCTAATCAACACTAACCAGGCAGGAAAAGAACCACACATTTGTACAATTAAAATGAACTTCTTGTTTCTTCTTTTTAGCTTCTCATATTTGAAAATAAGATAATGATTTTGTATCCAAAGATGAGATGAAGCTCTGAAATATTCAGGTTTATGATATATTTTTCAAAATGCGGTATTAATTCTTTACTCTGAAACAACTGACAATGGTCTTCCCTAAATCACAGTATAAAAAATGAGCTGCTTCATTTTGTAAAAAGTAAGATTAAGTTTTTTTATGTGTGACTACTCATTACAGCCATCAGTAAGTTTGTTTGACAAGGTGAAACCTGTTTCCAGAAAAAAATAAATTGCTTTTACTTTAAGAAATTAAAAATTCTAGGGGCCATACAAAAATTGTTTTTGACAATCTTGGGATCAACAACAATTTGCAAATCAAAATGAAGAACTATTATGGTTTTAATCCTCACTTACTTCTTTTCCATTATTTCCCTCTAACCTTTTCCTTTTCCTCTCCCTCTTATTCCTTCAATCCACATGTCATTTAGTTTCCTTGTTCTCCCAGTACCTCATATTGAGTGATGATTCCATTTGGATCCAAAGGTTCCTTCCAGTTCAAGAAGATCTTGTTTTCAAAGGATGTTCCTTTAAGGGATTTGACTGGTACAGGGCCGGGAACTAGAAAACATGCATTTTTGATTAGAAGCATATTTACCTCACAAACAGAAAGCTTAAATCACATAAGCCAGACATGTCAAATTAAAAATAAATATAAAATAAAATAAAAATATGTCATTAAAAATAAAATAAGCTACACCAACATTTTTCTGTCTTTGACATATGGGTATTTAAGGTAAGTTTATAAGTGTCTAATGCAGAAAATTTTAGAATGCAAGGTTGTTTTTATTCAGAAAATGCTATCACCTTCGAGAGTTGAATTTATTTTGTAGTCTAGTTTTCTCTGTTGTATAACTCTATTAACATGAAGATCTCATTTGTAATTTCTTTCAAGAACATACCTGTATTTCCCTGAAATATTTTTTGAAGATTATGATAAGCCCCTAAAGAATCTCCATAAACAAAATTCATAAAATAATGAATTATAGTAATAATTAACACTCCCTGGAAACAAAAGCCAAATCACATAGCACTAGGTGGAAATGTCCATCAATAAACTGGCCTTTAAAGCTATACTATTAACTTTCTATAATGTAACAAAAGACAGTGTTGATTATCATAAATTTTTAAAAGTTGATTGAGATGAATAGATTGAAATATCATTGCTTCATTCTTTCAAATGAAATGCATTTTTTTCAAAGCTAAGAACCAAATCATTTTAGAGCACTGAACTTGTTTAGAAATCAACAATCAGCATAACTAGTTTTGAAGGGTCCCCAAGAATGACAAGATTTGAGGAGCCTTCACTCCAGGCCTTATTTGCAAATGTCATATAACTGGCAATACCCAGTGGCAAACCTGAATGATTTGTCTCCTTCTATTGAATAAATATAAGATACATTTGCTACTGTGTGTTTTCCTTCTATAGGTTTTATATAGATATCCAGTTGCTATTTATGCACCCAAATACCCAGCTGCTAATTCTGTTACAGGGAAAAATAAATAGAAATAAGGTAAATGTTTTGAAATGTTATACTATCCATTCTATTTTGCTTTAAAACTAGTTTCCTTTTGAAAACATCAACCCCAAAATTGTGCAAGTATAATTTTAAATTAATATTTTCCCTTAATCTAACATTTCAGTGAACTTCACACATGACATTATCTAGAAATGTAGTTGTAAAGTACATGGCAATTTTGTGAGGATTGAAATAAATTAAAAATCACTGGATCAAAAGAAATGTTTTGCACCATGGCTAGCAACATCAAAAAATTGTGAATGGTATGTCAGAAGAGTAAGATTTATTTCAATCTACAAGGAGACTGGCAACCATGTTATAACCTCTGGGACAGGCAACATGATTTGGCACATTAATAATAAATTCATAAAGGAACGAGACCAAAGTGAAGAGAAAGATGTCAACACTGAAGCTGAGAAGATGTGCTCAGGCATCAGTCAGCTGCAGGTTTGGGGAGAAGCTCAACAAAAGCCTTCGCTCCTCTTACGCTCCAGTCTCAGTACTGCTGGGTCCCAGGGAAAGCAGTCAGGCTGTCACAACCTCTTTGTGCAATCGAGGCTGTCTGCTGAGGCTGCCATGAACGCTTGTTGGTTTTCTAAGGGAGCATCTGTTGTCTCCCTTCTACTCAAATGCTGCAAGTTTATTAATGTGATTAAGGAAAGCGTCTTTACATATCTCTCGCAGAAGGAGGCTGGGGAGGGGAAGGGCAAATACTCCAGTTAGTGAGGAAATGTTTATTTGATGGTATTATCATTATAATAACTGCCTATGTTCTTAACAAAATTTGGCCTACAAATACTATAAGAAGTTGCATTAAGTGTTTCAAATTGTTCACCAATTGGTGTGGCTTAAAGTTGTTTGCATAATTCTGCATTGATAGAAGGGTAGAATTGCAGAATAGTTTAGCTTCTCTAGAATCGTTGTATTTCTTTGCTCTTCTTACATGTACTTTACTTTGTCAATAGGATTCACTTCAGGTACCTACAAGTCATGTTTGTAAAAGGGGACTGGTTGTTTTGGAGAAAATAATGGACAAAAGGGTTTTATGCCACTGACCTTATACCTGGACTTAGTGTAGCACACACACACACACACACACACACACAAAACTAGACTTAGGTGAACTGCAATGCACACCCATAGACACACACACATACACACATTGTATGGCGGGGGGGTATGGACAAATTATATCCAATAACACTCTACATTTAAAGGAAGATAATGGCTCTACATATATGGACAATATCTCTATATATTTATGATTTGTCTAAATACAAACTGAAGTCAATAGAACCATTAATATAACATTCTACAGATTACCAGGGAATGTCACTTCACATTTCCACATCAACAACTTTTAATGGAGACAGAATGCTGAGTTTCGCTCTCCTGCTAGTGATTTATTTGGGAGCTGGTTCAGCTAATTTTTGTTAATGTAGGAAAAATCTGTTAAAATGCAACTCTCAAAACTGAAAAGAGAGGGCAAATGAAATGTGAGTGGGGCAAAAGTAAATAAACAAGCATTAAACAAACATTACAGCTACTAAAATGTAATAAATGCATATTTAAAAACAGCTTTGTATTCTAAAAAAAAAAAGTCCCCATACCAGGCTTTTTTGCTGAGTTAACTTCATAATATTGATTTTCAGAAATACTGGAATAAAAAATGAAAACTATACCTCATACCAAAAAGTTCTACCCATGCATTAAAAAATGTATGTAATAAATTAAATATAAATTCCACCTTAGGGTTCTGGTGGGAAATCTTTCTAGCTTTGCTCTCATGATTTATGGATGTCCCCAGAATGCTTTTCATGAAATTATATCTTTTTATTATATGGTTGATAATTTATTCTTTTTCTATGTATGTAGGGCAGCAATAATTTAGTAAAGACTGACTTAATCAGATCGTCATAATCCATCGATCTTTGCAACAATTGATTATAATTTAGATGTTCTCTACCCCCTTAGGAACATTAAGACACATCAAGTATTCTACATAGAAACTGAAACTCACACAGGCAGATTTGAAGGCTAAGTAACTTGCAAATACTTCACAGAAAGCTTGTACTTCCATCATTAAGGTTTATATATATATATATCTATATATAAAACAAAAGGAGGAACTGGGACTAAAATTAATACTGAAATTAAAATACATAGTTAATGGCATTTGACTTTTACAAGACTATTTCTGGATGAACTAAATAGCACAGTCATGAGTTTGATAGATTTAGGGCATAATTCCCTAGTAATTCCTTTTCTCATTACTGGTCTAGTCAGATATGTACCCAAAAACACATTAAAAATTTGAATGCAAAGATTATATAAGCCTGGCTGCATCCTTTGGTTTGTGGGAAAAAAAAGCAAACTAACAAACCATACCAAAAATGCCACTGAAGTGAATTGTATTGTTAGAGGGTGACTGGCTGAAGAAACACAAAATTCATGTAACTGACTCTAAAATTACCAATTAAGAAATTGTTTTCAAAAATTTAAGTACAGGCACTAAAGCATGTGATTACATTCTCATTAGTGAAAACATGAGTTACAATATATCCAGGATAGACAGTTTGTGTTTGTCCCATTTTATGAGATGAGAAATAGAGATTTATCAGTTTTTGGATCTATGCTTAGATTCCCCATCTCTATAATACCTATAAAAACAACTACTACTTACCATTCTTTCTACTATAAGCATGTGTTGAGTTGTGTGTGTGTGTGTGTGTGTGTGTGTGTGTGTGTGTGTGAATGGGTATTTGTGTATTTATGTATTAAGTTAGGGTTTGTTGACTAAAATATTGTTGCTGCTTCGATTAGCGCAAGCTCAAACACAGTAGCTGAAATAGTTATCTCAAAACAGACAAAGGTATACTTATCATAAATAACTCTTAGATTTATACTTTGAAATTTTAGGAATTTGAGAATAACTCCAAGCACAATTTTTGGGCTATATTAACTGTTTCCCTCAAAGTCTGAGCTAAATGAGGTTAAAGAGCTCTCACTTGCCCTTATCAAAACAAAAACAACCAGGACAAACCAGGGTCATTTCCATTTTTCGGAGGAAGAAGGCTTGAAATGATAATGAGTGTCTTCTAGAAACTATGGCCTGTAAGCCTATTTTATGGCAATTTCATAGTTGGTTGGCACCAAAATATAGATCTGACCCTAAATTTCAGAACCTGAAGAAAGTTAGGAAAACTTGGGTATTAATATATATCCTGTTTTCCAAAACCCAGATAAAAATGTAGCCATATTTATTTAAGGAGAAAGAATTTTAGAAGGGAATGGAACATTAGAGATCATCTATTTTAAAACCTTCATCAGAGATGAGAAGTGGAGAGCCAGAGAGATGAAAGGATTTGCTAAGATTACAGAGGTATTAGAGCCAGGACTTAGAGCTCATGGTTTCTGACTCCCAGTTCAGCTTTGCCTCAGCTCCCCTTTTTAGTTTGCTTGTTTGTACTCATGCTTGCTTTCACTCATGAAAGGAAATTTTGAAAAGGAAATGTCTGACATCGAAAGAATGAGATGAATGGATAAACAAAATGTGGTATATCCATACAATGGAATATTACTCAGCCATAAAATGAAATGAAGTGCTGGGACACGTTACAGCATGGGTGAAACTTGAGGACATCATGTTGAGTGAAATAAGCCAGACACAAAGGGACAAATATTGTATGATTTCTATTATATAATATACTCAGAGAGGCAAATTCATGGAGACAGAAAGCAGAATAGTGGTTACCAGGGGTGGGGAGTTATTGCTAACCGGAGCGTATGAGTTTTGGTTTGGGATGATGATAATAGTCTGGAAGTAGATAGTGGTGAAAGTTACACATATTGTCAATAATGTCTATGACAAAGAATTGTCCACTTAAAATGATTTAAATGATTTTATGTTATGTATATTTTACCACAACTAAAAATAAATTATTTCTTTACAAAGAGTGCATTATTATTATTAAAATTTTATCACTATTCATAGACTTTTTTATATAGGATTCAAAACATTTTCATTGCACCAGGAGATTGATAATATACTATAATGTCACTATATAATAACACTATACTACAGTGCCACAGCAGGGTGTGTATTACAATATTAAAACAATGTTCATATTATTTAATGATTCAGAAGTAACACACAGACAGATTGGATAAAGGACAGCTCAATTACTTGGCTGTTAATAGCTTTTGTTATTAAAATAAGATGTCTAAAGATGATGATAGAATAACTTGTCAATATCTGAGAATGGCCTTTATCTAGACTTAAAGATATGGCTTGGTGCTGTCTTTTATATTTAGACATAAACATTCAAAAATGAAAGTTTACAAATTAAAGTAAAATGAAATCAACTACTATTGGTTTGTAAAATGCAAAAACCTAATTTTTAATCAAATGCATTTTACCAATAGTTGATACAGTGCCGTCAATAGAAAAAATTATTTTTGAACATTTAGGAAGAAAAATTTTATTTAAACTTTTAGTATAGTTCCTACCTCTGTAACATTGTATCAAAAGACAAGGTAATACCTACCGTATGTTGTCACAAACATTGGGACTGGCAGTTTGATGTGCTGAGCCCTCGAGCATGCGACTTGCCCTTATGAAGCTCATTACCACAAAGGAGAGTCTAAAGTTGTATGTAATGGTGCCTAAGAGTCTCCCCCTGAGTACCTCTTTGTTGCTCAGATGTGGCCCTCTCTCTCTCTAACTGAGCCATCTTGACAGGTGAACTCGCTGCCCTCCCCCCTACGTGGGACCCGACTCCCAGGGGTGTAAATCTCCCTGGCAACGCAGAGTATGACTCCCGGGGATGAATGTGGACCCGGCATCGTGGGACTGAGAGTATCTTCTTGACCAAAAGGGGGATGCAAAATGAGACGAAATGGTTTCAGTGGCTGAGAGATTCCAAGTGGAGTCGAGAGGTCACTCTGGTGGACATTCTTGTGCACTATATAGATGACATCTCTTGGGCTTTAATGTATTGGAATAGCTTTAAGTAAATGGCTGAAACTACCAGACTCCAACCTAGCGGTCTGAACTCCTGAAGACAATTATACAATAATGTAGATTACAGGGGGTGACAGTGTGACTGTGAAGACCTTGTGGATCACACCCCCTTTATCTAGTGTATGGATGAGTGGAGGAATGGGGATAAAAACTAAAGGACAAATGGGGTGGGATGGGGGGATGATTTGGGTGTTTTTTTTCACTTTTATTTTTTATTCTTGTTCTGGTTCTTTCTGATGTAAGGAAAATGTTCAGAGATAGATTGTGGTGACGAACGCATAACTATGTTATCATACTGTGGACAGTGGATTGTGTATCATGGATGATTGTATGGTGTGTGAATGTATTTCAATAAAACTGAATTTAACAACAACAACAAAAAAAGACAAGGTAATAAAAGTATGTTCCATTTAGTATTTGGATGCATCTCTGAAGGAAATTAAGCTTTTTTTGTTAAAGGCAAACTTTTCCCAAAGTTAACTTCATTAAGAGAATTTAGCAGATTCAGAGCCCAATTCAGTATTAGGTAATCTAGGGAAAATTTTAGCAAAATTCCATGATTCCCCCTCTTTAAAATAAAGGAGTACAAGCATACCATCTTCATCCGTTTGAATAATTGTCTCTTCACTCTCCTTCCTCCCTTCTGGATTGGTTAGGATCATTTTGAGGCTGACATTTGTATATGGCGGCAGATGGCTCACAACATGCTGAGGGGCTTTGGGGTCCATGTCCAAGCAGTCTGCTTTGCTCTCATTGTGGCCACGGAAATAATGGTAGCAGATAGTGACGTTGAAAGTGTGGCAACGAGTTATGTTGTAACCCAAGGATTCCCAGTCCACAGCAATGCGTCTTGCTTGTATCTCAGCAATCTTTAAAGTCTTTGGGGTTCGCATAGGTTCTGGAAAAGAAATCAAAGATTTAGACAATGTTAACTTTACTATGAATAATCGTGGAAAAACACAACACTGAGTATGTCATAGCATATGCAAACCCAGGGAAACGTAAAAGCTTCCTTTTTATTCTCATTTTCTTTCTTTATTCATGATATTTTCCTTGAAGGTGTCATTTGGGGACTGGGATTTATCAATAGGGAAATAAATAAAATGAAAAATGTAAACAATCCGTAGTACTCAGGAACTTGCTGGAGAAACAAAAACCTGAAAACATGGCCACAATGCCTTTAGAGTTGTTGCTGTTGTCATTGCCTGATGCCATGTCTTTCTTTTCTTTTGTCGTTATCGAGCAAGTGAATTATCTAATGTATCATAATGGATAAGAGTCAACATGTTCTGCTCTATGATTTATCATGTCACCAAGCTATGCCGTATACTAATTACTCTAATTGTAGTACTAAACTACCATTTACAAAAATGACACAGATATTAATTAACATTTATTTCAGTAATGATGTTCGTCAGAGCAAAACAAAATCTGAGAAACATTACAAGAACACATGGATATTCACAGTGTCATCTTTTCTTCCTGATCTTTGTCTGTCTTTTTCTAGGAATACTCGGGTCTGACAATCCATTCACTGTCAACCAAACCAAACTCTGAGGTGGATTTCCACTCAACTGGAAAATGCTGGCAGAACTAGACACTTCAAAGACTGGAGGCCATCCATCATAGCTTCCTAACTGTATTCTTTCCTCATGCAAGGCTAACTTTAATCATTTAACTTAATAAAAATAATTACTCTATGAAAGTCATGGCCATGACAATGTCTACACAGCAAAGAAACCAATACATAGCTTGACCTTAATACATTGATTTAACAAAGTCAAGACCCAAGCCCTGTCTTGCTGCTATTTCCCTTAATGCATTAAGGAGAGTCAATGCACTTGTCAACAAGAAAATAAATAAATAAATAAATAAATAAATAAATAAATAAATAAGACAAAAGATGCCCAACATGGGTGTTTTTTTATAAATTTTCATTTTTTAGATTAAAATCTCAGATCTATAAAAATTATCAGTATGGTACACAAATGGCAAGTGTAAATTGGGATTTCAGTTTGATGTATTTAATGCATGATCTGAAACATACACTAGTGGTCATTTAATATAAAACCTCAAAATAACATATATATATATACACATACATCCATGCAAATGAACCTTCAGTCCAATGTAATGCTTACGTTTTAAATGTTGCCGGCCCATCTGTCCACAGTAGCCAGTCTGCTTATTTGACCACATTTGCTTCATGCGTTACCTTAAGCACTATTAGTAGGTCAGGAGAAAAAAAGTGGCTTTCCAAAAATTTGTAAAAATCTCTCTTTATATATCTAGCTCTATGCTAACAATTTCCCCACCAGGTACAAGAGTGAGTTGGTGGTACTTTTAGCTCCACTGGTTAGACTAAAAAAACTTTAGTGCCACTGCCTACTAACTGGACAGGCAGATATAGTGAAGATCACCCTGGAAATTCCCAGATGATGTTAATATTGTTGCCTGCTAATTAGCAAAGCAGATACAACTCAGGAGCATGTTTATGTTCAGTAATATTTTGTTCTAAAGGCATTCAGAATGAGAAAGTAAGATTCCTTAACATTAGCAACAAGTTTATTTTTAGTAACAGTAAAGAGATTAGGTCATGAGAATGAAGGGAGGGCTTGGAGAAAGAGAAAAAAATTGTTTGCAGTAGCAAATGGGTGAATTCTATAGAAAGTCAGTGCCAGAATTTTTATTCAAAATGCTTTTGACACTGGTGGAAATGAGCACACACATCTTCAAAGGAAATTCCTCCCAAAACAGAGGCTGTCATCCAAATGTTGCCAATTAAATACATTCCCTAAATGTTCTTGGCCTAATCTCATAAATTTCCTAATAACTAGATTCTGATTCTGATTCCAGCTCAGCTTTTATGCTTCCTTCTATTAAATTTTCCCCTAATTTCTGTCTATTGCCAAATCTGCTTCCATGGTAGTTTTAAGATTTGGTGACCTCGATTTGTACCAAATTTGGCCTGTGTACATATTCTTATAGATATTGAAACCATCTTGCTACAGGGGAAAATTCACACACACACACACACACACACACACACACACACAAAATCATGGAGCAATAGGATTGCTCAATGAAAACTAGTAAGAATTTAGTTGAAAACAGTGAATGTGTAAATGAAGTGGTAGAATCCATCATATGAATTCTGTATTTTCTACAGTAATTCTGATTCATATAGGAATATAGCATAGAGAAACGAGACCATCGAGGTAACTTCCAAGGATGGAAATCGGTGTGTCAGAAACAGCTCAAGATGGTACAAGAAAAACCATGAAGTCAAACTGTCTCAGAGCTTTCTTCTTCATTTTGAAATATATACTGAGTACTCATATGGCTCCAACCCTCTCCCCTAATCAATCAGGGGGTTGAAACTGGGTGAAATCTATGAAATAAACATTAACGAAAACCAGCAGAAGAATTAAGCTTAAGGTCCCAAGTGTCTTCATAAACTTGGAGAACAGGGGGGGGGGGGGGGAGAGGAGGGAGCAGATAATATTAAGAAGCAGGTGAAAGAACTAGAACTAGAACAAAACCCAGTCCTTTTACCATTCTACTCTTCTTATTAAGTGCCCTATGGACATTTGTGCAAACAAATTGGCATAAAGCTCTCTTCCATTCATTCAAATACAATAAATTCTAGGAAACCACTTACCTATTAAATTGTTAAAAAGCATATGCAAAGATGACCCTTTTTAGTTTTTTAGTGTATTGGAATAGCCTGAAGGAAATAGCTGAAAATAGCTGAAACTGTTGAACTGCAACCCAGTAGCTTTTATTCTTGAAGACGACTCCATAGCTGTGTGATTATGAAAACCTTATGGCTCCTACTTCCTTTATCCAGTGTATGGACAGATGAGTAGAAAAATGAGGACAAAAAGCAAATGAATAATAGGGAGAGATGGGAGTAGGAATGTTTTTCTTTTTTACCTTAATTTTTATTCTTATTCTTTTTTGTGTGGTAATGAAAGTGTTCAAAAATTGATTGTGGTGATGAATGCACAACTATATAATGGCACTGTGAACAACTGTACTCTGTGGGTGACTGGTTTGTGAATATATCTCAATAAAATTGAATTTTTAAAAAAAGCACATGCAAGAGTAATGTCAGTATTGGGTGGTTTTCTTTATCTTGCCCGCCAATGTGGATCAGCAAGGTTTATTAACTTTTGGTATTCCATTTTCCCTTTTATCACCCTCCTATTTCGTAGCTGTTACAGTAAGAAAGGCTATATTAAATCAAAATGATAAAAAAATGAATGGCAGAAATGTCACACACCAAAACCTATGGCCAATATTATATATAATTAGTAGGCAAATAAAGAAGTAACACATCACTGCTCTCACTTAAATTCTCAATAACTCAAATGAGATATTTTTGGTTGTAATAATTTATGTGTCAAATAGTTAACCTAAACTGATAGGATAAAATGAAGAACTACTTAATAACATGAACAGACAGAACCTCTTGACTTTGAGTCATGTCTCAACAGCAAGATGATTTGATAAGTGGTCTAGATAACAGATATAAGGTAATTGAAATTTTGGGGGTTACTTGCTAAAGAACACATGTGACATGACAGGTCAATAGCCATTGTCCTTTGGTTGCGATAATCTCTAGTAATTCTGATAGAGTTGTGAAAACAAAAGCTTTGGCAGCGACAAGAGAATCAAGGGCAGGGATCACATTTCCCAAGAATAAGTTTTTAATGATAAAACATATTATCCAGCTGTCAGTCAGGGAAAAATAGAAGCTGTCCCAAAGCTCATGCCAAGGAGAAAAGCAAGATGTTGTCAAAGAGGTACACAAACTAAGAACACTGAAGCATGACAGAATATCCGAGCTCCTGGCAGTCTTTTCATCAGAAATCCTAGAAGCTGACTGCAAAGCACAATTTCCATTCCATTTATCTAAACAAACAGAAGGAAAGTGAATTTTCTGACTCCCCCCCCCCTTTCTATCTGAGTGAAAGAGAAAGAATTCAGATGCAATTTCTGAACAAAGGTGAGTTAAAGAAAATAAAGCAAATCATGTCACACCTTCGAGGAGGAAATAAAGCTTTAAGGTCCTCTGTAAAACATCTTTTACTTTTCCCTTTAGATGTTTTCTATTTTTATTCTTTTCCTCATGGTAAGGACTGATGATAACCAAGGTTTTATACTCCACATCTTTCCAATGTTATAACATCATTAGTTTTGCCAAAAAGATTTCATCTTGGCTCCCACGGGTCAAATTGAGTTAATGGTAAGTTGGAGAGATGACTTGATGAGTACTGTAACATGAGGCATAATCATAAGACAATTGTCAGCTCTTTTGGCTGGTGTTTTGGCTGAGCTGCTGATGTGACCCGCTTAGACTGAGGCATGTGGAATGACAGGGAGCACATGGCTCACCCAGTGCCATCAGAACCATACAACGCACATTGGAAAATTCAACTCAAACACGTCATCCTCTCAGCATTCAAGAGACAGACTCAAGTTCATCAGAGTTCTAAGAAAATAACATCTGGACTCTCTTAAAATAATGCCAAGGAAATCATTTGATTTTTAGAGAACAATACTACTGAAGTGACATGGAAAAAAAAGAAAAGAGACAAAGATGCTCTTGTTCATGGGAAATGTATATGTGAAATTATATTGTTTGTTCAAGGATGTGTGCAGCTTGCTCTCATATGTCCAGAAGACAGAGCAATAGATGATGGATGATAGATAGGGAGAGAGGGAAGGAGGGAAAGAAAGAAATGGTGGTGTGACAGGATGTTAAAGTTGGTGGATCGGGGTATTGGGGGAGGGGGGTTGGGGTACGCTGGAGTTCTGTGAATGGGTTTTGTATTGTTTTTGCAACTGTTCCTGTAAGTTTGACTTTATTTCAAAATAAAATTAAAAAAAAAAATTCTATGGAATCCACAATAAAACAACTGGAACTAAAAAAAAAAAAAAAAGGAAAAAGGAAAGGCACCTTCTTAATTTACAGAAGAATATAAGAGAGTAATCTATTTCTGCTGTACAAATAAGCAGTATTTTTCACATTTTTTAGAGAAGTTTTAGGTTTATAGAAGAATCAGGCATAAAATATAAGAGTTACCACATACCACCCTATTATTAATACCTTACATTAGTGTGGTACATGTGTTACAAATGATGACAGAACATTTTAATAACTGTATTATTTATTATATAGTCCAATGTTTACAATAGGGTTCACTGTGTTGTACAGTCCTATGTTTTAAAAAGTTTTTATTCTAGTAAAATATATACAACCTGAAATTCCTTTTACCCACATTGAAATATATAATTCAGTGCTGTTAATTACGTTCGCAGTGTTGTGTTACCATCAGCACTATACATTAGCAAAACTTTACGATCAACGCAAATAGAAACACTTCACAAGCATTAACTCTCCATTCCCTACCCCCTGCCCTGTCCCCTGATAACCTGTATCTAGATTCTGAATCTGTGAGTTTGCTTATTCTAATTATTTTAAGTAAAATCATAAATCAAACACCCAAAATGGTAGAGTGATTTGTATATAATGTTAAAACAAAGAAAAACTAAAATGGAAAACATGGATTCATTATGTGCAATGTAAAAAATAAGATGAATTTAGAGGGGTTGTATACAATGACAGAACTCTACAAGGAATTTCCATACCCTCTTCATCCCTAAAAAGAAACTAAATTACCTACTTCTTAGGTTGCCTACCTACACTTCAGTCCAAAAATGAGGTAAACATTTTGCATTCAAGCACAGTGGCTCGGGAAATTTTATTTTCTGAACAATAAAACACAGACTTTTGGTATGTATGCTTTAAGCATAAGAGCTAATAAAAATAAAATTTAAGACCCAAATTCCCTTCTGTGGTAGTTAATGACCCAATTCTACCTCCCCTTCTTGTATCCACACTGTTTGCCATGTGACTTTGCAAATCCTCACACCAAAAAGATGGGTTCTATTTCCTCACAGGTTGAAAGTGACAGTGTGCTAGTCTCAGCCTCTATCACAAAAAAGCCCTGTATGTTGCTGTTTACTCTTACATCATGTAAGAGTAAGATACATATGGAGCAGAGCTGAGTTGCCCTAGCTGTCTAAGCTGAGGTCAGCCTGGGTCAGCCAGGTAGGAGCCAATCCACCAGCAGAACTGTGAGCCAGCCAAGATCACCATGGCTCCTAGCCAACCATCCCAGAAATGTAAGCCATGCATTCCTGCAGTACTCCACTGAGATTCCGTGGTTCCCTATTGGGCAGCATTTAGATAAGGTCTCTTTTCCTAATCTCTTCTTTGGTGTGAAGATTGTGCCACTGATCTCTCCATAGATCAGTACTTTAAGAATTTTATTTCCCTATTAATGGATTGTTCTGAATCACTACAGGCTTATTTAGTACTTTTTTTTTTAACAAAAGGAATATTAAGTGCTTGACATGTGCCAGTCACTATGATAGGATGATATATGGTTTTTAAAGTGATTTTCAAGACTATGTTTCTGTCTTCATTTCTTGTATTCTCTTTAAAGGCAGGTTCATTTCTTTACTATGCTTCCACAGAGTCCAGTATATTAACCGCAGAATTAATAATAATTCTCTGAGTGATAAAACATGTCAAGAGTTTAGAATGAGCCATAATGAGTATGTCATTTATACATAAACACTATACTTAAAATATTTTTATGTATATCAATATGACTTTGTAGGTTTTATAAAAACAAATCTGTGATATAGTCTAAATTTCTTGACTTCTGAGTGTATAAGTCTGTAGAGAAAATACATTTATATGTAAATTTTTATCCAAATTCCTCCAGCACTGCATAGATGCAGAAATGGTCTCCTAAACTATGTAACAACTATCTACATACATGTTCCCCTCAACTACATAACACCCTTGTAAACATCTTACAGCTCTTGAATGAGTGATCCAGTTGATTCAAAAATCAGAAAATATATCATAAAGTATATTCATTAATGAAATGGTAACAGGGCCCATTTTAAGTGAGGCTTTCTTATGATATGAATCTGCCTATCACCCCCCACCCCCGCAAAACAAAACAAAACAAAACAAAAACAAAGAACTACATTATAATCGTATTCCAAGTATCTATACCACTCATTTTGCTTCTTCAAAGATTATGAGTTTAATTCATAAATTTAGCTCCTTATTTACTTTTCCTAGAAACTTACTAATTAGGCTAATTCTTTTTTTTTAATCATGTATTTGGAGAATGAAGAGAACATGTATGAATTACAACAGAAATAAACTAAGGTCTACAAGTTTCAAAGTGATCTTGGCTACTGATAAGCCCTAACACATCTTTTAACTTTATAAAATGCAAGCACCTAGTAATATACCTGCTTCAGAGGAACAGGAAAGGCAGATAAGGACTGCAGGGTGCAGAATTATTTGTCCATTTCCTTTTCTGAAGCCACCATTTATTCTCTGCTTTCATGCATGATTAACAGCTTGCAGATCCTTCACATGTAATCAATAGTTGTGAAGTTTTATATTAGGTTTAGAGATTAGAGAGCCTTGATTATAAATTTTATTGATTTGTACAGCTTAGCTACAGAAATCCCTGTGCATTTTTTAGAGATTAAATTAAAAGGAGATATATGGCCTACCCACATGAGAAATGCCAGCGTGATTATTAGGTGTGACCTCTTTATGAGTATTCCTCTGGATAAAAAAAAAAAACAAACAACTATCTGGTGCATAAAAACATGAATCAGCATGTCAACAAACATCAAGCTGAGAGAGTAAACACAGTGAAAAATGTGACAAAAAGAATTACAAAACCACAAAGAAACCTTCCAGAGACTATAATTAATACCAGGTGACTTGTAAGGATTCATTGCCTCAGCTCATTTGTAAATTAGGTAATTGAAACAGATAAGAATAATGAGGGAGGATTGTGGGAAGACAGAGGGGTAGGAAGCTCCAGGAATCAGTCCCACCACCAGAACAACTAGTAAACAGATAGGAAGGGTCTGAATCAACTATTTCAAAACCAGGGGTCCAGCAGAACTGTGTAGAGCACCCAGGGGAGAACGGAAGGAAGAGGCCAGTAAATTATGATAAAAAACAGCAAATTCCTCTCATCTCGCGGTGGTTATCAGCACCCATCCCCACTCTCGTGCAGGCCACAGCATGGTCCAGCATGTGGCAAAGCTTGCTGGTGTCAGAAAAGGACATGAAACTCCACTTCTCCAAGATGCAGGGGAGAGAAGAGCTTGGATGAGTGGGGTGGTGCAGGCCAGTAATTGATCATGGCGTTTAATTAGCTACTTCGGATTGCTGGGGGCAGGGCTCTTGGGGACAGCCATTGCTGCATTTCTCACCAGACAAACGTGGCTGAGGAAACTTCAGAGCTTCAGAGGAGGGGTGAAGGGCTGCATTTGCTGGGCAGGTCAAGAAAGCTCACTTTTGGGGAATATGGAATTAACTCCTGGTGACCTTCCTGGCTTCTCCCTCCTCCCCTCTCGGGGATAGTTTGAAGCCAGCCTCACTCCACTGTGGATTCCTAGACTGACTTGGGAAACTCCTCTCCAGCATGACTCCTCCCAGAATTTACATTCCAGGCAAAAGCAGCTTCAGATAACAAAAGCACCATAAGAAACAGCTGAGGCCTGGGACAAAGGCTTACGTGCATTAAGTCCATCCGTGGAACACCCAGGAGAGGAAGAACTGTCTCATGGGAAATAGAAGGAGGATTCAAAAGTCTGTAAACAGGGAGACTCCTGAGAACACCAGCAAGCACAAACCCAGGACAAGACACAGGCCAAGAAAAGACAGGGAGATCACCACATTTTGCGTTTGCGTTGGACAAACTTTCCTGGTAGGAGTACTGACACTTAAGAAAATCTGTCATATCACCACCTGGTTATAAATTCAAGAAACAGACATATAGGGATCAAATCCCAGAGATAACATCTTAAAATAGTAAAATGTTCAGGGTGCAACAAAATATTTACAAGACAAACAAAGAAACAGGAAATGATGCCCACCCAAAAGAAGAAGATGAAAATCCAGAAAATATTGGTGACGAAGACCAGACTGGTGAGCATACTGGAAAAAGAATTTTTTAAAAAATGATCTTCAATATCCTCAGAGAGATGAAGGAAAATACAGAGAAAGAATTAAAGGTTTCTTAATTCTTTATCATAAAGAATTAAAGGCTAGCAGGAAAATAATGAATGAACAATATGACAATCTCAATAAAAAGATAGAAATTTTAAAAGGGAACTGAACAAAACTACCAGAGTCAAAGAATACAATAACTGAAATGAAAATTTTCCAGAAGGGTTTCAACGGCAGACTGGACCTGTAGACAGAATCAGTACATTCGAAGGCAAGTAGAAAGAAGGCTGAGGAGTAGAAAGAAGAATTATAGAAAAGCTAATATAGACTAAAAAATCTCTTGGACAGCATCTAGTATACCAATATATGCATTATGGGTATCCCAAGAGACAAGAAAGAGAGAAAAGGGAAGAAGGAATATTCAAAGAAAATAATGGCAGAAAATCCCCCAAGTTAGCAAAAGATGTGAATATGCACATCCAAGAACCCTAGAGAACACCAAACAGGATAAGTGTGAAGAGAAAAAGATGCCATGCAACATATTCATCAAACTGTTGATTGTAAAGGACAAATTCTGAAAATTGCAAGAGAAAAGCAATGTGTTATGTACAAGGGAGTTCCAATTAGATTAACTGCTGATATCCCGTCAGAAATCATGAAGGCAAGAAGGCAGTGGGTTACAATCCTGAAAGTCTTGAGAGCAAACAATTGCTGATCAGGAATTTTATATCTGGAGAGAATTACTTTCAAAATGAGGGTGGGATTAAGGCATTCACAGATAAAGAAAAGCTGTGGGAGTTCATCACCACTAAACTTATCCTACAAGCAGGTTCTTCAGATCGAAAAGAAGAGACACTAGGCAGTGGATTAAAACGGCATAAAAAAACAAAGAGCTCCAGTGAAGGTAACCAACCTTCACATTTATGGCCAACTGATTTTTTGACAAGGGAGAAACCAACCCTCAATTGGGGAAAAAATTTTTTCTTCAACAAATGGTGCCGGGAAAACTGGATCTCCATTTGCAAAAGTATGAAGATGGACCCTCTGCAAACCCAAATCTGTAATACCAATTCCAGCCCTTCCCTTAAGATTCTGGTTCTGAATTTCCAAATGCCTGTAGAAGAAGGATGTTCAAAGGCAGTATTTTTAAAACAAGATTCATTCCAACCTTCTTACTTTAGTCCCAAGAGTAAAACTTGAAGACATCATCAGCTCCTGTTTCCCACATAGACCCTCATTGGTAACCAAATGTATTTGCCACAGCATTTCATAAGATCTCCTGGTTGGCTCTGTACATTTTGTTAACCCAGGCCCTAATTTCCTCTCACCTGAATTACTGGGAATTCTTGCTACCACAAATACCTTCCTAAAATCAACACCTTCCTAAATCAACACCTTCCTAAGTGCAACTCTGATTACATAACTTGTCTATTCAAAAAATTGCCATGGGATTCCTAGGCTGAACAAATCAAGTAAAAACCCTGCATCCTACAAGCCAAGGGTATCCTAATAAATAGTGCTAACTTTATTTCATAAATTCTGCAAATGCCTTGCACTCTTACCAATATACCCATTAAAACCCAAAGCTTATGTGGAGCTGCTCAACACTTGTACCATGGCTGATTTCATTCTACCTACTTTGAATACCTTCTCCAGGTATATCTACTTAAAGCTTTCAACGTCCAGTTAAAAATACTATCTTTCCAATGAAAACTTAGCCAGGAACTCTGACCTAGTGATAAATGATCAGAGATTTTTGTCTGTACCTCTTTGAAGCCAAAGACAAAATGTCTTGTGTTCATTTTGTGTGTCTATGCATTCAGGTCACCTATATTAACATGCAAGTCCTTGATATCTGAAACCATGCCCGGCATAGAGGTAAATAATACATGTAAGCAGGTCTTGAAGAAATAGTGCTCAATACATAGGCGATAAAATAATTAAGCAACTAATGTGTTTGCAATATATAGCAGACCTTTAAAACATAGAAGACATTCCAATATCAGTTCCTACTAAACCACTTAAATGTAAAGAACAATTGCCTTTAACAAATGTTTTCCAGCTGAGTGCAAATGGGGCAGACTCATTGTTCAGAATCCAAAGATGAGTACAAGATTGTAGGATTTACAATGCCATGAAGGGGCAGGTCCACAAACAGGTAAATTGTATTTTACTGTGGCAACAATAGAGCACTATTGGACCAAAGAACAAATGAAATTTACCTATTGCTGATGAAACAATAACATGTTTCATCACAGAAGTAACAACCAAGCTCTTTTCCAAAGGATGAGTAGGTGTTTTCACTTTGAGGGGAGAGGGGATAAAGTGCCTTCAGAAACAGGGTCATGGCAGATGCTCACCATCTTTTCCAATAAGAAAGGAAAACTACTCTCCACTCCCTTCCAGTATTTCTCTATTGTTATAATCATTCATCCCTGGCTGAGCAAAAGGTGCATGGGGAAAGAAAATGCTTTTGGATATTAACCTCCAGTTGAACCTCCCCCTGAGCTCCACACTCGTATATCCGATTACCTGGTATCTCAGCTTGGTTGTCTAATGGGCATCTCAAACTTAAATCTTCAAATCTGAGCCAATGTGATTCCAGTGTTCCCCATCTTAAAACAACACCATTATCCCCAGGTTGCCCAGGTCAAAAACCTTGTGTTCATCCAAAGGCTTTGCTTTCTCTAGCATCTCACATTCATTTCTTCAGTCAATTCTTTCCCATCTATCTGCAATGCATGTTTAAAATCTAATCACTTATCACCACTTCCACCATTGCTTTCTTTGATCTTAGCCACCACCAACTAGGGCTGGAATTAGTGAAAATGCCTCCAAAGTAAACTGGAATGAACGCCTGCTACCTTTTATTGCCCTTTTCCACACTGTTAGAGGGATCCTGGAAAACCTTCCAGGGACTGTCACCTCACTCTGAGTAACAGTGACAGTCCTCACAATAGGTTTTTAAGCCCTGCACTCTCTGCCCCACTCCCTCTTTAATCTCATCTCCTCTGGGCCTTGATCCTTGACTCAACCACATTGGCCTCCTTCCTGTTCCTCAAATATACCAGGCGTGTTCTTGCCTCGGGCAAGCACTTGCTCTCCTCTCTACTGAGAATGTTCTTTACCCACATATCCATTTCTCTCATCCCCTCACCTCCAACATGTTTTATTCAAATGTCACCTTCTCAGTGAAGATGTCATTGACCATCTTATAAAATCCGACGTCCCTTTATTACTTCATTTTTCTCCCTAGCACCATTTAATTGCATTTACATTTTACTTATCTTGATTATGCTCTCTATACTAAAATGTACATAATAATTGATCAATATATCTTGGGGTTGATGAATGATTGCATGAATGAATATATGAATTAATGGATCTTTGTAACTTCTTCAGTCGGTAAGTTCCTGGCTACAATTTTTTGCTGAATGAAAATTACATTTTAATATTACAAAACCCACCCAATAAAACCGATGTCTGGATTTAGTTATAAAATGGAATCTGAACAAATGATAAGACCCATTCCCCAGAAAGACTCAACATGTTTTAATGCTTAAAAAGCAAAGTAAAGATTTCAACTTGAATAACAAAAATATCAAACTGCTGGGTGAAAAGGTTACTGTAGAGCTTTGAAAAATTAAGGTAGGAAATTTCTGACAAAAGGAAGTATATATTTAAAGTTTGAAATTTGAAGTCCTTAAAACATTTTATCTATTGCGAAAATGAAGCTATTTAATCATATTCATTCTGACTGCCTTTTATTATTATTATGTTTTGATCTTAAAAACATTGCTTAAAAATTTTTCTCAAATAGGAAGTTTCTCCAGGGCAAGGAACATATTTACTACTTCACTTATTTCTTCGTCAATGCTAAGCAAAGAGCAAGAAAGCAGTGAATAAATAGACTTTAAATAATTTTACCCTAAAGGAAATGATACGAAATCTAAGGACTTTGAACATAAAATAACTCATCAAGACAGAGAGAGAAAAAAAAAATCCATGAGATCAATCAATGTTATTTTCAAAGTGTAGGAAGAACAGACCTTTGGTATCTTAGATTATTTGATATTCCAGCTTTAAAATTAGATGTCCTATATAAATTGAATCTAATTCACAAACAACTGATTTTGTTTTAGGTTATATTGTAGAACAGATAGTGTCAATAAATGCACGTTGAACTTCTTTTTCATGTGCATGGAGACCTAAAGAATTAGTTCTTTAATTGGAGTCCGAGTCATCGCTGTTTACTGTGAATTCACTCATGGCTTTGCTCAGTTTTACTCAGACTTGTTGCCAATTATATTCTGATTCCTGAGGTCAAGTAGCTTTATGCATTGATTTTAACTGATATTGGCCTGATTATTAGTGGCCTAGAACAAGTTTCACAAGAATATGCCTAGTCTCTATGTATTTTAACAGTGATAGATATCTTAAGTTACTGAGTTAAGCCATGATGGGAAGACAGAGAAAAGGCCATATATGTGTATGATGTAGGTTAACAGAATGGGCTGCAGAACCAGGCTGCCTGTTACTTAAGTGTACAGAATGGGAAAAAGGATAATTCCTACACCTCATAGGTTTGGAGTAGGGACAAAATAAGACACTAATATAAAATGCTTAGAAAAATAGCTGACACACTTTATGGATAAATATGGCTATTAATTTTACTACAGTTATATTATAGTGTATATATTTTAATTTAGGGTATATATGTATATATTAATTGTATAAAGTATAATTGCAGTACATATATATTAATTTTATTGTAGTTCCCTATGTTAGTGCTCCAGTAGCATTATCACATATGAGAATAAGATCCTTGCAAGGTTTAAGAAGAGATTGTATTTTTTCAAACTCAACTGTCACCTGTGGTTATTTATTTATCTTCTACTCCCCATGTAGAAAGAAAAAGGATTAATTTATAATTTTCAAAAGGTCATGGTAATTAATTTAAAAAAAAAAAAAAAAAAAAAAAAAGCTTGGTTTCTAGATTACCTGTCCATTTTCAGGTCCTTGAATAATATGTGCGTAAAGTACTAGGAAAATATCTAACTCGAGATAAGAACAGCACAGAAATCTACCAAATAGAAAACTTTACCAAAAAAATAAAAATAGATATTTCCACTGAACACAAAGATTTTCTACTAAGCTGAACTCCTGGGGCTTACCCACTCACTTCCATACAAGAATGCAAACTTCTCTCTTTCTCTGCAAGTGAAGTTTTCAATACATCATTAAACATTAGTACTTAATACTTCTAGAATTCTTGTTTTGAATCTAAAGCTATAAGGAGAATTGTTTAAAGGTTTTAAATTTATTTATCTTCTGTTTGAATGGTTGCATATGGACATTCCCAACATTCTAATATTATGATCAACCTGAAGCAATTCATAAAATTCCAATATTCTCTAACGTTTTCTTGGAACATTTTAGTATGTTTTCTGCAAATCTAAAAAAAACAAAACAAAACAAAAAAAATCATGGTAAGTACAATCTGAGCACCTAAGAAAAGGTATTTTGCTATGAATTCTTCAAATTCAGATTTAATTTAAAAGAAAAATCCAAGGAGTTAATTTGCTGATTGATCTTAAATTAAAATGAACATGTGTTTGAATATAGGAGAATATATTCAGACACCTACTAATATTTCTGCTAAGTAAACCAAATTAAACAATTCAAATAATTGTGAATTATATGAATTCATATAAGGTTGCTGACACTTCATTATAGCAATAAGTTTGCCTATTTATTGTGTGCTTGCATGCTTATAGGAAAACATGTATAGCATAATTGAAGGATCTTTAAAAAAGCAATTGGCGTATGGTATTTCCATCTCTTCCACATTTTTCTTTTATACACTTTGAGAATTCAGAGCACCAAAATTTTGAAAACTTTTTCAAAAGTAAAGTATTACCTCATTTCTATGGTGATCACGGAATGAAATATACCAGAAACATATTTTTAAAGTATTTTAAAATATCCTCTTTGGTTTGATTATTGTAACCATTTAGGGAATCATTTTTGAAAAAAGTCATCCATACCTCCCTGACATCTTAAACAACGTATATTGAAAATTTTAATAAAATAAGTATTTGATCTCATCATCATGATTGTGGTTTTATTATATGTACCCACACAGCTGTGATCTTATAGGCTATTTAATCTATGAAGAACAGTTACTCTTATACTAAATAGCAAAATTGGTACATTTTTGAGTTTTTTGGTCTAGTTTGTTTTAAAAACACTCTCCTTTCTTAATGTCATTCTCTTGGTAAAGCTATTACTCCCCAATCTGAATATCTGTCAACTTTGAAAATGCCTTCTCTCTCCTAAGAAGACAGTACATTTTATGACAACAGGAATTATGTCGTATTTCTTTGCATCAGTCATGAGTCCAAGCATATTGTCACAGTGCAGTTGCTTATTTAAAAAGGCTAATGAATGAAAGAATAACTTCATTAATTTTCAATAAATGGAACCATTAAATATGTCTCCTTTTAAGAATACAATCTCATTTTTTGATGGCTTTCCCTTGAGTGAGCATAAGTTTGTATTAAGTCCCTATGCCTAAAAAGTCAAGTGATGGGGAAATAAGTAGTATTTACCCAATGTCTTTAAATATTATTTATGTTCAGGTAAAAGAGCAATATAATTGTAAATCAAAGAATTATTATTTTATCAAAAAGTGAAACAAGAAAGAATAGTGTTAATAGTGCATCATTTTGCCTTAATTGAATCACACATACTATTTCATCACCTTCTTTTAAAAATGCAGTGAAAAATCACAATACTTGTGACAATTTGTAAAATGAGGATTTTAAAGCTTTCCCAATGCACATGCTGATTCCCTCACTGTGGATCTGCTTCAGTGAATAAGGACTCACATTAGACGCAAAATTGAGATGGTACCTCCCGCTGAGTAAGAAGGCAGCCTGCTTCAGGGGCACGTGCCAGGGACTGAGTCTCAAGAGGCCTCTGTTTTCCCTCCCTCCCTCCCTCCCTCTCTGTCTCTCACTCACTCTCTCCCTCCCTCTCATTCATTCACTGTTTCCAATTCTTAATGCAGTAACATTCATAAAGCACAAAACTTCCCATGTTAACCATTTTCACATGTACGATTCAGAGATGTTAATCACATTCAAGATATTGTGTTACTATCATCAACAACCATTATCCAAACTTCTACATCACCCAAACTGATTGCATTTAGCAATAGCCCCTTATTCCTCTCTCCCAGCTCCTAATAACCTGGTAATCCACTTTCTTTCTTGACGAATTTGCTTATTCTAGATATTTCATATACATTGAATTCATATAATATTTGTCCTTTTGTGTCTGGCTCACTTCACTCAACCTGTCTTCAATGTTTATCCTTGTTATAGCATGTATCAGAACTTCATTCTTTTTTATGGCTAATATACCATGGCATGGATATACCACATTTTGTTTACCCTTTCGTCTGCTGATGGATACTTGGGTTACTTCCATTTTTTGGCTACAGAGCATAATGCTGCTATGAACAGTAGTATACAAATATCTGTCTGAGTCCCTGTTTTCAATTCTTTTGGGTATATCCCTAGAAGTGGAATTGCTGGGTCGTATGGTAATTCTCTGTTTAACTTTCCAAGGAAATACCAAACTGTTTTCCACAATAGTGACACCATTTTACATTTCCACCAAGAATGCATGAGGGTTTCTATTTCTCCACATCTTCACCAACATTTGTTATTTCCTGACTTTTTAATAATAACCTTCCTAATAGGTGTGAAGGGATATCTTGTGGTTTTGATTTGTTTTCTCTTAGACACAATCACGTTTCTTTTAATTTATCAAATGTCTCATCATTGTGATTTTTTTTTAAGTTGACATGGATTTGAAAATTAATCTCAACTGCTTCATTATGCCACCAGGCCATGTAAAGATCTAACCAAAACCATGAATAGTAAAAAATGTGCTTCACTCTTAATTAGTTACTCCTAAGCAAATTCTAAACCTGATTGTGCAAGTATTGACCGTGTAGAAATTGTACTAAATTTATTGCTTCCTCCATATGATGATAATTTAGTCATTTTAATGAATAAACATGAGCTTAAACAAGGAAACACTGTTGTTAAAAATGCAATAAAATAACAAAGGGAGCAAAACAAAATTTAAAAGTTTAATGTGATTACCTAATGTAGAAAAAAGGGGGAAGTATCTAGTAAGTATTAAATATGTACTATGTGCTATGGAGAAAGTTTTAAGTATATTAGTTCATTTATGACCATAACAACAATAAAAGGCAGATTGCTCCCTGATTTAAAGAAGAAGAAACTTAAACTCAGAAGGATTGAGTAGTTCAATGATGGCTGAGCCAGAATTCATATCCATTTTTGTCTGATGTGAAAACAATGCTCAGTGTATATTAAGAAATCTGGAAAATATAGGCAATGATATGTAAAAAGTTTTCCACGGAAAAAGACTGAAACTTACCAGAACATTAAAAATTTTTTAAAACCTACTATGTGCCAGTAATGACACTTACTTTATCATGTTGTGATAATAACTGAATAACAAAGAGTAGCTAAATGCAAATGAATAGTCACATCAGCATTGTAAATGAGTTCCATCCTTCTTGTCTTGCCCTCTTTCCTATGTTTCAGAAGTTTGAAATGTAAGATCAATTATGATTTTCAAAGTAACCCACTTACAGTTTAAGTTGTTACATTATTAATGAAACATACCTGCAATAAAGACTACGTTGGTGCAGTTGTCTCATCCAACTTATTTTCAAGCTGTATGTGCTATTATTACATATGTTAAGTATGTTTTTTAAATTATTAGTCTTGTTGCTATATGGCAACTATAAAAATGTATCCAAGTCTCAGAATTGGTTCACTGAGGCATAAAAAATGTGATGAACATTTAATGTAGGGCTGTTAATTGCGTTCACAATGCTGTGCTACCATCACCACCATAATGTAAACGATAGACTATAGTTAATAGTACAATTACAATAACATTCCTTCATCAACTGTAACAAATGATCCACAATAATGCAAGATGTTGATGATGGGGGATGGGTATATGAGAAATCTGTATTTTCTGCATGAATTTTCTGTAAACCTACAACTTCTCTAACAAAAGAATATTAAAAATATGATAAACAAAGGTCCTTAATACAGAGTGAAGAGGAGTCCAACGTCTAAACATCTGTGAATCTCTATGTGCTAGAAAGGGAAAAAAAAGGAAACGCAACATGAGTAACTGACACTTGGACTTTCTTAAATTGGAAACCCATTCATCCTTAGATCTCAGTGTACTGTCTATAATAAAATATCAAATAGTGGCTTGAATCCATTGACACTTTTCTAGCATTTTCAAAACAAACTCTGCAACCTCTGTAGTAAACCCAACAAGTTCCTACAGAACAAGAACAAAATAAAGCTTCCCATCAAGAAATAGATAACAATTGTCAACAAAGATGAGAAGGGACCAAAAGCGCAGACGTCAAAATGACTTCCCTAGAAGCAAAAGCAAGTAAATTCACAAGATTCTGGAGAGGCTTGTAAAGCCACTGAGAAAATAAATGATAAATGTTACACACACAGTAATATCGGGAAAAGCTATTGACAAGATGCCTTTATTAACAAACACTGTCAGCCTCTGCATATCAAGTCCACTTGGAGGAGTATACAATGTGGAGGAGCACTTCCTGTCTCTTGGAAGTAGAAGTAGACATTTCATTTAATGGCTGAACAAACCACTCATGTGCAGAGGATATGCTCTTGATGGACATAGGGAATAAACTTGAGGGAAAGTATGCAATGAACATTGGCATAAGCCATCCCAGAAAACCAGGACTACACATGCAGGGAAGAAGCAGTGGATACAATAGACTGGCCCATAATTATGTATGCAGAGGGGAAAGTTGGCACTTGGAGAAGAGAATTAGACAATACTTGAATGATAACACACATTCATTGGGAACAGTCAAGAAGTAAACATAGTATCACCTGATCTAGACTCAGTGATGAAGGAAACAATATTGTGAATATAATCACCTTGAATTTTCAGTGTGTCGAGTGAAGAAATGGACAGTGAATGCAAGACTGCCTCACCATACTGAACTATGCTATCCAAGGGGAAATAAAAGTTCTCAAGGGTGTTCAAAATGAAGGATGGCATAAACACATTTCTTTCTGAAAATGATCATGCTATTAAAGAGCATTTCAGTGATTTCAGGTGGCATGTCCTAATAGCCTGATTTCAGCAATATGTTCAATTTATTAAATAATCTAAACCTATCTCTTCAGGGCCAAAATACCATCCTATTTAATTTTGAGGATCAGAAAGATTTCTTAAAATGACTAAACAGCAGTATCGAGGAAACATTGCTGCAAATTTGACTCTTATTCAACACATAATGGTTTTCTATATTCTTAGAGAAAGTAGTTGGCATCCTACTGATAGGTGTATTTAAAAAAAAAAAAAACATCCAATGCTGCAACAAACCACGAGAAAATAGTTCCTAGTCCTGAATGCAATGGAAGAGTATATTAAAACCCTTTTGTTGTTATGTCCTAAGTTAAAACATTTAACCCTCCAAGTTCTGAGTAAGATATGCTGGCTAACTTCGATTCCGACAGCTTGTCAAAATTAGTTTCCAGTAATTTCTGGTTCCACATTAGCTCCAACGATTCAGAACTATCTGCCTGAGTCAACAAACACTTGCTGGAGATCATTCCCATTGACCTGCAGTTATGATTTAGTATTTACTAAGTTAGAGGAAACAAGGAATAAGAAAAACTACAGATTGGTTATAGAACTTAAAATGTGCCTCAAAATGTTCATCTAACATCTGCATACAAATAACATGAAAATTGCAATGAATAACATTCTTTCTGATATGAAATAAATGCTATCATTTTAAATGTAAATGTAGTTTGAATTTGCTTAAAAATTTCCCTATAAACTGTGCTTTCCAAGTTGTATTAAATTCTCATGTCATCTATACACAACGAAGTTGTGAATAACATCAACCTACTGGATAAAGGTCCAAATTCCTTAGTACAGCATCTAATACCCTCAATTATCCCTGCAGGCTCTGCTTCCCTCTTCACTGTGTTTGTTACCACTGCCAGATTCTTACCTTTTCATATTTCTGGTGTACCAAACACTTTTCATATTTCTGGTGTACCAAACAACCTGTAATTCTCCACATCCACGTTTTCTTACCCCTGTAATGCTGTTCTTGGCGTTTTCTCTGATATAATGTCCTTCTCTCCCCAGTAACCCTTTCCTCTCCCAACAATCTCTTCAGGCTATCTTCTCCTTGTCAACCCTTAATATCACTTAGTGCAGGTGCAGGAAGCCTTCCCTGATCCCACATCTCTTTGCTCAGTTAGATGGCTTTCCGATGCTTTGGGATACTGATATTACTGAACTTACACTTTTAAAGTGATCAGCTTGCTGCCTCTCTCTACTGCAGGAGTGTGAAAACCTCTTTATTTCTCTTCATTTTCATATTCTCAGAATATAACATAGTTGCTAACATACAACAGGTGATCCACAAATGACTTACAATGAATGAATGCTCAATTTTACCTGAGAAAATTGAGGGGAAGGTGATGGTAAAAGATTCCTAGAGGAGGAGATTCATGTTAAAATCCTGAAAATGGAGGCTTGTGAAAGTTTTAATTTTGGTGTTAGAGCTTTAATAAATCTGCTTTTCAAATGTTAAATTCATGTCACTACTTTCACTCTCCATCTTTGAGGATGAGTGGGGAAGTATGTCTTGATGAACCAGCCAGCTGGCAGTTACAGATTGGCTTAGCAAAGCAATTACTTTTAGAAATGGGCTTTCACTTAATACTCAAATGTTTTAATATACTGTTCTTAAATTTGTAATTTATTTTCAATGACACCAAACCCTTGCTTTCTGCCCTGAGTTTGGATTACACTGATGAAAGATGAGAAAATTAATACAGAGAATGGAAAAAAAAAATGTCACATTAACTGCAGTCAAGGCTAATGCAGAAGGTGCAGTTGGTTGAAGTGCACATTATAACTTTCTTGGATGAAAGCACACTAAAACAAAATAAAGGTACTGAAGAATTAGTACTTTTTAAGTCAACGTGAGATCCTGAAACTTAATTTATCATGGAGAGAACATACTTGAGTAAGTTGGAATTAATTTTTATTGGCTTAGCAAAGGTAAGACGGAGTCAACATAAAATTAAATGTATCACAGGTTTGGAAGTCTGGGAGAGTTCTTGACAAGTTCTCTGGGCTGGCAATGCCTTGTCATGACAAGATCATTTTCAAAACACAACATACAAATGCTTCTGTGTACTTAAAAATATCTCTAGGGGAAGAGGAGTCATAATCTCCCTTAATAATTCAGGAAGCCTTTTTTACATGGATGCCAGATATAGTTTTTAGCACATCAAGTTCAGAGGACATATTCTGTGTTCACTTCAGTGGTCAATTAGAATAGCCTTAATTCATGGGGAAATGCAGTTTGTTTTCTTACAGGCAACTGAGACTCATGTTAGCAAATGAACTCATCATCTCCCATCTTTTTTCTCAAACTGGTTCCTTCTTCTATAGTCACTGATTCATTTGCTCAAACCTGAAAGTCACTCTTGGACATAATAGTTCTATGAAATCAAACCCTAAATCTTACTGTTTGATACACTGAAATTCATCCCTTCCTCATGACTTCCAGGTCTCACACCAATGAAACAGCCTTCTAACTAATCTCCTTTTTTCCAGTACTATCTGCCTTCCCTTTGTTTCTAATTACACAGAAAACTACCCTCAGTATAACAGTGATACAAAAACAGACAAAAAACATATCTATGGTACAGTTCCAATTAACTAAACCTAGGTATAATATACTTACGCACATACAGACAGGAGAGAGAAACTGAATTTCACCAAAGTGCTACTAGAGCTATTGGAGTGATGGGATTATAGATTATTTCTGTCCTACATTTATTTCACTGTTCCCTTAAGAAAAACTATTGAATTCTATTATATGTCAGATACAGAGAAAGGCCATAGAAGTCAAGATAGCACAGTCCATTGAGGAAAGAAATATTTAGTTACACAACCACTATTTAATTAGCAAGTATAATCTGTCAGGTGTTGTTTAAACACAAGGGATGCTGCAGTGAAGAGTAGAGACAAGATTCCTGGTCTGGAGTGAGCATTCCGGGGACAGAAATAGATGTAGGAGGAGAGTAGGGAGGGGCAGAAAATTAACAACTAACAAAATAAACGAATGAGATAATTCCAGGCAGAAAGTCCCTGGAAGAAAAGGAAACTGAGTGATGTAATAGCAGGTAACTTGGAAAGGGAAAGAAGACCATGTTGGATGAAGGAAGGTCTCTCTGAAAAGATAAATTTGACCCAAATGATAGGAATGAAGTGGCTGTGCAAGCACCTGGATGAGATACACACGCACATATACACACGCAGAACAGAAAACTACATAATGTGTATGTGTAAATGTATATATGTACACACATATATGTAGTGTTACTGTGTGTATGGCATTCCTGATATTGTGTGTATATATGTGTGGGTGTGCATGGTAAAATTCTCCTCTAGACAAAATTGGGTTTAGTTCAAAAGTAGCTCCAGAAGCAGAGGAGTCATAATCCTCCACATAAACACCCATATACAAACACACACATATATGCATAAATACACATGGGTATACATACAATTCTTAATACTATATGCACACACACACACACAAAAATATACATACACATGGACACACATAATTCACTGGTATCATGTATATCATGTATTGTTTGATGAAAATTGTGATTGATGTTGTAAAGGAAAAGTGCAGGAAGCTATGACAACATACAACAGGGAGCTCTGATGGAAAATAAGCATCAAGAAAGGCTCCCCTGAAGAAGGACCATGCTAATTGCCCCTTGAAGGAAGAAAGAGTTGATTAATCAGAGTTGTTGGGGAGTATTACAGGCAGACAATAGAGCAACCCATGGGGGCTATGCAAACTGAGGCCAGATATGGTGGGAGAAAGAAAATAGGCGCATGGAGGTGATGAGGCTGTGAAAGAGGTAGTGAACTGTCAAGCTGTGCCACATACATAAGGATTATGGTCTTAACGTCTTGTGTAATCACCTGTCTGTTCATATGTGTCTTAATTTATGATTGAAAAACATTAAATGAAAATACTGTGGTATTACTAAAACATAATCCCATCATGTCATTCCTCTGCTACCTGTCATATTCAGGATAGTGCCAAACACACTCGGATGTACACCAAGCACTCTGCATTCTGGACAAGTTGGGCTACCTGGCCGTACCTGTCACCACACCCAACAATCACTCTGGGCTTTAGCCATCCCAAATGGATCAGTGTTCCTGACGGGACACCATCCCTTTCTTTCTGTGTTTTCCCATCAAACACACTTATAGAGGACATTTAGAACTGAGGTCCCAGTTCCTATAGCAAGTCCTCCAGTCTCCACATCCTCTGTGCTCATACACAAAATCAGGGTTTTCCAACCTGCCTCAATTTCCCTGGGTCTGTCTCCCTGGCCCAACTCAAATATGCACTCAGCTAAAATAGTGCAGAATGCCTAAAAATACAGCAAGTAAACAACCACAAGAAAAATGATTTTATCAAGGAAAATGGATTATAAAAATGAAATGTGAAAGTGCCTGGTATATAATAGAAGACATTTAATATTAATTAAGTGAGTGAGGAGAGAAATTTCCCACTACAGTTTTATAGAGGTCTTTTTTCTATGAAGAGAGGGAATATGAATATGTTTTACTTCAAGGTTGATAGAATTATGACATGGAATAATACATATGAAAAGAATTTGCAAACAATAATATTTATATCATATTTATTAGGTTGGAGTTCATAATTTAAAAATATGAATGTTCACATGTTCCTATTGTTCATATGAACAATGTTCACTTGCAAACAAGACTTACATTATGATGCTATATATGAGAAATAATTAACTTTACTATTCAGTGTATTCCTTTTTTTACTCTCCTATCCTTAAGGTATTCTATGTTTTGCAAAACGAATATATAGAATGGTAGAAAGCCACAGGAAAACCCCCCCAACCCGACTCACTATCACCCAGAATCCCCATTGTGGACCTCCTCAATTTTCCTCCCCAAAATGAGTCACAGACTACCGTCGATATATTTTCAAGTCATGGCTTGCCTCATTGATTTCTGTTGCTTTTCACAAGATTTATTTTTGTTAAGTTTTTAGGAAACCCATGATGCTTCTAATTACTATCTTCTACACTTGATGCCCGAATAGAACATTTTCTATCTATAGTCTCTGTTACTGATCAGTAATAGATTAAGATTAACTGGGACACAGAGCTATCTAAATTTAGATTTAGGACCCACAATCTCTTAGAAAT
This sequence comes from Choloepus didactylus, assembly GCF_015220235.1. Lineage (NCBI taxonomy): Eukaryota > Metazoa > Chordata > Mammalia > Pilosa > Megalonychidae > Choloepus > Choloepus didactylus. The sequence goes on along the minus strand of NC_051313.1, from coordinate 19,986,613 downwards.
CATTTCCATACATTTTTCTTTCCTTATTGAACTTACAATGAATAATATCTACACTTAATCTTTGAAATACGGTATAGATACAATCTGATAGTTACTGAAAATATCAGCCACTTGATTTATTTCTTCATTATGGAAAGGTCATGATACAGATATACACTGATATATTAATAACTATGTATTTGGGGGAAAATTAGAGTTTTCTTAATAACATTTTGGGGAAATTAGAGTTTTCTCAACAACAATCTTTCAAACAGATAAGATGTGGCACAATCAGATGAAATCAAAGTTTGGATAAAAATAATTTAATTATTCTTTCTAAGACTGCAGAAGAAATCCACAACCTTATATCTAAACTTGCAAGCAGCAATATAATGCACTCGATAAGAGCAGGGTCTCTGGAATCGCATTGCTGGGTTCAAACCTGGATGCAGGATTAGTTTTGTGGCTATGAGCAAGTTATGTGACTTTTCCAAGCTTCAGTAAATGGCTGTTTTACAGAATATGTTGTGTTGAGTACCATTATGCGAAGAGATAGAACTGTTATTATTAAAGCCTACTTTCAGAATTTCAAATTTATAATTTTTTTTTAATAAAATTTGGGAAGAGAAAATCTGTATTGAAGAACAAGATTATCTGAATTCCAGACTTAGGGATCACAGCATTCATAAGCCTCTAAAGTCCCACCAGGAAGACTTAACAGTTCTGTAAAACACAGTTCAGACCAATTTTCTATGCTAAGAAAATTAGTGTGATTGCAACTTGGGGTAATTATCAATATATATTCAATAACAATTGAGCAAAACAGATTAATTAGGCAAACCTGCTAAAAGAAGCGTAACATTTATAGTTGTGCACAGTTTTTTAAGCTTTAGAAGGAAGATCTCAAATTAATACATCTGATCATATTGGCTACACAAACAGGTGTTTCCTAAAGACGACATTTTATAATATGCTACATTTGTATTCTACTGCTTTTTGTATTTTAAATCTCCAGCCTAGTTTACTTTGGCCAATTAAGATCTACATAGCTTTTTTGTCTCTGTTGTCTAGTGTTCAGGATATAAGTATTCATCTTGAGTTAAAGTTTCTTGTATTTTTATAATTGTATTATTATTTTCAATTGGTAAAAGATGATCCAAGAGCCATAAACCCACAAGCTCCACAAGGAAGCTCCCTCTCTATGGAAAGTAGAAGGAATTCCACATCATCCAAAAGTTTATTTGATCACAACAACATTCATAGGCAAATAACAACGTCAATACATGAGTCCTAAGTGACCTCTGACTCAAATCCATTTACTCTTCCATCTATCAGGCTTTCCAGCAACAGGATCTGCAGCTTAATTTGCATCTAATGGCAACAAATATAGGCCACCACGGACTTGCATTGTGGATGTCTGGGTGGCACAAATATCCTGGCGCTAGTTTCAGCTATCCAGTACCAATTCTAGAAGAAATTATGCATGAGAAGGAAAAGAAGTAAACAGTTCTGTTCTAAATACACTGCTGGAACATATGTAAGTATATGCATATATATATATTTTTTCCAATATGGAGACCTCTGTTTGATGAATAAGGAATATAGAATACAGTAAAGCAAGAAGAAAGCTGAATTAGATCATTTCTTTTCTTATGTCAACAATAAAGCTTGAAAAGTTCCACCATCCTTCCATTAATTTTTCTGAGCCAGTAACATGTAAGTATACGTCAGTCAAAAGTTTGGAATTGACCATTTTGATTTTTATGTTTATAATGACCTCCTCTGAATTGTTTAAAAAAGAAAGATTTTTTTTTAATTTTAGCTGTTTTGATATGCTAAATAAAATGGTGACATTAGCAAAACTTCTCCAGCTTGTCTTCTAAATCATTAATAGATTTAATACCTTCAGTCCTACTTTTGATCCTGAGGGCAACCCCTATTAATCTTTTCCACTTGACAAATCAGTCATTTATTTCTAGGCTTGCTTTCTGTCCATTCTTTGATTTGAAATCTCAGAAGGAAATTTTCCTATCCATCCTAGGTCATCAGCTCTCCTTACCTTTGTCTTATAAAGAAATTTATCAGAAATTCTGAGCCACAATAGCATTTCTATTCCCCATGTGTAACATCTGCCAGTCCACTTCATTGATTGGAATTTTCTCAGGTAAGGTTCTATTTAATCTCAAACTGAACAGTCAGCATAAATCAGCTGTTTTTAAAAAGCCAGGCAAACAAATTAAGTGGCATGACAATTTAAATTTCAACCATCAGATGGACTAATGTATAATCCATTAACTAAATGAAATAGACTAAACTACTAAAACATACTTACAGGGGTCTTTTTCCCTAGTAATAAAAAAAAATGTTTAAAAAATTTTAGCATGAAAACAGAAATAAACAGAAATAAAATAACAAGTACGATACATCGTTTTAAAACCTTACACTTAAACTTTGCCTATAATTGTAATTTTTTTGCAATTAAAATTTCAAAGACAAAAATGGTATCTCATTTAACTCACATTACTTTAGATGAATTGTTACTTAAATACCAATTTTACACTTCAAATGAAGAATGCAAAGTCTCTTAATATATGAAAGTTTTGAATATTTAGTTTCTTGCCAATAAAACATTCCCCAAACCTCCACAGGTAATTGAAAATATTCAGAATTGTATAATAGCAGTTTGAAAATATTTTCTCAAAGGATTTATTTCTAATAGTGCTGCTGACTTTGGCAGTTATTTCAGGTGTAAATTAAAGCTGTCTATGAGAAAATAATAGCTAGAAAATTACATCTACTCATGGACCAAACTGACTTTATTCCAAAAGTAAAAGACTCTGGTTTCATATAGGTTTCTCAATCATGATTCTTCCTGCTTTCATATTAATTCTACAACACCACGATGGGCTCATGTATAACGGCAAGTCAGTAACTACAATGACTATAAGAATAGCTTCTAAATATTTATGCAAGATAGTCCCTATTTCAATTGAACCATCTAAAACATACTTCAAATTTAATAATTAATGATGATTAATGTGTATTAAAAAAGAAGTATAAACCAGGCACTTTAGATATCATTTTCTTTAAATACTAAAACGACCATATGAGAGTGTGCCTATTGTGATCTCCTTATTACAAATGAGGTTAAATGTTCTGCCCAAGCTCACAGAGCTGCAGGAAGAATTGGGATGTGGGCACTCTGATTCTTCAATATTATACTACAATCTGATGAAATCTGAAAAAAAAATATTACTAACTGAAATATTTAGGGTTAACTATTTCACCAGTAACTTTTCAGTTTTATAACTTTTTTTATTATAAAATTTTATACTTCCTATCACTTCAAGAATGACTGCCATGAATTTTTTGAATACTGATTCTAGTCTTTTTCCATGCAAGTCTGGTCTTATAGATATGATTAAAATTGAGATTATACTCCCTATAATGCAGTAATATTAATGTATATAATGTATTATATGTAGTAGGTATTTCCCACTTCATATAAAAATTATTTAAAGATATCATTTTAGAGGTAACATCATAGTTTTCTATGTGGAATTGCAATTAAAAAAAAAAATCCCCACTTTAGAAACCTCTCAGCTATTTCCATGTATCTTTACCTCAATTTCAGTTATTTATTTAGGATAGACTAATTCTACGACTCCAAATCATTCAAAAGGATACCAGATACATACACATTGCCAGGTGGCTAGAGTGACAATTTCTTAATGCTAATGCATTATCAAATCCATAAGTTAGAGACCAGTAAAAGTGAAGGAGTGTAATGTTTGTGAAAAAGTTTCTTCACCGTATTCAAGGAGGAAAAGTAAATATCTGTATAGGGGGGTTAAAATAAAAGCATTGGTGTTGTTGGAGAGCATCTTAGACAACAGAAATCAAAGTCTGTTTTTCAGTTTAAATTTAAAAAAGAATTTTAACACGTAACTGGATTTCAACTGCAATGAGAGGGAATGCAAGGATAAAGGAAAACTAATACACACTTTAGATAATCATTATTAAAATGATAACATTTACAATACTAAAAATCTAACTTTCATTACAGGAAAAAAGGGGGATATAGCTTCCCCTCCCCCACCAAAATCTACCTGAGTGTATTAGGTGAACAATTCAACAACACTAAAACTGTGTTCTGTTTTTTTAATATTAGTGAGATCTACCAACCAAGGAATATTTTACCCTAATCTTTTTAATGGAAAAATTCCATTCTCTTTTTTCTTCTACAGAATTGGAAGGGGAGAAAAATAATTTGAAAAAAAATTAATTAAAATAGGTTTTTATAAAACAATCTAATATACTGTATGCATGTACATATAAGTATACATACAAAGTACTAACTACTGCCTAGCAGTAAATAAGATAGCTGAAAATGTCATACTTGTGTGTGAGTTTACAAAACAGTTTTGAAACTATTACTTTGTAAAACAATAACAGCAACCCTACATAACTTGAAAGATATTAGACAGTAAGGTAAATAAATATCAAATTGTGGTGCTAAATATAGTTTGAGTACAGAGAACCAGAGTTGCCTGGAGGTAGAACAGAAGTGAGGAAATCTCCAATTAGTCACATAATACCATTCCCAGTGGTGAATGAGATTCATTCAATAATTCCCTGGGCTGATAGCTGCAATCCATACAAATGTTAAATGGAAGTAGCAAATATTTATTCTTCAAAATTGAAATATAAAATAAAAGCACTGAATGATCTGACTTGTATGTGTGTGTTTGTCTATGTTTTCAAATATTTCTGGTGAAAAACGAGTAAGATATTAAAAATAATATTAAAATTTGTCTTTTCCCCTCATTCTAACATAACAATTTCAAGACTATAAAGAAACATCATTACAGACTTTTCTACACAGAAAAAATTTTTGGAAAATAGTATGATAATGGTATGATAATACTATTTTGTATATGAAACTCAGATAATTAGAAGGAACTCAAAGGAATACTTCACAACAGCTGCTTCCTTCTTCCTAAATGACTGCCTTTTTGGACTTTGCACCTTCCAAATGTTGAGTGAATCTTAAATGTCTTTTAACGTTCAGAGATTTTCTTTCCCCAGCAATCAACATTAAGATTATACGACACCTGCTCTCCTGTTCAGTTTTACTTTTTCTGAACTTAGCACCAGACTCCAACAACTGAATTTAGCTTTCTGATTCATGTCTACAAAATGAGCCAATAGAATTTTTACTAATTTGTGACCATCAGCCATTTAACTGTGCCTCTCAAGTGTTCAGAAATGTCTCATTTCATGATAGAAGGGCAGTTAACACCTGTAAGGTAATTATATCTCCCAAATGCTGTTGGACAGGAATATGAATGTGTAATTGTTCCTGCCATCTGTTAATTGTTCTATTTGAATCATTTATTCTATCGTATACATTTACTTGGCACCTACGCACTTTTAATAGCCTCTGGAAATGCTACACTTGCTTACAGTAGACTATAAAGTCTTTACACGATTAAGATGGAATTTTTAGGCTTTTGAGGGGAGGCACAGTTATAAAGAATGAGTTAAATGGAAGAGAAATTGTGTGCATGTGTTCATGCATTCATGCATGTGTGTGTGAGGGAGGGGGGGATTCCAGTGAGAGGGAAATCCAAATTAAAAAGCAGATCATCTTCAGAGGGAAATGGAAATTTAATACGGAAGACAGGAGTAGACTGGGTAATTGAGGGAGAATCCTACCTGAAATCCTATAAATTGAAAAGCACAATTAATCAGTGTCACAAGGAAGTGCCAGCAAAGGGGATTAATAATCTTCTTTGGACCAAGAAGCCTTACTTCAAGGCAGGAATTCAAGCCTTACAGTGGAACCCTCAGGCTCCAGAGTGGGGCTCAGGACTTCTGCCAATGTTTGATACACATTCTATTTCATTAATATGTTAAAGAATATTCTACCAATCAATGTGGTTAGCACATGCATGAAACTTTTCAGCTGTGTGACTTCAGGCAAATTTCTTAACCTGTTTCCTCATCTATCAATCAAAGATAAAATTGCAGTATAAAGATTGAAAGAGAAAATATATGTAAAGCACTGATGGGAGTGCTTTAAGTATATATAAAGCACTCCCATCAGTGCCTAGCATATACTGAGAGCTCAATAGTTGTTACCTGCTGTTATCATAATCATATTTATTAAGCAATTCTACCACTTGCTAGGCCACTAGTACATTCATTTGTGCTGCAGTTTCATGTATTTTCTGCAAGCTTCTGTCATGGTTATGCAGATGTTTAAACACCTTAAGGACATGTCATGGCAAGGACATTACTTTGGTTTCTTAAGAAACTTTTAAATTTTAGAATAGTTTTAGATGGACAGAAATATTGCAAAGATAACAGAGTCCCCATATATCCCCCCACTTAGTTTTCCCTATTATTAAACATCTTATAGTAGAATGGCATATTTGTCACAATTAATGAACCAATAAAGATATATTATAAACTAAACACCACACTTCATTCTTACTTAATTAGATTTACTTAGTTTTTAGCTAATGTCCTTTTTCTGTTCCATGATTCCATCTACAACCACATTACATTTAGTCATCATGTCTCCTTTCTCTCCTCAAGTCTGTGACAGTTTCTCAGACTTTCCTTGTTTTTGAAGAGCTTGACAGTTTAGTCTTGGTGAAGTATTTTGCAGAATTCCCCTGTATTTGAATTTATTGGCTATTTTTCTCATGATTAGACTGAGCTTACTTATCCCTACTGATGCTAACCTTGACCACCTGGCTGGGGTAGTGATTTCCAGGCATCTCCACTGTAAAATTACTCCCCCCTCTCCTTTCATCTCCTACTCTTTGGAAGGAAGTCACTCTGTGCAGCCCACACTTAAGAAGTAGGGAGTCATGCTCTACCCCTTGAGAGCAGAGAAGCTACATAAATTATTTGGAACTACTCTGCCTGGAAGATTTTTCTATTCTCCCCTACTTGTTCAAAATATTCAGTAATTCATTTATATCAGGAAGGACTCATGAATATTTATTTTATACTTTGGGTTATAATCCAAAATACTACTTTATTTTGTTACTCAAGTTGTTGCAGATTTGGTCATTGGGAGCTCTTTGAGTTGGATCCAATCCTGTGTTCCTTTGACATACCCCATCACTGTAGTTTTGCGATTTTTGTTTTGTTGTGTTTTTGAGCACTTCCTTACCCTCTGGCACTACAAGAGGACACAGGCTCACCTTTATATTTTCTGCCCCAGTCCTAGACTCAGTCATTTTTCCTAGGAGCCCTGGTTCTTTTTATTGGAGAATGTCATTAGAAACCAAGATCTGGTTGCTAGGCATGTAACAATTTACGGGGGTATCACTGCTTCCAGACCCTCTCAGGTGACAGAGCAAGTAAATATATATGCATACATTAACCCGTGCATACACACACACACACACAAAATATCTATATTAAGCTAAACATAAGTTCATACTGATGTCTCCAACTCTAACCATTACCACATGGATCATGCTAGCTGCCGCCCCTTACTTAAACGTAACTTCCCCCACTCCAACAATGAGAAAACTTGCTCCTATCATCTGACTGTCATTTACATAATTGCTCAATACTCCAGTATGCATTTATAGTTGACTCAGAATTGTTAGGCTGTACCCTTGTGGGAACCACTTTATCAACTATAGTACGTTACTTACGTACAGTACCTTTGCTCTTAGTTTTACAGACTCCACTAATTTCCAAAATTAGTTAGGTTAGCACTGCCCTCCCTCAACTTTAGTGAATTCTGTTTCATATGTTTCATATGTTTGTAATACAGTTATAACTATTTTGCAGATTATTTTGTCAAATTCTGCATTTCACCTGGGGATTCTCTTACCCCCTAAATAAATATATATATTTTTAATTTGTACACATTAAAGTTCACCTTTTGTGCTGGCAAGTTCTATGGGTTTTGACAAATACACAGTGCCATATATCTACATGAATTAATTTCCTGTGGCTCCTGAAAAAAAAAAATAACTACAAACTTAGTGGCTAAAACAACAGAAATTTATTCTCTCACAGTTCTGGATGCTAGGAGCCTGAAATCTGGCAGAGCCACTCTTTCTCTGGGGACATTCCTAAGCTTGTGACTGCATCACTCTCATTTCTGTCTCCATCTTCAAGTCAACTTCTCGTTGATGTGCTTCTGCTTCTCCTTTTCTGCTTATCTTATTTCCCTTTGTCACTTTCTTATAAGACACATGATATCATTTAGGTTCCACCCAGATAATTCTAGTCAGTCTCATACCAAGATCCTTAACTTTATAACACCCACTACCATATGAGGTATTAGTCATTCTTTTGCCTTATTAGGTTATATTCACAAGTTCTGAGTATTAGGATGTGGATATATATTTTGGGGGGCTACCACATAACCCAATACACACCACCATTATAGTATCATACAGAATAGTTTCATTGCCCCCAAAAAATAATAAAATCCTTTCTGCTTTACCTATTCAAACCTTCCCCCAACCTCAAACCTGCAATCAACAGTCTCTTTAACAGCTCTATAGTTTGCCATGTCCAGAAAGCCATAGAATTGTAAACATGCATTAATGTAGCTGTTTTAGACTGGCTTCTTTGACTTAGCAATATGTATTTAAGATTCATCCATGTATATGTGTGTTTTAAAAGCTCATTCACTTAAATTCCTAAATATTCCACTATTAGGACATACCACAAAGTTTTGTATCACATATTGAAGAGCATCTTAGCTGTTTCCAGTTTTTGGTGATTATGGATAAAACTGTTACAAACATACACATGCAGGCATTTGTGTGGACACAAGTTTTTAAATCAATTGGGTAAATACCTAGGAGGACGATGGCTGCATCATATGGTAGGACTACGTTTAACTTTGTAGGAAACTGCCAAACTGTCTTCCAAGATGGCTGTGTCATTTTGCATTCCCACCAGCAATGAATAAGAGTTCCTGCTGCTCCACATCCTCACCAGCAACAGATATTGTCAGTTCAATTTTATTTTTCTTATCCAATCTAAGAAAGGTATAATGTTTGTTTCAGTTTGCATTTCTCTAATGAAAACTGACATTGAGCATCTTATTATAGGCTTAGTTGCCATCTTTATATCTTCTCTGATAAGGTGTCTGTTCAGATCTTTCGCCCATTTTTAAATTGGATTGTCTGTTTTCTTATTAAGTGTTTGTATATGTTAGGTACACATCCTTTATTAGATATGTAATTTGAAAATATTTGAGAAAGCTGTTTTCATTCTCTTAGCAGTGTTCTTTGCAGAGCAAAAGCTTTTAATAAATTCTAAATGAATCATTTTCTTTCCTTTCATGGATCATGCTTTTGTATGATTTATCTAAAAATTCATCACCAAACCTAAGGTCATGTACATTTTCTCCCAGATTTTCTTCTAGAAATTTTATAGGCTTACATTTTTACATTAGGTCTGTGACCCACTTTGAATTAAATTTTATGTAAGTTCTGTGCTATGTTTTTTTTTTTTTGTTTTTTTTTTTTTTTGCATATGGATGCCCAACTGTTCCAGTATCGTTTACTGAAAAAACTACCCTTTCCCCATTAATGTCTTTGTACCTTCGTCAAAAAGCAGTTGACTATACCTGTGTGGGTCTATTTCCTCACCTATTCCATGCTGTCTTGATTACAATGGCTTAATAGTAATTCTTGACATTGAGTACTGGGAGTGCTCCAACCATGTTTTTCTTTAGTATTGTGTTTGCTATTCTAGGTCTTTTGCCTTTCCAAACAAACAGCAGAACCAGTTTATTGATATCTACAAAATACCTTGCTGGGATTTTGAATGGGATATTGCTGAATCTACAGATCAAGTTCAAATGAACTATCATCTTAGCAATACTGAGTCTTCAAATCCATGAATACAAATATCTCCATTTATTTAATCTTCCTTGATTTCTTTCATCAGTGTCTTGAAGCTTTCCAAATACAGATTGTGTACATATTTGTTATATTTATCTCTAAGTATTTCATTTTTAGGGAGTGCTAACATAAATGGTCTTCATTTTATTTTATTTCAAATTCCAGTGTTCATTGTTGGTATACAGGAAAACAATTGGCTTTTAATACTGTGATAATTTTATACTCATTTATTCATTCCAGAAGTTTACTTGACAGATTCTTTGACATTTTCTACATACACTCATGAAATCTGTGAATAATCTAGATACACTTTTCCCCAGTTTTTCATTTCTTATTGCACTAGCTATGATGATGCTGAATAGGAATGGTGAGAGAGGACAGCCTTGCCTTGTTCTCAGTCTTTAAGGGAGGACTTTACTTTTATATAAGTTTATTATAATCATCCATATTGGCAAACAAAGCTCAGGCATATATTTTTGGCTCATGTCCTTGTCATGGTGAAGATTTTTTCTCCTTATCATCACCTTCCAGCATATTATATTATTGGCTCATACACTATGTCATTGCTTATTCCCTGTCTCACCCTAATAGGACATAAGTCCCAAAGGACAAAGATCTTTGTTCTGTTCACTGATGTGTCCCAAGAATCTTGAAACAGTTCCCAGCACAGCAGACACTCAATAAACATGTGCAGAATGAATAAACCTATTAGGCTGTAATATTGATTATGGCTTTAGTATTTACTGCAAACGTGGGTACTTATTTAAATTTGATACCTATGAATGTTTCAAGCGAGTTGAAATACTTTACTACTAGAAAATTTCTAAAGCAAGTTGATGATGGAAAAGTCAAGATTGTAAAGGATCAATAAGGATCAATAATAAGTAACAAACCATAATTGAGCAAAGTGATATTTCCACAATGCAGATAATATTGACAACAGCACCAAAGCAATATACCCAAAATTCTCACTCTAATCCAAAGGTTTCTCTAACACAGGGAATTTTTTATTACTTTTTTTCATCACCACTTATGGCCATAAAAAGTGTCTTGAGACCTCAGTATATAAAATGCTGTGAAAATCTGCAAAATGATCTTATGGAGGCATAAAGTTACAACATGATCATCAGATAAACTATAAGGAGCCTGAATGTAAAGTGCTGAGTCTGTTTTAGCTTATACCCAATAGGGTGATGTTATTAAAGACAAAGACAATATTTATCTGACATTAAATATGCACTTAATTTTAATAACGATGCTGATAATAAGAGGTGCAATTTATTGTCTTACTATCTGCCAAGCACTAGCAGATGTTAGCTCTTTCAATCCTCACAATGTAAGAATATGAAATAAGACTATGATTATACTATTTATCTGATTAGGGACCTGAGACACAGACAGGTTTACTCCAGTGCAAGGCCACACGGCAAAGCCGCTTCTGCCATTTCTAGGGCAGGGGTAGGAGAAAACGACAGTGGCAACTTATATAAAAGGCTGAGTGATGTTCAAGCAGCTATGACATGCTGCACTGAAAAGGCTCCCTGTTTAGTAAGTATAACGTCTTTCAAAAAAGTGTGAGCTAATGCCCTACAACTTGTCTCTGCTATTCATGTCTTTAAATTACAGCGATGCCTTTTAAAATTTCTAGTTACAAACCAAATTCCACTGCAGGTCAAGTTGTTAGTGGATTATTTCAAATGAGACAAGTAATTACTTTTTTATTTTAGCTTTCGAGGGAATTCTGTTAGATACATATCTCCACTAGAATTTATATATAATGGCTTGCTTATGACTGAGGATTTTTATTTAGCTGAACAGGCACATTTTCTTGACTCAGGCTCACAATGTTACCTGTAGGAAAAGTGTGTCTGATGAAACCAAAACTTGCAGTTAAACTCAATATGCAAAATAAAGGAAATATGATTATCCGCCAACTCTGACAGAATATCTGGCTGAGCACAGTATTGACACATTTGAGAATATTCTAAAATGGTACCTGACAATATATTAGCTTACTCTACCCAAATCAAAATCTCTCATAGTAAGCATTGTGAGCAGCTGTTAAATTCTCTGTGATTCAGCATTAAAATAACAATTTCCTATGACTCCTCTTTCAAGCTTCTGCATCAGCTTAATAGGAGATTATCCTGTGGCTGTAAAATGAACTTTTAAAATACATTTTTTTTCAATTACATGAATTATCTATATAAAGAGGATTTTCCTGACACCGTGAAATCAAAACAGAATGCAGAAATCAGCTGGATGTTGAGGCCAATATATGATGCAGCTGGCATACAAAATCAATTTAAATCCTTGTTTATATAAAAATATTTTTTTGCTTTCTGATTGGCTGTTAAGGAAATTTATAACCAGGTAAAATAAATAAATAAATATTTATATAAGTATCTGTTGGGTTTTCACATTGATTTAATTAAAAATGATTTCCAATGCTGAAGAAAGTCTGAAAATCATTGACATATCATATGAGGACCAAAAACCTGCCTGCTGCTGAGAGAATCCCCTTTTTTTAATTTTTCCCAGTCTACCAAAAGCATATTCATCCTTCATGGCCCAGCTGAAAATTCTCCTTATCAATGGACATAGGTACAGCCAACCCTTCCCTTCCCTTCCCACAGTATTCTGGGCATGGCACTATTTTAAGGCTTCTTGGTGAACTCTTAGACAGTAATATCTGCATGAGGCTCTCTTTCTCAAATGAAGGTGTGTGTACATCCACTGGAGACAGGAGACACCATAAAATAACTACAGCCAACCAAACATTTGGAGAAATTACACTAAAATAGCACTAGATAAGAATGCAAAATTTGCATGAATTTTTAGGATGAACTTTCATCCTAAATTTAGGATGAATTTTAGGATGAATTTCAAGGGAATTTTCCTCTTGGGGATGAAGAAGTCAAATTACCCTTGACATTACCAGAGGTTGTTATTCTTCTCCACTGCTGGGATATTTGATGGAAAAGTCTGATGGGTAAGTTAGTTTTGTATTTTCACAAGCTAATATAAACTACCAAATAGATGTTTGTGGAATAGATGATGAATGCTAAATAAGCCACAGAAATCGTATCAACCTGTACTTTAATGTACTGCAATAGGAGGTAGCCTTTTTCTGTTTCAGTTAGCTTCTGATTTTGCCCACACCTATTTATTTCTTTTAATTCTGTTTATTCCACACTTAAGCTCAGTGTTTTCCCAAATGATTTTTCATATGCCTCAGAGAAAGCCATCTGATCACTGCTATTCAAGATATAATATCAATATTATTTGTGTGGGGTGCATGTTGTCATTAATAACTTGGCTTGTATGAAAAATAAAATTATATCCTGCCTTATTGCACTAGAATTTCCATCTGGAAGCACATACATACACATACACACAAAGTTCTACTGCTATCATCCAATACCATGAGATTTTTTTTTAAAATTAGATCATCAATTAGCTTTGATCATCAGGAATTAAGTAACAGGTTCCACTGCTCCTCTGTGAATTATGTTCATACAAGGGACAATTCGCACACTACCTTAAACAGAGAAATTACCAAATACTTGAGTGCTAAACTGAACTGAAGAAAATAGTAAGTGCCATCACTTTTCTGAGATACAGGAGATAAGGCAAAGTGAGGTGATCTATCACTGCTAACAGAAACAGAGTACACACATAAATATAAAAAAGAAAACATAACGACATATGCAACACATTTATAGGTTGAACATTGTTACCTTCAGAACAATCTCAAACTAACAGTATTTAGAAAAAAAATTAAGCTAGTGCATTTTATTAGGCATGTACCTACTCCCATTTTCTATACATTGTATTGCTATTTCATGGTTAGATATGTCATTATGTCTGTTGAGAACATTAATCTTGCTTAGATTCAAAGAAAAAAAAAGTGCCATCCAAGGAGAGCAATGAAGCATTTCTCCATATCTTCATGTTTAAAGGCTTTCTGACTGTCATCACATAATGTCACATTCAGACAATCATCTTGCCAGTTCTGAATGTACAGCTCTGCTCCCATTGTTTGGCAAGAAAATATAAGAATACAATAAGAGTTACGATATGCTATATTTTCTCCAATTTGTAGAACATTTTCAGATGACAGTAATGCAGAAATTAAATAATTGCTGAGGTCAAAAGATTAAGGTGACTTGTAGTAGAATATAATTTGTTCTAATTTTTCAGATTATAATTTTCCCTGTAATTTTAAATTCTATTTCCTCACATAGTTGGAATAGCAAATCTATTTCTGCACACATTACATTTCCTCAAAGGATGTGCTCTCAATAATAAATCTTGAAACGTACATATCGACTTGCCTTTATTCAAAGCAAGAAGACTTGTCACACTTTGTTGCCAGGATTGTCTTGTCTTGGACATGTGCATGGACCTGGGAATTCCCATTTACACAGATAAAAATGTCCCCTCTTCCCTAGGAAACAGTTTCCTCACAGTGCTGGGCACTGCACTGTATGTCCCACAGTGACCAATCCCTGTCCCAGACAGCCATGATTTGATTGCCCTCCTACATCATTCCGTAGGAGAGCAATGTGAGCTGCCTTCCACACACAGGGCAAGTTCTGGGAAGGTGAGCCAGTAGAGTGTGCCTGCTTCAGACCCTCCGGTTGCCATGAGAAGGAGTGGGACAGGGATACATGATCATATATACATGAGGGTTACTCTGCTCCCTCAGAAACCAGGCCCAAGGACCTGCCCTGACAGCATGGGCTGGCTCCACCCTAAGCTAGTACAGGGAGGGGGAGGAGCCAGCCAGGGTGCCACTAGATCCCACCACTTTTAAGATGCCTTTTACTGGATTCAGGGCTCACTCTGTTACTGCAGCTGTTTAACTGTTGCCTGGAACTTTGAGAAAGGTGTTTCTGCCATTTCATGCCGGTTGTTCAAAGCTTCTGTGGGGGTGGGGTGGGGGGTGGAGCCCTGAAGCTTCTCCGTCTGCCATGTTGATTAGAGTGGGGCCAAAACGATGGTACTTTGAAATGGCAAATAGATGAAAATGGAGAGCCTATTTCACCTCTAATTTAGATACCCAAGACTCTTTGGAAAGAGACACATTAAGGAATAAGAACATGTGATATAAAGCACATTCAAACTACTAAATAATTGAATTTGATTTTAAGAAACTTGGTTTGAAAGCTGCACTATTCTAGCTTCATTTCTTCCACCCAAGAATTATGGAAAACTTGCTGGTGCGTGGGCAAGCAATGCTGGCCTCGCAGCTTATAATTTCCATCCATTCGCATCCTCAAGGGATTACAAACGCCTACTTTTTTTCATCTTCCCAAACACCTTGTGCACTATTTTTTTTTTCTTTCTATCGACCCTTTTAAAAAGAGGAAAGAATTGAGGTGAAGTTCATGCCCTGAAAGGAAAAATCAATTCCCTAAGAAGCAGTAAAAAGCATAACTGAAATAATATATTACAGATTGTTCAGGGACAGAGTTTTGAGCATTCAGTTCATGCCGTGGCTTTCTGTCGAAGTCACTAGTAGATAAAGCAGCAATTGTGACTCAGGCAACTGTCCCAGTTTTAGTTGTGTGTTGCCTGAAAAACTAATTCTCTGGCGGTAAAACATGGGTGATCAAGTGTGGGCTGAGGAAAGGATGCTCAATCTAACGAAAGTCCATGTGAGCCACATCGGGTGAGAGAGCCCACGAAGAATGCTCAAGTCTGAGTCAACTTGTGGAGGGGACGGGCAGCGTGCATTTGAACACGGGGGGCCTATTGATAACTGTTCAACAGTGAAATGAGCTCTTTTCTCTTCCAAGACATCTCAGCATCTCAACAGTTAACAGATATCCACCTCTCACTGCAGTTTTGGCTGAAAATCGTACAGCCAGAAGTGAAATTAGGACATTTGTAGAGCAAATGCCCTCCTTCAAATAAGGTACAGTTATAAAATAGTGCTTAAAAAAAAATGCTGAGTTTTAGAAGGGGAAATCCTAAAACCATCATCCCCCAATTTATAAGAAAGCATGGTTAACTATTTAAATATCTTTTTTTTTCATTGTATTTATTAATAATGCCAAATTAGAGGCAACTATGCTTGGAAAATGTTTTAGAATATGATTCAAAAGTTGCAAACAGCTTCATTAGTGTGTTTTTTTTTTTTAGCTCTGATTTCTTCACTAACAGAAAATATTATACTGCCTAATAGCTTGTATATAAAATATTTAAATAAATTAGCCTCACTGATGCACATAAATTATGCCTTCAAAGGTCAAAACCATTTTTCAGACAAATAATTATAGCCCACTGCACTACAAAAAACTCTACTTCTGTAATTGAAGCAATGGAATGAAATGCACTCTAAAAATACTGTATAAGATAAAAAAGGTCAAGTATAAAAATAGTTACAGACTGTGCATTTTTAAACAAGAACTTGCGTTGCCTGTTACAGTCTCTTCCTTTGATTCCCACTTTTCCCATCTGAGGCTTATGCTGGACAACAATATCAACTCTCCCTATAAATCCTTCCTGAACCACAGAGATGACACCACTACCAAATTGACAAAACAGAAGTGTTATTAGCAAAATTTCTGGACACTTCATTTTTATTTAGTATACACATATCATACTGACTCCATCCTCCACAAGGATTGTACCCCCACAAACAACCTGAATTCCACATATGCTCCTATAAGTCTAATGGAAAAAATGGCAAACAGTACTAGGCATAGAAAGCCATCATTCTGGCAATTTCTGTATAGCTTTGACACTTTTTGAACTGGAGAGTGGTCATGGTTTGCCCATCAACCATATCTGAAGACCCAAGTGTCAACCTCTTCCATTCCAATGAGAGCAGACCTCCACAAGGGACATTTCAAAGCTACTAATACTGATGTTATCACGTCACTTATAAAACACAGTGGGAATGATATATTTCTAACAAGGAGTCCTTAGCCAAAAATTCAGTCTTAAAGAGGGAAGAGCATGCTGAAAATTTTAGCTGTATTTATACAGAGAAAGATTAATTCCACCTGTTTAAAATCAAATGTTGAAAAAAAATGAACATTTACAATTTGAACACATGATATATAAATTAGTTTGATTTCCCTTGCATTATATAATAAATTTAGTTTGGTCAATATGAACAAAATGCTGTGACTTACAAGACATGATCTTGAGAACAGATCTCTAAGGTTTCTTCCAACTTTCAATTTATATTCTGATATATAATGTAAATATCAGAAATACAACATTTTTTCATATATGACATAGAGATGAGTTCAAATTCAGAATACAGGGAATCTTAGTATTTCTCATTTTCATGGACAAAATGTTAAAACCAAATATGCAGACATTTTAGATCTTATTTTTAAATTTGAAACATTCTTATGAAGTGATTACATTTGACTTTAGGTTTTCATGATTGATGAGCAAAATTACATCTAAGCCATGATTTTTTAAATTTCTTTTAGAGGAAAAAACAGACAAGACTTTATATTTTGAAGAAATGCTTTCCAAACTGTCAAAATTCAAATTGGATCTCTTAATTAGTATGCTGTTAAATAACTCAGACACATGCACACATAAAGCGATATTACTTTCATAACTATTTGTATGAAATGATGACTAAAGAAAAATTTTAAAGATAAAAAAATAATACATTGATGCTGTGGGGCCTCAAATATTTATGTAAACACCATTCCTGTATTTTCACAGAACTGTTCCTGTTTCAAACTTCCTAGCCTTTATTACAAATCATTAGAATGCTCGAAAATTCCCAATAAATTTAACCAAAACTGGCAAAATAATTGTTGACAAACTAAAAGTTCTGATTATTGACTTTCCATCATTCCAATAATAATATTATTGCAATACCAAGTAACAAAAATAATCGTAAGTGAATAGCAACAGAGTAAACTATATTTTTGGGGGATGCACATATTTCCATTTCCAAAGGCATCTATACGATGCCAAAACAAACATGTATGCATATTTATAGCTTCTCTTGGGCATGTAGAACCTTAAGAATTATTTCTGAGTTCTAACTTGGCAATCTTATGTCTTTTCTCAGAGCCCATGGTTGCTGTTTTTTTTTTTTATTTAATTCTACTGACAATATAAACATAATGTTTTCTAAAGTAGCTTTCTATAGCATTTTCAACACTATCCTCTACCCTTTCATTGTGAGTTTTTTATTGTTCATTACTTAAATGTCAGAAACCTTTCATAGTCACCACATTTTTTTTTTCCTGTTCATTGGACTTAGATGAGAAAACCTCTAATCACAATTGATATATGTTCACAAACAAAGCATGTGGGATCTCCTTTGATTTATCGGCCATGGAGCTGCTGATGAAAGCTCTCTTGACAGGATGGAGGACTGGTTGATGGAGAGGACTGGAGACAGAGCTTTGAAGTCCTTTCCCCCTTGGTTTGATGAAGCCACTGTGCAGGGTCCGCCTTGACTCAACTCCCCTCATCCTACGTGGGTATAAACCATTTCTGGGTCTTGGCTGCATTTTGCTGCTTCTCCAAGAAAGCTCTACTGATTTTTGCTCATTAACACAGCCATGTGAACCTGGGAGTTCCCAAAACTGATTTTAAGCTGTTAAGATGCAGCCTAGGAAGTGAGCCTGAGTGGTGTGATGCCAACCTACCCTGCTGACACAGGTACACTTTCAAAGTAGACACTCATCGAAGTGTCTTTTGGTAGAGTTGTAGTGGGGCCTACTCCAATCATTTTCTTTTAGGAGCAAAGCCTTCCTTGCCAGCTATGCATCTAGGATACCACTGCATCCTCTGAGGCTCTCAGTACTGCTAATTTTAAATGCTATGGATTTGTAATATTAAAACCAATCTATGAGATGTGCTCTAGTTTTGCCCATGAGTGTTACAACCCTGTAAAGAAGTTGGCCATTGTTATAAAAAAAACAGCACATGGTATACTTTTAAGTGGTCATCAGATACGCCAGTAAATATGGTATTAGAAAATCAGAAATAGAACATCTGAGAAAAGCATTACAGATAGAGACAAGGTTGTTCCCTGAGCTGCACAATGCACCCATAAAATACACGTTCCAACTAAGTTCCTCAGAACTGGGATCCGATGTGTAAGGGAAGAACTTGAAGATGGCCTCCTCAGGCTCTTAACATTTGATTTGAGTAAGTTTCATGGAAGTTGCACTGAAGGTATATTTTTGAATTCCTGCTTACAGAAATGAGTTTTTTGTTGCCTTTGCATATGAAGATAAATTTGACTTGTTGTAAAGTTCCTGGCTCGCTATTCTTCAAAGCCCTCATTTTCTCTAGGTATTTATGGTAGAGTAATTTTGCCATATTTTCAAAGAGCCCCCACATTTTTTTTTTTTTTTTTTTTCTGTTTTTGTATTTTGGACAAGGCTGAACTACACTGAACTGGGGGTGACTGACTCAGTCTAAGTTTTCCATATAAGTAATTGTTATGTTTTCTAAATCTTAATAGTCATGTCAATGGAAAGTTTAGGAAGAAGGCTGTGCCCAGGGCTACTAGCCAAACACCATTTTAAAATAGAAATCTCAGAATCTCTTAACAGTAACAAGCAGCTATTTACTGAACCCAGATATCCCAGATACTCTTTAAAGCAAAGAAAGGCCACAATCTAATGAGGGACAGCCAAAGTAATTATACTAAATGTTCCCACAGCTAAAATAAGTAGTAATGCAAAATTTAGTGGGTCATATATAACCTTCCAAGCAGTGAGGACAAAGGTTCTGCATCTCTTATGAATTATTTCAAAGAATACCAGGTATTAAGAAAGAAAAATAAGGGGGTATTTTCTCATAAAGTTGTCTGCCACTTCAGGCTTTTTCTTGCCCATTTGAAATATAAACATCTGCCACATATTTATAAAGCCACAGTTATCAGGTTTACAAAATATATAGCTCTATAAAAATAAAGGCTCATCATTATCAAGAAAAGATGTGTATCTGGACTTGTGCCAGACACTTTCCTTAAAGGAGCTAACATATACTCAACGAAAATAATCTCTATACTCTTCCTTTTCAAATATGAAGAAACATAAATAAATGTTGAACATATACTGTCAGTGCAAATCCCCCAGAGAAGCCAGAATAATTTTATCTTGCCTAGTAAGGACTGTTTTTTGGCTAACCCAAGAAGAATATATAGTTATACACATCATATTATGGAGGTATATGTTTCATTCCTTCCCGTTTTGATTTCTTCCTGCCTTTCATCAGGAAAGAATAGATGGGCAATCTGGGAACAGATTCTTGAGCACTGATCAACGAGTATGGGGAAATCTCACAAAATCACATTTATTAGTATGACAAATAATTCCATAATTTCATTTCTTATTCATAAAGGTTCAGTGCTTCTGCTACCTCATAGAGATTATTATCCAAATGACTTGTCCCATAATTCCTCTTAAAATTTCCTTGATGCTTCCACCATCTTAATTCTTTTCAAACACTAGTTCTGAATTTTCTTCCCTCTCCTTCTTCAATTAAGTTAAAACACCCTCATTTTGCTTTATCTCCATTTGATGTGCTCATCAGTATAATTTTTATACTGAAACGATGGTGTTTCTACCTATTGTTTGGGACTCCAGGAAACTAGATGTCCTGTGTTTTTGGGAGCATCAGCAATCCCTATGCCTTTTAGATCATCTGTCTGTTTAGTTTTCAGAGTGGCAGCATAATGGGAAATATACTTGGGGAACTTAATGCAAATAGTCTATAATCACTGGAGTGCTTTTTCTGCAGACAGTGATCCTCATCATGGCAATGGTGGGAAAAATACAAAAGAAATGACAAAGATTCTTACTCTCCAAGAGACTTCAAATGGAATGTGGGGTCAGCAACTAAGAAGCACATAGAGGGATGCGGTGCAGGGGACAGTGAGGAATGAAGAAAATAAGTTTAGTGGGAGTTCAGGCTCTGGTTTGAGAGAAAATGGGAGGTGAAATGAGAGGATAACAACATTATGTAGAATCTTGAACTTCCAACGACTTCCATTCAAGCAGTGATAAGCCTTTGCAGGTTTTGAGGGAGGAAACAAGTATTTTAAAAGCAGTGTAAGAAAGAGATAAATCTGTTGGTGTCTAAAATATTATTTTTTTCCCCCCTAAGAAATACTGAAAAAGATAGGTGGACCTAGAAGCAGCTGCAGAGCCCAAATGTGAAGGGGTGAGAACTCAGTAGCTTTGTAGCTATCTCAGATGTTTTAAGAATAAAATGTCACCAAAAACAAACAAGCAAAAAGACATTTACTAGCATACAAAGTGGGGAATTCCACTATGTTCTTTTTTTTTTTTTTTTTTTTTGGCTATCGTTTTTTGCTTAAGATTCCCTATGGACATCACATAGTTAGGAAAATAGGTTTTAACACAAATAATGAAATATGAACTTGGAGGCAGGTCTTTTGAATGATTAGGGTTCCTTTTCTTTGTAAAGTTAAGGTTGTCAAAAAGGCTCTCTTTTTTCTCCCTCCCCTCTCTCATTCTTTCTAAAATTGATCCTAATATATACATGCATCTAAACCCAGGTTGACTGTTTCAGTTTCTAAAGCTGCCAAAATTCAATACACCAGAAATGGATTGACTTTTCAATGGAGATTTATTAGGTTGCAAATTTACAATTCTAAGGACATGAAAATGTCCCAATTAAGGCATCAAGAGGTATCTACTTCTCTGAAGAAAGGCTGATGGCATCTGGGGTTCCTCTGTCACATGGAAAGGCACATGGCTGGCTCTGCTGAACGTTCTCTCCTGGGTTTAGCTTCTGGTTTCAGTGGCCTTCCCCAAAATGTCTCTCTCAGCTTTCGCTTTCTCTCTCTCTCTCTCTCTCTGTCTCTCTTTCTCTCTCTCTCTCCTCTCTTAAAGGACTCTAGTAAAGGATTAAGACCCAACTTGAATGGGTGGGGTCACATCTCCATGTAAACAATCTAATCTAAAGGTCCCACCCATAATAGCTCTGCCCCAAAAGATTGGATTAAAAGAACATCACTTTTATGGGGTACGTAACAGATTCAAACCAGCATATTGACCTTCCCCAAGTTTCTCATGAGTGGTTTGCACACCTGAACCAAAACTCTGGATAAGCTATGGAGTATCTCCATTTAAATCGAATCAGATACCAACAGCTTGTTTTTAACATTGTAGGAAACCATGGATTTACTCGTATTTCTTTAGCAACAATTTTTAATCCAAATACATAGGCATTGGGTACTTGAAAATAAAATTGAAAGAACAAGAAACAGGACATCAACAAATGCTGTGACAACTCTTGGACTTCTCAGACACTGTCATCCTATCCCCTTCCCTGCACTGGAGCAAGACATATCCTCTTTTTCAGTATAAAAGCTACTGCACACTTGTCTTCTGGCTCCTCAACACTGGCATTACAGAGAATTCACTGCATACCTGGCAACCGAGATGTAAATAAGTTGCATTGATAACAGCTAAATAAATTGTTCCTCACCAATTTAAAGAATTACAATAAACATAAAGAGAATACATTAAAATCTTACAAGATATAATTTGTACAACAGGCCTTTGAAACTGATAAATTAAGAAATATATAAGCAATGCTTTTTTTCTTTTAATTTCAAACTTTGTCTTTGAAATACAAACTTCAAATTATATTTTATACTAATCAAACATCCCACAATAAATGTCAAGAAATTGTTTAAGACATTGATACTTTACCAGCTCCATCATCAACCTTAATTATTGCCATGGTAACTTTTGGTTCCATGATGATGTCTCAAACAAATCAGATTTCAATGCACTGACCATCAAGTCATATGCAAGAAATTTTTCAACAATTTGTGGGCAAAATAATATTTGTCTAAAAGATTTAAATTGATTATCTGAGCTACTTGAAACACTCAAAATTATTATGACAAGAGCATGTCCATTTTATGATAAACATTTTTAGGAGAAATGAACATTTCAAGATGAAGTACTAGACAAATGCAATTGGTGATTCAAGTTTAATTTCTTCATTGGCTTTTGCACTAGTAAACACTTTTCAACACACATAAAAGCTTACTTTTCATATTAGTGAGTCTTAGGTTGGCAGAAACCTCCTTAAATGTGAGGTTTAGTTATCTAAATTGGACTACAGCATTTTGCTTTCACCAGAGACAAATATTTCTAGGGCTTAAAGACTGTGTCAGTGTGTGTGTCTCTCTCTCTTTACTGCTAGTAAGCCTATTAACTTCTACTTTCATACTAATGAATTGGGCTCACTTATTAAACACACCCTAGTACTTGATAAGCAACTGAAAAATTTAAGCACATGAAGGGTTGGTTCTTAAAATTAAACTAAAAATGAAGATATATATTATTCTGTGTTTTTTTGGATCATTGTAGCATAAATGAAACTTTATATATAATGAACATTTTAAATATATAATGAACATTTTATTCTTTTGGTTATTTTAACACAAATTCACTTATAAATCGGGGAAGGGGGAATTCTGACCAAGAAACTAAAATTTCAGTAAAATTATTGGCAAAAATAGTCATGTTTTTGAGGATGAAAATATATGTGTGTGGTGTGTGTATATATATATATATATAAACATGGGACAAATCTTTATATTTTCAACTATATTCATTATATTCACAAAGAACATTTTAAAATGAGCTCTTTATAAAAGCAAAAATGAAACAGAACCAAACTCCTTAACTAAAATCCTGTGAAGTTTTGAGATTCTTATAAAAAGAGCCCTCCAAAGCAAAAGCAGTATCAGAATGATATAGATCTTAGTGCAAACCTTAGGTACACCCTTTTGATTATTTATAAAACAGCTTTACTGTGTGCTAAAGCAATTGTTTAGAATGGCTAGACAGTTATCCTACAAAAATAGTTCATGTGTATTTGCTTTGATTATAAAATTGTTCCATTTAATCTCAGCCTTGGGTCTCTAACACGTTGCCCTCTTTTATGTAATAGGGTGAATTTTAATCTGTTTAACCCTCACTTCATATAGAAGCCTGAAGAAAACATTTCAATGCTTTTTCTGGTTTTAGCCTCAATTTTATATAAGACTGCTCATTTTTTAAAGCAGATGGTATAATATATTTCTCCCTCTAAAATTAGTATCATTTAAAACTTGTTTACTCTTTCTTCCATCTAAGCATCAAATTCTATCTGATAATTAATAACCACCTCTTACCTCTTAAACTCCAAAACACTGACATATTAATATATGTGTACATATATTTATATTAATAATATTAATATTTGTATGTGTATTTACATACATTATATATATGTGCACACACATATCATATAGTCATAATGATCACAGCCACCATAAATGACAATCCATGAACTTGCTTTCCATTCTCCAGTTATCACCCCAGAACCAGAGAATGGAACTTGTTCAGAACATGGGCTTAACAAGCAACACAAATTCATTCATTTTTACTTTAAAATTCAAATTGAGAAGCCTGCAGAGAAGCTGATAAGCTGTCTAGTAGAGTATAAAGTCTACCAGAGGTCTTAAGATCTTGCACAGGTAGATTATGTGTAATGAAGTAAAAGGAATAAATATCACCAAAGGTGAACAAATCCATGGCACCTCTCACCCAGGCAAGCCAAACAAAGCACCAACTACATTGGAAGTTATGAATATAAATATCACAAAGTATATAGATTGCTTCCACAGACATGTCTTCCAAATGCAAATATATTTCTTATAGATGATAATAGAGAGGGGATTTTTGAAACGTTATTTTCATAGAAAAGTGAAGTAGACTCAAGAAAATTAGAATGCGTACAGAAAAATAAAATAGCAAGTAAATCTTAGTTTTCAACAAAAATAAACTCTAATTTTAATAAAGTGTGAATGTTATTCTATTCATATAATACTTCATCATCTAAGTATCCTGGCATCATACTTAAAATTGCATAATTCACATACAACAAAGCTTTGGTATATTTTAAGCCATAGCTAAATAGAGACAATTTGGTACACTGTACCTTAATATAACTTCAATTAAGATATTTATGGACTCTTATCTGAAATACTGATTTATTTCTTAAATATACTTCAACAGTCATCCATATTACAGAAATTAGAAAATTCAGTATTATTTTTCCAAAGCTCATTGGTCCTGAAATGTATTATACTGTCCCCTGCCTCATTTCCCCCTATAATGCTTCGCTCTCCCCCATAAACTCCTCCCACCCATCTTTCAGACACAGGTGAGCTGATGTAAACAGAAAGCAGCTGACATCGAGCTACATGGTGGCAAAACTAATAAATAACTCAACTTCCCTCTCTCTTTCCTTTCTTCTAGATTTTCCATTTATCCTCATGCGGTCTCCTCAAAATGGGTTCACCTCTCAGTAGACACAGAAATGGAAGAGACCTACACATTCACTTAAGAAGAACATTTGATGAAAACCTGTGTTTTTAAAAAAATATTTGATTTGAAACATTGTCATCGGTATACACAAATATTTTTCTTTCTAGTGTTGACTGGCTTCAGCTAAAACAGTTCTGTAATATCATTTTGTTATACATATGTCTGAAAATGAGGCTATTTTGTGTTTTAACATATTACCACAGTGATTGTGACTTTCTTCTCCCCACCATCACTACCAATAATTGCCCCACTTCTAAAATACTAATTTGAGGAGAACCCAAGATGGTGGCTAGGTGAGACAGGGCAACAAAACACCTCCGTGAAAAATACTAGATAAAAGCCAGAAAGTGACCCAGAACACCAGTTCCAGTGATGCACCAGCTGGACAAGGTCTGCTAAATCCACAGGGACCGTGCATTTGGTGAAACCGGGAGTCTGCATTCTGAAACGAGTGCGTGAGCTGGCTGAAAGTCCGGTGGCCATGCTGCGGTGTGGGGAAACCATGGGTTGGCGTTTGGAGATGGACTAGTTTTTTTTTTTTTTTTTAAAAAAAGGAAAAAGACCTGGGAGCGGCTGCAGTTACGATGGTGAGAACCGTGCAGTGAAGCATGGCAGGAGCGTGCTGTGCCAACCTCTCAGTGTCTGGCACGGAGGATAGCCCACTGTTGATTGCCTAAGGCCCGGGGTGGCAGAGGTGAGCCAAAAGGAGAAAGAAACCGCACCCCTTGCAGCCATCTCCCCGGCGGGTTGGGAACGCTCCTGCCTGGGGCCGTAGCTATAGCCCAGAGCCTCACTAACAAACCAAGCGTGACAGGGAGTGTCTCCCACAGCACCGTGCACACGCCACAGTATCAGCCATGGACAGTGGCCTTAGTGCACCCACAGCTAATTGTCCTGGAACTGGGAAGGCGGAGCTGTGTGAAAAGGGGGAAATTAACACGCCCCATTCAACCATCTTTAAAGCAGGCTGGGAATGCCCCTGCACAGCCCAGAGGCCCAGGGCTTCCCTGGAGGCCAGAGCACACTTGTGACATGGCACAGCCTTCCCTCAGCAGAGGTCCTGGAAGAGCATGGTTGAGAAGGGAGACCCACTCGGAAATCCCAGGGACCCTACGCCAATACCAAGGGCTTGTGGGTCAGTGGCAGAGACAATCTGTGGCAAGACTGAAATGAAGGCTTAGAATCTTGCAATAGCCTTAAATCTCCGGGAACACCTGGGAGGTTTGATTTTTAAAGCTGCCCTGTGTCCCTAACCACCCAGACACATGCCCCACATTCAGGGCAGACAGTACCAACAACACACCCAAACTTAGTGCACCAATTGAACCCCACAAGAACCAGATCCCCACACACCACAAAGACAAAGTTGAGGAGAACTGACTTGAGGGGAATAGGTCACTTGCAGATGCCATCTGCTGGTTACTCAGAGAAAGTGTACGCCACCAAGCTGTAGATCTGACAAATTAGAGCTCGGTATTTTTTATATCCAGAAAGAAACCTATCAAGGAAAGCAAATGGCGAAAGGCCAAAAACAACAGAAAATCTTAAAGCATATCATAAAACCAGATGATATGGAGACTCCAAACCCAAACATCAAAATCAAAAGGTCAGAGGAGACACAGTACTTGGAGCAATTAATCAAAGAACTAAAGTCAAACAATGAGAGCATGGCACAGGATATAAAGGACATGAAGAAGAGCATGGCACAGGATACAAAGGACATAAATAAGACCCTAGAAGAGCATAAAGGAAAAATTGCAAGAGTAAAAAAGATAGATCTTATGAAAATAAAAGAAACTGTTGGCGAAATTAAAAAGACTCCGGATACTCATAATACAAGAGTAGAGGAAGCTGAACAACAACTCAGCGTCCTTGAGGACCACAGAAAGGAAAATGAAAGAATAAAAGAAAGAATGGGGAAAAAAATAGAAAAAATTGAAATGGATCTCAGGGATATGACAGATAAAACAAAACATCCAAATTTAAGACTCACTGGTGTCCCAGAATTGGAAGAAAAGGGTAAAGGTCTAGAAAGAGTATTCAAAGAAATTTTGGGGGAAAACTTCCCAAACCTTCTACACAATATAAATACACAAAGCATAAATGCCCAGCGAACTCCAAATAGAATAAATTCAAATAAACCCACTCCAAGACATATTCTGATCAGACTTTCAAATACTGAAAAGAAGGACCAAATTCTGAAAGCAGCAAGAGAAAAGCAATTCACCACATACAAAGGAAACAACATAAGACTAAGTTGTGACTACTCAGCGGCCACCATGGAGATGAGAAGGCAGTGGCATGATGTATTTAAAATTCCGAGAGAGAAAAATTTCCAACCAAGAATACTTTATCCAGCAAAACTCACCTTCAGATTTGAGGGAGAGCTTAAATTTTTCACACACAAACAAATGCTGAGAGATTTTGCTAATAAAATGCCCTACTTCAGATACTAAAGGGAGCCCTACTGACAGAGAAACAAAGAAATGAGAGATAGAGATAGAGATATTTAACAGACGTATATAGAACCTTACATCCCAAATCACCAGGACACACAGTCTTCTCTAGTGATCACGGATCTTTCTCCAGAATAGACCATATGCTGGGACATAAAGCAAGCCTCAATAAATTTTTTTTAAAAATTGAATATATTCAAAGCACATTCTCTGACCACAATGGAATACAAATAGAAGTCAATAACCATCAGAGTCTTAGGAAATTCACAAACAATTGGAGGGTAAAAATGAGGGGGAGATGAAAACATTCCTGGATAATCAAAAGCTGAGGAACTTCATCACAAGTAGATCAGTCCTATAAGACATGCTAAAGGGAATTGTGCAGGCTGAAAGGAAGGGACACTAAACAATTGACTGAAACCACATGAAGAAATAAAGATTTCCAGTAAAGATCACATGGCAAATATAAATACCAATACTACTGTATTTTGATTTGTAACTCCACTATTTACTTCCTACAGGATCTAAAATACATAAAATGTAATGATAAATCAGTGGTTTGGGACTCAATGTAAAATATGCAACTTTTGACAAGAACTACATAAAGGGGTGGGGAATGGAGGAGTATAGGAACATAGTTTACGTGTCCAATCGAAGTTAAGTTGGTACCAAAGAAAAACAAGATTGTTATAGATTTAACATGTTAAATTTAAGCCCCATGGTAAACACAAAGAAAGTATCAGAGAATATGACCATAGAGATGAAAAGTAGAGTAGGGGTTACAAGAAGTGGGGGAAGGGGCAATGGGGAGTTAAGAAATGAATGTAGGGTTTCTGTTTGGGGTGAAGGGAAATTTCTAGCAATGGATGGTAGAAGGTGATGGCATTGCAACATTCTAAATGTGATTATTCCCACTAATGGAATGCTAGGGAGGGGGTGGAATGGGAAGATTTAGGCCGTGTATATGTTTCCACAGTTGAAAAGAAAAAAAAAAAAAAAAAAAAAAGACAGTCTAAATAGATAATGACTATTAAATCCCAAGGATGATCCTGGATGGGATCTGAGGATGGAGGAGAGGAGGCTCAAAGGGACACAGTTGGGACATAAGAAAAAAAAAAGGAAATACAGAATCTAAGCTTTGTATCAATGTTGAGTTTCTTGAACTTCTTAGCTGCGCTTAATGGGATTGCATAAAAGAATGTTCTTGTTCATGGAAAATGTATATGTGAATTATATTGTTTGTTCAAGGATGTGTGCAGCTTGCTCTCATATGTTCAGAGGACAGAGCAATAGATGATGGATGATAGGGACGGAGGGAGGGAGGGAGGGAAAGAAAGAAATGGTGGTGTGACAGGATGTTAAAGTTGGTGGATCGGGGTATTGGGGGAGGGGGGTTAGGGCATGCTGGAGTTCTGTGTATGGGGTTTGTACTGGTTTTGCCACTGTTTCTGTGAGTTTGAATTTATTTCAAAATAAAATTTATTTCAAAATAAAATTTATTTATTTTATCTTGAATTTATTTCAAAATAAAATTAAAAAAAAAGGGAATGTCAGAGAAAATGCAAATGGCTAGCACATGGAAATAAAGACATATATATGTATATAACAAGCCAAAATAAAATACACATTTTTTGTAATTGGCAAAAAAAAAAAAAAAAAAAAAAATACTAATTTGGGCATTTTTCCCATTGATTTACATCCCTGACTTTTGAGCTCATGCCCTCCAGTGTTTCCATTCCAGGAACTCTTGAACCACACTGGGACTTCTAGTCCATCTATCCAACACCTTTTCATTGGCCATCAATCTTTCATGTCCTCACTTCTCTCTCAACCCAGCTTAGATTCTAAGTGCATCATTAAAATCACATCCTTTCATACACTCTCAACTCTTCTGTTGCTCTAAATACTTTTCTAGAGAAATCCTAGCTCCCAGTTAAATCCTGTTTGATGCTTACTCTGCTCTTGTAATGAAGTAGATGAGAGTGGATGAAGAAAAACATGCATAACCTTGATGAATGATTTCACATTAAATTTTTGACCACAAACCAGAGGTGATCCTCAGTACAGCACAGTTGGGCAACTCTACTCCCCTTCCTAATGGCTTCACTCTCCTTGGGGACTATTTCACATCCTATCCTCTATCCTCACATCTTTTATAGCCCCACTCTCACTATTACCTAGTTAGCCTGTTTCTTTTTGCCTTCTCATCCTTCTACCACAGACAAGGTCCTCTATCTCCTAACCGTAGTTTATACCCACTGGCCTACCATCATTCCTCTTACAGAGTGCTCCTCAAATTATCTGTGATGAAGGACCAGGTTTCTTCCTCCTTCAATCCACTGTTAATCTACACCTTTGTAAAAAAAACAAAAAACAAAACAACAAAAAAAAAAACCACAATAAATACAAATTACTAAACAAAGAAGTAAAAATATCAGAATCAAATATCTGATTCAACAGGCACAATTACTGAATAAAATTGATCTCAAAGTTTATTGTCACATTCTATCCTTAACACACTGGGTGCCAAGGGAGCCCTCCCAGTGAGAACACTGAGTAACATTGTTCCAACCCCCCCAAGAACTGCCTTTTAAGACCTCTTGCTGCTTCCTTTGATGGAACAATCTCCCCACTGAGAACAATATGGCTGGTTCCTGATCTTATTCACCTAAGCTCAAGCATCACCAACTCAGAGAGGACTTCCCTCACCATCCTATCTTTTCTATCAAAATAAGATTTTGCCACCACTTTCTGTCTCCTCATTCAGCTTACTTTTCTTAAAAGCCCGTATCATTTACCTGACATTCTTACTCATTTTCCATAGTCTGTTCACCCAATATAATTTTAGTGACATAAAGTCAATGACTTCATTTTTTTCACTATTGAATTCTAAGCATTTAAATCATACCTGGTACACAACAGAGATTAAATAGTAAGGAAAGCATGCATGAATGGCATCAAAACTAAACCAAAGGATAACTAGTGTGATATATCAGTTTTTGGAGAAGGATGAGAGATTTCTGGATTTTGGTAAATACTGATGTATAGGTCCACTCAAAATGTTATAATTTTAATACTTTTCTACTGTGTGCTCTGGAATTAGGAAAAAGAAAAACAAAAATCAGGCATCAGATCTATCAGAAAGGACACAACTGAGGTGGTAGGAGCTAAATTGTAACCTTCAGTTTTGGTGAGTAAAATAAACTTTACCAATGCTACACAATAATAATCGGCTTCAACTGCATTAGGATCCTTGGGGTAAAATCAATTGGAACATGCTTTAATACAAAGAAATCCTAATGATACGAAGGCATGAACAATTAAAAAACAGCGCCTTTCAAAAAAACAGAAGGTGAATTCATACAATTACTGCTCCATTATTTATGAAAGCCTGAGTCTATTTTAATCTATTTCAAAACTGGTATTGCTGACACTCAGAGGCATCCAGTTGACCAAGATGATAGCATAAGATGTTCCAGGATGCTAGTCCTTCACAAAATCCTTGAAAAACTAGCAAAAAACTGGGAGAAACATCTTCCGGAACTACGGAAAACAAAGGGTTGTAGTACCTGGGCAAGTGCCAAACCAAGAAAATACAGATTTAAAAAAAAACAATAGGAGAAGTTCCTGGTGTGGGATGGAGCCAGCTTGCACTCCCCGTCAAGGAGAAAGCAGAATAAACCCTACATGTACACTGAGGTACTTGTAAGTTAGTGCCAAACAATCTGGTGGCAGCCTGAAATAGTAAACCAGGAGATTCATCTTTCACTCACCCTCCAGAACTTGCCCTGCAGGCAAAAGCAGCATGTGAACAGCAAAAGCAGTTAAGGAGATTGGGTCAGAGAAGCCTGGGGAAAAGGACTGCCAGCTTTAAATCATACAATAGAGCACCCCAGAAAGGAAGAAAATCTATTTCACAGAGGGAGCATTCAAATTCCTGTAAACAGGGGAATTCCTAAGGCCTCAGGTAGAAGCCCATGAAAACACACCAGCTCAGAGAAAACAGAAAGGACTCTGCACTTCACTTTTGCCACAGGCTGAGGATCTTCTTGATAGGAGAACTCATGCTGAAGGAGAGCACCAGCCAATGCAGAGCCAATTTGCAAACACTATGAAAGGGTTCTTTTTATTGTTTTTTTTTTTTTTTTTTGCACTCTTAGCTCTGGGTACTCAAGGAAATCTATCATATCACTAGCTAGAAAAAAATCTTAAGGACTAGACAGTTCAGGGACTAAATCCCAGAGTTTATACTTCAAAGTATTAAATTGTACAGTATGCAAAAAATGATTACAAGACAAATGAAGAAATAGAAAATGATGGCCCATCCAAAGAGAAAAAGATAAAAATCTAGAAACCATCAACAAGGAGGACAAGACCTTGGACATATCAGTCAAATAATTAAAAAAAAATGATATTCATTTTTTGGGTGCTCTATTGTAGGGTTTGTTCTGCTCTCTCCTTAACAGGGAGTGCAAGCTGACTGCATCCCACACTGGGAAATTCTACTGTTTTTTTTAAAGCTGTGTTTTTTTTGATTTGGCACTTGCCCAGTTACTACAAACCTTTCTCTGTCAAGGATATAAAGGAAACACTAAGAAAGAATGAAAGGATATCAGGAAAACAATGAATGAACAATATGAGAATCTCAATTAGAAATACAAGTTGTAAAATACAAGTGGAAATACTGGAGTTGAAGACCATAATAACGCCAAAAAAAAAAAAAAAATCTCAAGAGGTTTCAATAGTAGATTGGAGCAGGCCAAAAAAGAATCGGTGAACTCAATGACAAGATAATTGAAATCATTCAGGCTGAGGAGCAAAAGTCAAAAATAATGAAAAGAAGTGAACACACCCTAAGAAACCTGTGGGACACTGTCAAGCATACCAATATACACATTGCCGGAGTCCCAGATGGAGAAGAAAGAGGAAAGAAAAGAAGGAATATTCGAAGATACGATGGCAGAAAACTTCTCCAATTTAATAAGACATGAATACATTTAAAAAGCCCAAAGAACCGCTAACAGAATAAACTTGAAGAGAACCACACCTAGGCACTCAGTAGCCAAACTGCTGAAAGACAAGAACAAGATGAGAGCTCTTAATGCTGCAAGAGAAAAGCAGTGTGTTATGTACCAGGAGGAACCAATAAGATTTAAGTGCCAATTTTTCACCAAAAACCAAGGAGGCAAGAAGGCAGGTGGATAAAATATTTAAAATGCTGAAAGATGACAATTTCCAACCAAGAATTTATATCCAGTGAGACTGTCTTTCAATAATGAAGGCAAGTTTAAGACATTTCCAAATCAGCAATAGCTGAGGGAGTTCATTGCCACTTGACCTGACCTACAAGGAATGTTAAAGGGAGTTCTTCAGACAAAAGGAAAGGACACAAGACAGTGGATTAAAGAGGCATGAGAAAATGAAGACCTCCAGTAAAAACCATATAGTATAATGCCAGTACTATCGTATTTTTTGGTATGCAACTACACTTTTTACTTCTTACAGGTTCTGTAGGCAAATGCATAAAAAGTAGTGATGCATCTATGGTTCTGGAAATATAAAATATAAAGACAAAATTTTTAACAAGTACAACAAAAACATGGGGGTTGGAGGAGTATAAGAACAGTGTTTGCATATGCTGTTGAAGTTAAGTTGATATCAAATCAAATGTAATTTTTAAAGATTAAGTGTTCTAAATTTAAGCCTTATGGTAACCACAAAGAATATATCTGAAAAATATATACAGAAGGAAATAAGAAAGGACTGAATTTGGGACACTACGAAAAAATCAAAAACTATGAAAGTAAGCATTAATGGAAGAATTGAGGGCTCAAAAAGGGATAAGAACTCCAAAGACCAAATAAATGAGAAGAAAGTTCTGAATTATCAGAAGTTACTTTAAACGTAAAAGGATTAAACTCTCCAGTTAAAATATAGAGGTTGGCATACTGGATGAAAAGCATGATCAAATCTACTGTTTATAAGTCAAACACCTTAAATTCAAAGACCCAGTAGCTTGAAAGTGAAAGGATGGGAAAAAAATATTCAATGCAAATAGTAACCAAAAGAGAGCTGGGGTGGTTATTTTAATCTCAGTTACAAAAGAATTTAAATCAATAACTGTTATGAGGGACAAAGGATACTATTTAGTGATAAAGGGGTCAATTCAAGAAGACAGAACATATATAAATATATTTGCACCAAAAAGCAGAATCCCAAAATATATGAAGTAAATACCGACAGATTTGAAGGGAGAAATACACAGTTCTACATTAGTAGTGGGAGATTTCAAGACACTACTTTCAATAATGGATAGAATATCTAGACAGAAGATCAGTATAGAAACAGAAGGCTTGAACAATACTATGACCCAGCTAGGCCTAACAAACGTATATCGAGCATTTCACCCAACAGCAGTGGAATACACATTCTCCTTTAGTGCACACAGGTCATTCTCCAGGATACACCACATATTAGTCACAATACCAGACTCAGTTCATTTTAAAATACTGAAATCATACAATGCTTCATGTGTGACCAAAATGAAATGAAGCTGGAAATCAATAAAAGAGGGAGAACCAGGAAATTCACAAATACGTGGAAACTAAACAATGTGCTCAAACAACCAGTGGGTCAAAGAAGAAATCACAAGGGAAGTTAGGAAATATCTTAAGGCAAATGAAAATCAAAACACAACACTCCAAAACATATGGGATGCAGAAAAGGCAGTGCTGAGGGGAGCCTTGATGGCTCTATTTAATGCTTATGTTAAAAAAGAAAAAAGATCTCTAATAAGAGATCTAACCTCACAAATGAAGGATCTAGATAAAGAAGAGTAATGTAAACCCAAGACAGTAGAAGGAAGGAAATAATTAGAGATACCCAAGATAGATAACAAAAAAACAATAGAGGAATGAAGGAATCAAAATTGGTTTTGTGAAAACATTAACAAAATTGACAAAACTTTGGTGAGACTGACAAAAAAATATAAAGGACACAATAACTAAAATCAGAAATGAAAAGTGCAACATTATTACTGACTCCACAGAAATAAAAATGATTATAAGAGGATACCATAAATAACTGTACACCAACAAATTAGATAACTTAGATAAAATGACCAAATTCCTAGAAACACACAAACTACCTACACTGACTCAAGAAATAGAAGATCAAAAGAGACAAATAACAAGTAAAGAGATTGAATCTGTTATCAAAAACCTCCCAACAAGGAAGAGCTCAGGGCCAGATGGCTTCACAGGTGAATTTTACCAAACATTCCAAGAAGAATTAACACCAATCTTGCTCACACTTCTCCAAAACGTGAAGAGGAAGGAATTCTTCCACACTCATTGTATGAGGCCATCATTACCCTAATACCAAAGCCAGATTATACCAGAAGGAAAGAAAGTTACAGACTAATATCCCTTATGAATAAAGATGAACAAAATCCTCATCAAAATACTAGCCTAAATCCTAAAGCACATTCAAAGAACTTTATACTTTGACCAAGTGGGATTTATCCTAGGTGTGTAAGGGGGTTTAGCAAAAGAATATCAATTAATGTAATACACCATAGTAACAGAATAGAGGAAAAAAAAAATGTTCATCTTAATTGATGCAGAAAAGGCATTTGAAAAAGCCAGCAACCCTTCTTGATAAAAACACACATAGAAAACTAAGAATAGAAGGAAAATCTCTCAACATGATAAAAGGTATATAAAAACCCACAGCTAACATCATACTCAACAGTGAAAGACTGAAAGCTTTTCCTCTAAAATCAGGAACAAGAAAAGGATGCCCACTGTCACCATTGCTATTCAAAATTGTACTGGAAATTCTAGCCAGAGCCATTAACTAAGAAAAAACTGGAAAGGAAGAAGTAAAACCCTCACTATTTGCAGATGACATGATCTTATATAGAGAGAATCCTAAAAAATCCACACACAATGCTACTAGAGCTAGTAAATAAGTTCAGCAAATAGAGAGTTACAAGATCAACATGGAAAAATCAATAGAGTTTCACTACCATAGTAATGAACAATCTGAAGAGGAAACTAAGAAAACAATTCTATTTATATTAGCAACTAAAAGAATCAAATATCTAGGAATATATTTAGCTAAGGATGTAAAGGACTTATACACAGAAAACTAAAAAACATTGCTAAAAGAAATCAAAGACCCAAATAGATGGAAGGACATATTTTAATATTGTTTTGTGAAGCAGTGTATAATGCTCAACAATTTCATATCTCACTTGCAAAATCTACAAGCTTTACACAATTGCCTCAATTAGGAATGTTTTAATACAGATGAGTAGCCTGAAAAAAATAGGCACTTGAGAAATAAAGTGGGAACGTTTCTCCTATTCCATTCTAATTAGCTCATTCTTCTACCTCAGTTTGCTCTTCTGTTACCGTCTGAGGTACTGCTTTTGTACCTCCATTTTTAACTTTTGCATAAGTGGTAAATATACTGCTGCTTACCATATATGTATGTATGCCATATAGACAATGAAAACTACACACAGTTCATGCAAATAGATTTATGAATAAAGGCAATGATATTTAGAGATGTCTAAACATTCTATTACTGTAATAGTCTGCTTAAGGCTAAATAGTGACTTAAATAGTTAACTTTAAGCTTTTGCATTGAAAATTACAAAAAACTAGGGGCTTTTATTGTTTCAGATTCCAAGGAGAGAAGCTATTTCTAAAAATCTATGAGTTGTGTATAGTCTTAAGACCATGTAACTGACAAGAACATAATATTATTAGAAATAAAATGCTCAAACCTTAAAAAAGAAAATGGCTCCAGGATGTAAAGCTCATTAATTTCCAATATTCATAACAGTAGTATTTTATTGACTGTGAGGACTGAATACGGAGTGCTACAGGTATGTTTTTAAAATCTTCTTCTATGAATAAGTAAGTGTGTGGGTTCCCAACTTAACAATAGTTCATTGTAAACACCATAGACTAACAAAACAAAACAAAACAACAAAAAACCTGAGAAATTAGGAGTGTCTACATAAGAAAATATCTCATGGACCAAAAATCATTAACAGATAGTTAACAGGCTTCCCCTCTCCTCCCACAATCTAAAGCAAAGCCCTTACTTCTTGTTCAATGTCCCCCCATTTCACCACACGTAAATTTAAGGGTTTTTTTTTTCCTTTGGGAGGAGGTTAAAAGATAAATGTATCTAATAATAAAATGGTGGGAAAAACAGTAACAGAAACACAGAACTTAAGCTAATAAACTTGAGCCGAGAAACAGGGGCCAAGAATTGCAAATGCAAATGAGAAAAAGGGAGGAGAAAACCCCTCCCATTCAGTACTGGTTGGACCACATCTGGAGTTCAGTGTTCCATGTCATACTTTAAGAGAAGCACTGATGAACTTGTTTGCATGAGGAATATCTGAAGGACCATCCTGGTAGAAGACTTTGGGTTTTGTTATGTAGGTCCAGAAGGTTGCATTAGAATTTTACTTATGTAGGTAGACTGCTATCTAAATTTAGAAAGGGTTGCTTTGTGAAGTAGAGAATTTAAAAATATCCTTTGAAAAAAATTATTTAGCATATATTATTTAAAAGCATGTGCAAGGCATTATGTGATATTACAGCTGTTGATGATGATGGTGATGATGATGATGATGGTGGTGGTGATAGAGTTCTCTCAATGAAAATAATAATAATACAGTTCTCTCAATGAATTTCTACTCTAGCAATGGTCTGGCAAATGCAGGTAATTCCTCTGTTGGGGTTACAGTAGAAGACAATCATCCCTTGGCAGGGAGAGTAAACAAACATTTCTTCATAATCTCTTTCAACTCAAATGGTTAGTGCAGACCATTATTACTCCTTTCCTGAAATGACTTGACATTCCTTAACAGGTTACAGATACATCATTAGCATTTCTTCAATGTAACAGAGCAGAAACCAAGAATTGGCTGATTGTGCAAAAAGAATATATTAGCATTCCATTTCTTACCTCTGCAAACTTTCCAAAACATTTTAGACTTATCAAAAAAGTTAAAAAAAAAAAAAAAGTTCTGCTTAAAAGTGGTATGTACAGCTACATTGATTTACTTCATAAGAACAATTACTAGTGTAGAGAAAGTCTGCTTATTTGCATGTTAATTAACTTTGGGGGAATGAGACCTGGTTTGTGCTGAAATTATCTAAGTTCTTTGCAGAGAAAGAACAAAGCCGAAGTTGGAGAAAATGACAGAATTAATTACCTGTTTGCATGATTTCAAGGGGAATTCAATGACCATATCTTACACAAATGACTGATGCATTTTAATCAAATGGAAACATGAACAGAATCAGCCTGCTTGATATTATGGTATAGGCTGTTACTGAATATCAAACAAAATCTTTACAGCATAGCATAGCTAATGAAATAATAGCGATAATAACAATAAAAACATTGATACAATACTGAACTAGAAGATACATACTCAAGTGAAATGTACTATAATGGTGTTTTTAGATCTGTCTGACTTAAGAAAAATAATTCTGATAATTATGATATTGCAGTAACAATATGGTGTTGTATATATTCAGTAGACAGTTTTGGAATAGGAGGGCATGTAGTCCAGTCTCAATCTAGTATTCACTGGCTGGGTGACATTTTATTGTCACTCAGGTTATTTCTTCATTTATTTCAAATGGGGTTAATAATATGTATATCATAAAGCAATTGTGAAAATTAAAATAGATAAGGTATGTAAAGTACTTGGTAAAGTCTCAATTAATGGAGTGTTTGATCTCCATAAATGAAAGCTTTATGTTTGTAGGATAGCTTCACATCTACCTTGAGACATTGATGCCGATTTGTATTACTCATTCCTCCTTCCTGCCTCTTCCTTCCTGCCAAAATTAAATCAGCTTTGGATGTGTATGCACATAAATAGTAGGGAAGAGAAGCAGCAGTCATTGCTACATGCCTTTAAAACTGAGTTGCTTTCAGCTAATTGCAGCTGTTCACTCTGCTGAACGGTGTTCTGGGAGTTATAACATGCCAGGGTTTCATAGGAATTACAAGATCTTCCTCAGTAACCCATTCCACTGGGTGCTGAAAGAGACAGAAGAGTTGCTCATGGGCTAGAAGCAGGGTGTACTCTTAAACCATTCATTAGTATCAGTTTCGGTTGCATGGAATGCCAAGAAGTTGAGTGTATCTGGCTGCAATTTTTACTGCAATCAATACAGCTGCAAGCCAAAAAACAAAAACCCTGGGGTTTGGTGTGGAGATGGGGTAACAGATTTGTAATTACTGCACTGGGCTTACGCGTTTTTAAGCTTTTAAACTCACATACAATATTTCTGATTTTAATCTTTCTGAAATACACAAAAACATACTAGGCAATAAATCAAATAAATTGAGTATTAAAAATAAAAAAATTTAAAAAAAAAAAGGAATGCTAGTGAAAGGCTGTAATTCTTCCACTGTATGTAAGGCAAACAATCAAAAATGACTAAATTAGCTTAAGTCCTAAATTCTAGCTTTACTGGACTCTGAAGACTCCATACTTGACACCCACCATTCTGTCTCTGGGGAATATGTCATCTTTCCCTTCCCTGCTTGCCTTGCCTATCTTTCTAGAGGCAGTCCAAATGCCACTCCTTCTGGCAAGCGTGCCTGCTTCACTGAATCTTTCAAACAGTTGCCTGCTATCAATGCTTTCAAAATGTGCAGTTATCACATTACATAAACATCTGTTTGTCTAAACCATTCCTCCTGAATCTCGCATTTTCATTGAGTAGTCAGAGGTAGTAAATATACAATATGGGAGGAAGGAAGTGCAAGGTTATGAAAAACATTCAAGGGCAAATCCTGGCTGTCTCTACATGATTTGGAGGAATTTAGTTAAACTTTCTAAGTTTGCTCATCTTTAGAGGATGATAAGAGCAACTTTCTAGTTTGTTTTGAGGATTAGATATAAATTTTGTCAAGTGATTAGTACACTGTGTGGCAAAAAATCATGTTCTAAAATGTCACTTATTATGATTATCAACAATAACTCAGATATTGTATATCGTGACAAATGTTTTGGGAGGAGAAAAATAAAATACTAGAAGAATACAGAGTAAAAAGTAATTTTGATTGGGATATATCAGAAGTTTGAAGCCTGTCACTTAGGAATTCAATAAATATTTGCTAAATAGAATTTCTGGATCTCTTGAAGAATGAACTGGGAGTTACAGGAGAAAATTTTTAAAAGTCAACATAGGAAGGAGATTTTTCCCCATTTTATGGATTTCAGCTTTCTTCATGCCCACTTATAAAGTACTATGAACTATTAAAAAGTCAAGGAAATGCTATATTATTAGTATAATCTTTTATTTCATGGAGGCATAATTAAGCAAAGAGGATGGCTGAAGGGAGAGAAGAGGAGAGGAGAGAAAAACAGAGAGAAAAAGGATGCAAATGAAGGCATTCTTAAAGAAAGGCAGTCCTTCATCCTAATCTGTAGCTTCAGACATCTCTTTAGTAGATTGGTTTGTTACATTAGACATGAGAATGAAATATTAATGATAAAAGAACCCACGCACAGATCAACACGTACCTAATGAGGGTCATCTGCAAGTAGTAGAAAAGTCTATCAATCTTCCATAGATGAAAACCTTAGAACAAATATTCTTTGAAACACACACACATAAGTCAGAGGGCAGGAGCAAGTGAAATGCATATTCTATAAATAAATCTATGCTTACTGTATTTTACACAAAACCTCTGCTGCAGAGAAGGTGTCATCTAAGAAGAACGACTCAGGTTTGCCTACTAGGAGATTATTACAAACTTCTAAAGAGGAGTTTTTAATCGAGTGGTTAAGGAAACAGAATAATATGATTAATGAGTGAGTACATACTGTAGAGTTACAGAGTATAGCATGAAAAGAAAGTCCCTTTGAAACCTTTGTTAGGGAAGGAGAAAGGATATAGTGTGATAATGGAAAACTGGGGTTAAAATAAAAGTTTATTTATTTGAGGAGGATATTCAAGCATACAGATCTGTGTAGGTTGATTGGAGGAACTGGTGTAATGGATGCAGAGAAATACATGAGATGAATCATTTGATGGAAGAGGTCCCTGGAGAGATAAGAGCAGCTACCATGAAGCAAACTGGAGAAGGACATAGAATATACTTGCCACGGGGTCAGGAGAAAGGCAGGAGGGAATAAACTCTGAAAAACATTTTGTTTAGGAAAGAAAGTGAAGAAAGGGTAATTGTGGAATTGATATCAGATGGCTTTGATTTTTCAAAGATCAAAGATAAGATTTTCACCTGAGAGTTAAGAGCTTGGTTAGGTATGGGAAAGAAAAGGACACTGTTGGGTTCCCCAGTTGCTGTCAGAAATAAGGAGTTGAATAGAGATGAATGAAAGTGGTGATGGTAAAGGGGCTCAGACTGGAGCCAATGGGCACAGTGAAAGGACTTCTGGTCACATGATCATGACAGGGGGCCATGGGTTTATCATGGGAGAATCCTGGGAAGCCGGGAGAGGAGGGGCACCAAGGAAGAGGTTTTGCCAGAGTGAGTTCTGGTGAAAGAGACAAGAAACAGGACCTGTTAGAGTGGGGAAAGAAAAGCTGAGAGAGACTGAGCAATTAGGATTCATAATAGACTGAAAAAGCACAATCCATGAAGTAGGAAGGAAGAGGCTGATTTGAGCAGTTTAATGTTAGAAAGCAAAGGGTCTGAGGAGTGGATGTGTGGGAACTGAAAAAGAACTACTCTAAGATATGGGTTATCCATTTGGCTAGTAAAGTCATTTGAGAAGATGGTAGAGAAAAAAGTAATAGGAAAAAAAAAAACATGACCCAGGTAGCAAAATGCTGATTGAAAATGAAAAATTTGCTGCGAGTTGGCAGATCATGATAAACGAGGGTAACAGTTACGTGTCTGATTCAGGAAGGGGAGTAACTCAGGAAAAAAAAAACAAAATGATAACAATTATCAATAGGTATTGCTTATATCTCAAGGGCTGCATCTAGAGGTTATAGAACTGACCCAATAATGCTAACTTTTCTTTTTAAAAAGAAAGAATTCAATTAA
The DNA here is from genome assembly GCF_015220235.1 of Choloepus didactylus. Taxonomy (NCBI): domain Eukaryota; kingdom Metazoa; phylum Chordata; class Mammalia; order Pilosa; family Megalonychidae; genus Choloepus; species Choloepus didactylus. The sequence continues at coordinate 19,944,844 of NC_051313.1, read as the reverse complement.
ACTAGAATGTGACGCATCTTCCAACTTTTTAGAACTGAGTACAATGAGGAATATGACCCAGAACCTACGACACAGTTTTTCCCTTCAAGGAGTATAAAATACGATTGGGAAGAAAAATAAGAATGTGAATAAATTAGATAAGACAAAATACAAAATAACCGATAAGTACACACAAACTCAAAAGAAGATAAGAGAACAAGAGAATAAGCATTTCAAAAAGTTAAAACAGGCAACAGTTAAGATGGCAAAATGGTAAAGACTATATGATAAGAAGAAACAATTTTCTCAGTGAAGTATAGCACAAGGTGGAGCAGTCATGGCGACATGGTTGAGAAAGCTATTATTACATAGCATAAGAAACATAATTAAATTTATTTAATCATGTTCATCTCTCTCTAGCATGTGGGTTTTCCTGTTAGTAAAAGCTTATTACATATTCACTATCAGAAGAAAGAAAATGGGTTTTCCAGAATTTGATTTCAGTTACTTGGGTGTAAAACTGAACTATCGAAAATTACATTTGCGATCAACTCAGGGCGGGGCAAGATGGCAGACTGGTGAGCTGTATGTTTTAGTTACTCCTCCAGGAAAGTAGGTAAAAAGCCAGGAACTGCGTGGACTGGACACCACAGAGCAATCTGTCTTTGGGCATACTTCATACAACACTCATGAAAACGTGGAACTGCTGAGATCAGCGAAATCTGTAAGTTTTTGCGGCCAGGGGACCCGCGCCCCTCCCTGCCAGGCTCAGTCCCGGGGGAGGAGGGGCTGTCAGCTCCGGGAAGGAGAAGGGAGAATTGCAGTGGCTGCTCTTATCGGAAACTCATTCTACTGATTCAAACTCCAACCATAGATAGACTGAGACCAGACACCAGAGACTCTGAGAGCAGCCAGCCCAGCAGAGAGGAGACAGACATAGAAAAAAAACAACACGAAAAACTCCAAAATAAAAGCAGAGGATTTTTCGAGTTCTGGTGAACACAGAAAGGGGAAGGGCAGAGATCAGGCCTTGAGGCGCATATGCAAATCCCGAAGCAAAGCTGATCTCTCTGCCCTCTGCACCTTTCCTTAATGGCCCTGGTTGCTTTGTCTATTAGCATTTCAATAACCCATTAGATCTCTGAGGAGGGCCGTTTTTTTTTTTTTTTTTTTTTAAATCCTTTTTACTTTTTCTAAAACAATTACTCTAAGAAGCTCAATACAGAAAGCTTCAAAGAATTGAAATTTGGGCACGTCAAGTCAAGAGCAGAACTAAGAGAGCTCTGAGACAAAAGGCAATATTCCAGTGGCTGAGAAAATTCACTAAACAACACAACTTCCCAAGAAAAGGGGAGTGTCCGCTCACAGCCACCATCCTGGTGGACAGGAAACACTCCTGCCCATCGCCAGCCCCATAGCCCAGAGCTGCCCCAGACAACCCAGTGTGACGGAAGTGCTTCAAATAACAGGCACACACCACAAAACTGGGCGTGGACATTAGCCTTCCCTGCAACCTCAGCTGAATGTCCCAGAGCTGGGAAGGTGGAGCAGTGTGAATTAACAGAGCCCCATCCAGCCATCATTTGAGCAGACTGGGAGCCTCCCAACACAGCCCAGCAGCCCAGAACTGCCCTGGGGGGACGGCACTCACCTGTGACATAGCACAGTCATCCCTCAACAGAGGACCCGGGGTGCACAGCCTGGAAGAGGGGCCCACTTGCAAGTCTCAGGACCCATACGCCAATACCAAAGACTTGTGGGTCAGTGGCAGAGACAAACTGTGGCAGGACTGAACTGAAGGATTAGACTATTGCAGCAGCTTTAAAACTCTAGGATCATCAGGGAGATTTGATTGTTAGGGCCACCCCCCCTCCCCGACTGCCCAGAAACACGCCCCACATACAGGGCAGGCAACACCAACTACACACGCAAGCTTGGTACACCAATTGGGCCCCACAAGACTCACTCCCCCACTCACCAAAAAGGCTAAGCAGGGGAGATCTGGCTTGTGGAGAACAGGTGGCTCGTGGACGCCACCTGCTGGTTAGTTAGAGAAAGTGTACTCCACGAAGCTGTAGATCTGAGAAATTAGAGATAAGGACTTCAACTGGTCTACAAACCCTAAAAGAACCCTATCAAGTTCAGCAAATGCCACGAGGCCAAAAACAACAGAAAATTATAAAGCATATGAAAAAACCAGACGATATGGATAACCCAAGCCCAAGCACCCAAATCAAAAGACCAGAAGAGACACACCTAGAGCAGCTACTCAAAGAACTAAAGATGAACAATGAGACCCTAGTACGGGATATGAAGGAAATCAAGAAGACCCTAGAAGAGCATAAAGAAGACATTGCAAGACTAAATAAAAAAATGGATGATCTTATGGAAATTAAAGAAACTGTTGACCAAATTAAAAAGATTCTGGACACTCATAGTACAAGACTAGAGGAAGTTGAACAACGAATCAGTGACCTGGAAGATGACAGAATGGAAAATGAAAGCATAAAAGAAAGAATGGGGAAAAAAATTGAAAAACTCGAAATGGACCTCAGGGATATGATAGATAATATGAAACGTCCAAATATAAGACTCATTGGTGTCCCAGAAGGGGAAGAAAAGGGTAAAGGTCTAGGAAGAGTATTCAAAGAAATTGTTGGGGAAAACTTCCCAAATCTTCTAAACAACATAAATACACAAATCATAAATGCTCAGCGAACTCCAAATAGAATAAATCCAAAAAAACCCACTCCGAGACATATACTGATCACACTGTCAAACATAGAAGAGAAGGAGCAAGTTCTGAAAGCAGCAAGAGAAAAGCAATTCACCACATACAAAGGAAACAGCATAAGACTAAGTAGCGACTACTCAGCAGCCACCATGGAGGCGAGAAGGCAGTGGCACGATATATTTAAAATTCTGAGTGAGAGGAATTTCCAGCCAAGAATACTTTATCCAGCAAAGCTCTCCTTCAAATTTGAGGGAGAGCTTAAATTTTTCACAGACAAACAAATGCTGAGAGAATTTGCTAACAAGAGACCTGCCCTACTGGAGATACTAAAGGGAGCCCTACAGACAGAGAAACAAAGACAGGACAGAGAGACCTGGAGAAAGGTTCAGTACTAAAGAGATTCGGTATGGGTTCAATAAAGGATATTAATACAGAGAGGGAAAAATATGGCAAACATAATCCAAAGGATAAGATGGCCGATTCAAGAAATGCCTTCACGGTTTTAACGTTGAATGTAAATGGATTAAACTCCCCAATTAAAAGATATAGATTCGCAGAATGGATCAAAAAAAATGAACCATCAATATGTTGCATACAAGAGACTCATCTTAGACACAGGGACACAAAGAAACTGAAAGTGAAAGGATGGAAAAAAATATTTCATGCAAGCTACAGCCAAAAGAAAGCAGGTGTAGCAATATTAATCTCAGATAAAATAGACTTCAAATGCAGGGATGTTTTGAGAGACAAAGAAGGCCACTACATACTAATAAAAGGGGCAATTCAGCAAGAAGAAATAACAATCGTAAATGTCTATGCACCCAATCAAGGTGCCACAAAATACATGAGAGAAACATTGGCAAAACTAAAGGAAGCAATTGATGTTTCCACAATAATTGTGGGAGACTTCAACACATCACTCTCTCCTATAGATAGATCAACCAGACAGAAGACCAATAAGGAAATTGAAAACCTAAACAATATGATAAATGAATTAGATTTAACAGACATCTACAGGACATTACATCCCAAATCACCAGGATACACATACTTTTCTAGTGCTCACGGAACTTTCTCCAGAATAGATCATATGCTGGGACATAAAACAAGCCTCAATAAATTTAAAAAGATTGAAATTATTCAAAGCACATTCTCTGACCACAATGGAATACAATTAGAAGTCAATAACCATCAGAGACTTAGAAAATACACAAATACCTGGAGGTTAAACAACACACTCCTAAACAATCAGTGGGTTAAAGAAGAAATAGCAAGAGAAATTGCTAAATATATAGAGACGAATGAAAATGAGAACACAACATACCAAAACCTATGGGATGCAGCAAAAGCAGTGCTAAGGGGGAAATTTATAGCACTAAACGCATATATTAAAAAGGAAGAAAGAGCCAAAATCAAAGAACTAATGGATCAACTGAAGAAGCTAGAAAATGAACAGCAAACCAATCCTAAACCAAGTACAAGAAAAGAAATAACAAGGATTAAAGCAGAAATAAATGACATAGAGAACAAAAAAACAATAGAGAGGATAAATATCACCAAAAGTTGGTTCTTTGAGAAGATCAACAAGATTGACAAGCCCCTAGCTAGACTGACAAAATCAAAAAGAGAGAAGACCCATATAAACAAAATAATGAATGAAAAAGGTGACATAACTGCAGATCCTGAAGAAATTAAAAAAATTATAAGAGGATACTATGAACAACTGTATGGCAACAAACTGGATAATGTAGAGGAAATGGACAATTTCCTGGAAACATATGAACAACCAAGACTGACCAGAGAAGAAATAGAAGACCTCAACCAACCCATCACAAGCAAAGAGATCCAATCAGTCATCAAAAATCTTCCCACAAATAAATGCCCAGGGCCAGATGGCTTCACAGGGGAATTCTACCAAACTTTCCAGAAAGAACTGACACCAATCTTACTCAAACTCTTTCAAAACATTGAAAAAAATGGAACACTACCTAACTCATTCTATGAAGCTAACATCAATCTAATACCAAAACCAGGCAAAGATGCTACAAAAAAGGAAAACTACCGGCCAATCTCCCTAATGAATATAGATGCAAAAATCCTCAACAAAATACTTGCAAATCGAATCCAAAGACACATTAAAAAAATCATACACCATGACCAAGTGGGGTTCATTCCAGGCATGCAAGGATGGTTCAACATAAGAAAAACAATCAATGTATTACAACACATTAACAAGTCAAAAGGGAAAAATCAATTGATCATTTCAATAGATGCTGAAAAAGCATTTGACAAAATCCAACATCCCTTTTTGATAAAAACACTTCAAAAGGTAGGAATTGAAGGAAACTTCCTCAACATGATAAAGAGCATATATGAAAAACCCACAGCCAGCATAGTACTCAATGGTGAGAGACTGAAAGCCTTCCCTCTAAGATCAGGAACAAGACAAGGATGCCCGCTGTCACCACTGTTATTCAACATTGTGCTGGAAGTGCTAGCCAGGGCAATCCGGCAAGACAAAGAAATAAAAGGCATCCAAATTGGAAAAGAAGAAGTAAAACTCTCATTGTTTGCAGATGATATGATCTTATATCTAGAAAACCCTGAGAAATCAACGATACAGCTACTAGAGCAAATAAACAAATTTAGCAAAGTAGCGGGATACAAGATTAATGCACATAAGTCAGTAATGTTTCTATATGCTACAAATGAACAAACTGAAGAGACACTCAAGAAAAAGATCCCATTTTCAATAGCAACTAAAAAAATCAAGTACCTAGGAATAAACTTAACCAAAGATGTAAAAGACCTATACAAAGAAAACTACATAACTCTACTAAAAGAAATAGAAGGGGACCTTAAAAGATGGAAAAATATTCCATGTTCATGGATAGGAAGGCTAAATGTCATTAAGATGTCAATTCTACCCAAACTCATCTACAGATTCAATGCAATCCCAATCAAAATTCCAACAACCTACTTTGCAGACTTGGAAAAGCTAGTTATCAAATTTATTTGGAAAGGGAAGATGCCTCGAATTGCTAAAGACACTCTAAAAAAGAAAAACGAAGTGGGAGGACTTACACTCCCTGACTTTGAAGCTTATTATAAAGCCACAGTTGCCAAAACAGCATGGTACTGGCACAAAGACAGACATATAGATCAATGGAATCGAATTGAGAATTCAGAGATAGACCCTCAGATCTATGGCCGACTGATCTTTGATAAGGCCCCCAAAGTCACCGAACTGAGCCATAATGGTCTTTTCAACAAATGGGGCTGGGAGAGTTGGATATCCAAACCATTCTTTTCATATCCAAAAGAATGAAAGAGGACCCCTACCTCACCCCCTACACAAAAATTAACTCAAAATGGACCAAAGATCTCAATATAAAAGAAAGTACCATAAATCTCCTAGAAGATAATGTAGGAAAACATCTTCAAGACCTTGTATTAGGAGGCCACTTCCTAGACTTGACACCCAAAGCACAAGCAACAAAAGAGAAAATAGATAAATGGGAACTCCTCAAGCTTAGAAGTTTCTGCACCTCAAAGGAATTTCTCAAAAAGGTAAAGAGGCAGCCAACTCAATGGGAAAAAATTTTTGGAAACCATGTATCTGACAAAAGACTGATATCTTGCATATACAAAGAAATCCTACAACTCAATGACAATAGTACAGACAGCCCAATTATAAAATGGGCAAAAGATATGAAAAGACAGTTCTCTGAAGAGGAAATACAAATGGCCAAGAAACACATGAAAAAATGTTCAGCTTCACTAGCTATTAGAGAGATGCAAATTAAGACCACAATGAGATACCATCTAACACCGGTTAGAATGGCTGCCATTAAACAAACAGGAAACTACAAATGCTGGAGGGGATGTGGAGAAACTGGAACTCTTATTCATTGTTGGTGGGACTGTATAATGGTTCAGCCACTCTGGAAGTCAGTCTGGCAGTTCCTTAGAAAACTAGATATAGAGCTACCATTCGATCCAGCGATTGCACTTCTCGGTATATACCCGGAAGATCGGAAAGCAGTGACACGAACAGATATCTGCACGCCAATGTTCATAGCAGCATTATTCACAATTGCCAAGAGATGGAAACAACCCAAATGTCCTTCAACAGATGAGTGGATAAATAAAATGTGGTATATACACACGATGGAATACTACGCGGCAGTAAGAAGGAACGATCTGGTGAAACATATGACAACATGGATGAACCTTGAAGACATAATGCTGAGCGAAATAAGCCAGGCACAAAAAGAGAAATATTATATGCGACCACTAATGTGAACTTTGAAAAATGTAAAACAAATGGTTTATAATGTAGAATGTAGGGGAACTAGCAGTAGAGAGCAATTAAGGAAGGGGGAACAATAATCCAAGAAGAACAGATAAGCTATTTAACGTTCTGGGGATGCCCAGAAATGACAATGGTCTGTTAATTTCTGATGGATGTAGTAGGAACAAGTTCACTGAAATGTTGCTATATTATGTAACTTTCTTGGGGTAAAGTAGGAACATGTTGGAAGTTAAGCAGTTATCTTAGGTTAGTTGTCTTTTTCTTACTCCCTTGCTATGGTCTCTTTGAAATGTTTTTTTATTGTATGTTTGTTTTCTTTTTAACTTTTTTTTTTCATACAGTTGATATGAAAAAAGAAGGGAAAGTTAAAAAAAAAAAAAAAAGAAAGAAAAAAGACAAACAAGGAAAAAAAAAAAAAAAAGATGTAGTGCCCCCTTGAGGAGCCTGTGGAGAATGCAGGGGTATTCGCCTACCCCACCTCCATGGTTGCTAACATGACCACAGACATAGAGGACTGGTGGTTTGATGGGTTGAGCCCTCTACCATAAGTTTTACCCTTGGGAAGACGGTTGCTGCAAAGGAGAGGCTAGGCCTCCCTGTATTTGTGCCTAAGAGTCTCCTCCTGAATGCCTCTTTGTTGCTCAGATGTGGCCCTCTCTCTCTGGCTAAGCCAACTTGAAAGGTGAAATCACTGCCCTCCCCCCTACGTGGGATCAGACACCCAGGGAAGTGAATCTCCCTGGCAACGTGGAATATGACTCCCGGGGAGGAATGTAGACCCGGCATCGTGGGATGGAGAACATCTTCTTGACCAAAAGGGGGATGTGAAAGGAAATGAAATAAGCTTCAGTGGCAGAGAGATTCCAAAACGAGCCGAGAGATCACTCTGGTGGGCACTCTTACGCACACTTTAGACAACCTTTTTTAGGTTCTAAAGAATTGGGGTAGCTGGTGGTGGATACCTGAAACTATTAAACTACAACCCAGAACCCATGAATCTCGAAGACAGTTGTATAAAAATGTAGCTTATGAGGGGTGACAGTGGGATTGGGAATGCCATAAGGACCAAACTCCACTTTGTCTAGTTTATGGATGGATGTGTAGAAAAGTAGGGGAAGCAAACAAACAGACAAAGGTACCCAGTGTTCTTTTTTATTTCAATTGCTCTTTTTCACTCTAATTATTATTCTTGTTATTTTTGTGTGTGTGCTAATGAAGGTGTCAGGGATTGATTTAGGTGATGAATGTACAACTATGTAATGGTACTGTAAACAATCGAAAGTACAATTTGTTTTGTATGACTGCGTGGTATGTGAATATATCTCAATAAAATGATGATTAAAAAAAAAAAAAAAAAATTACATTTGCTTATGCAGAACCTTCCCGTTCCACTATGTGACTGTCGACCCTTTGCTTCCTTTACAGAGGTTGATGTTTTGAGTCCTGGGGTTCCAGGTCTAGGATTGATGGGGCACTGGCCTCCTTACGTAGGGAGGAAGGCATAGCAGGGCTCCTCGTGGAAGGGTCCTGAGAGCCCAGAGAAGGGCAGGGAAGAGCTGGAGCATCCATCACCCATTCCCGTGCCAACTCCAGGGCTCAGTCGCTGCCCCTAGAAGGCCTGGGCTCTGGGAAGGCCTGGGCTGTGGACACCGTAGGGCAGCACTCCTCATGGGCAGAGGACAGTGAAGGCGAGCTTGGTGGGAGTTCCAAGCAAACCTGAACCTAGCCATTTGCTCATCCTTTCATTAACCCATTCACAACCAGTTCTCAGGGCCTTCTGGAAGTGTGGACTGCAATGGGCCCTGGGGATACTGCGTGAGCCAGATGGACTTGATCGCTGCCCCTCAGAGCTTCCAAGGCCACACAAATTGCTCCCTTTTTTGAAATCTCATCATATTGTCTTCAAAATCATGTGAATTTTGCATCCTATTACATAATACAATGGCGCTTTTATTTTTTAGTTTAAAATTGATGTTAACTGTTATATAGTTATTTCCCCTGTAATCTTTGAATAAAATGGACATTACAGGAAGGGGTAGCCATGGTTTCTGGCACCCTCTGGTACCCAGCCTACTCATACCCTTCTTTGGAAAGCATGGCCATCATTCATTAAAAAAAAAAAAAAAAAAAAAAAAAACTGAACTATCAGAAGGTGACTGGACCAATCAAACTACAATTAGCATTACATCTTTCACTGCAGCTTTACAGGTTGAAATCCATCTTTCAGATTACAAAGAATATAAGTAAATACATTGTTCTCCCCTTTAAGATTCAGCCAGCTTGCAAATAATTTAGGATAAAGACATAACCACTCCGTTCCAACAGACAATAACATTGTTTTAGACACAGTGCCTACTACAAGAAAAATATGAGATTTGGCAAGGCCTTGTTAATCATTTCCTTCAAAGGAAATATATTCATTCAATATTTCCATGAAAAAAAAACAGTATAGAGGTGCAATTAGGGCCTCCATTTTATTTTAAAATGAGTTTCACTCTCCATAATCCCAAGGAAAAAATAAGACAGCATAAATACTATCAATAACGATGATGAAAGCTTAGGAATTCCGAAGCATTTATTCCTTAACTAAGAATGCATTATGATTAGAGAAGGTGAGGAAGATGATAGAAAAATTCTATGAGAAGGATAGAAAATGGTGAGTCAGGTTTATTGGCTAAGACTTAAACACATAAGTCATAATTGCTATTCATAATTTAATGCTCTAATTTGCCTGTCACAGCTCATTTAAGGTATGTGTTAATAATTATTAATTAATAATATTAAAAATTGCTTTTAAATTTCATAAATTAAGAGATAAAATTAAAGATTAACACATTTTTCCAAGAAAAGTTAAGTGAGAGCAAAACCCTTTCTATATGACTTTAAAAGAAATTAGAACACTTTACAACCCAATATCTGAGCATCCATTTTATAATTTATATTTATGAAACTGTATGATGCTCTGAGCAAGTGGTTATTCCACCCCCAAAAAATCATATACCATTTCCTGAAGGCTATGATTCTGGGCACTTCTATGACCAAAGCTTCAAATGAAATTCTGGGTATATGAAGAATGGTCTGAAAATCAAAATAGAAATGATAATCCTATTTTTGTACAAAACTATCATATTTACCAAGAACAGTGTACACAATTATAGCTGCATGTAATAAGAAAGACACATTAGAAATTTATATAGTCTAGAGATGGGAAATTAAATTTAAGAGGGACAGAAGCACGATTTTTCTGTTGTTGTTAAAACTGACAAAAAGATTAGGATAATTTTCCCAGATTAATTTGGAAGTTATGTCTGATAATGCTTTCCACATAAAAATGGAAAATCTAAAATAAACTATGATGTATCCAAAAAAATGACATATACTAAAACCATCTTAAAGGAAGAGGTACATCTTTATGTATTGCTTTTGACTGATGACCAAATATTTTTTATTGTGGTTATATATCTATATAAATAAAACATAAAATTTGTTATTTTAGCCATTTTTAAATGTAAATTTCAGTGGCATTAATTACATTGACAATGTTGTGCTATGTCCATACTACTGAATATCAAAAATTTTTCATTATCCAAAACAGAAAGTCTGAACCTATTAAACAATAACTCCCCTTAACTTATTACCCAGGTGACCAAACTTCTGATTACTTTTTTTGTTAGCAGGGTGTGTATGTGTGGGTGGAGGGAGGATTGTCAGGCATGTGGGTACATGGTTCAATCTGAATTATATTAAAAAGATTGAAAGGATTCAAAACAAAAAATTAACAGTCATAACATGGGTGGATGGGGTACTTGAGAGGGAAAACCACTTTGTTTACATATTTCTAGGCCATTTAATCTGTTGAGAATAGGTATTTTTAATGTAAAAAACATATTATTTAAAACAGACATTATTTAAAACTGACAAGGGAAAAGAAACATCACATTCAATGCAAAAGAAATTAAGGCAAAAGGCATTAAAGAGGTCAATGAGGGTAATTTTATACTGACAAAATAGACAATTTAATTCACAATAAAGCTGTATAACAATCATGAATCTTTATGTACTGAAGAAAATAGCATCAGAATGTCAACAGCAAACATTAGGGGGAAAAGGAATAATTGAGCAAAATTCATTTTTATTAGTAAATCCATCATTAGCATCTGTAAAAGATTGCAGTAAACAAAAAAGACAAAGAAAGTTGAATAATGGCAAAATACCACATTTTAGAGGAGAATGCCTTCTTTTAAGAGTTCACATATTTGCAAAATAATCATCGTTTACTCAGTAATGAAGAAAAGTTTAATAAGTGCCAGAAAGGCATAAATTGTACTACCTCATTTTCTGTCCACAATGTAATATGAATCATTAACACTAACTGGAGACTTGAAAAAATAAATCATTCCACCTAAGGAATTACTTCATCCAAGAAAAAATAAAAATGCAATTAGAGATAATTTCAAAAATAATGAAAATGATAACCCAATTTCCAGCTACTATAAATTCTCATAATTTGTTACTTGGGTAGCAATACAAGATGAAAATACAATTAGATGAACAAAATTATATTTCAATTTTAAGTTTATTATAGAAAATGTTAAACATATAGAAAGGTAGAGAGAATACTGTAACAAACCCTCATGAACCTAACTTCAATAATTAGCCAAAGTTTAGATGTGGACATCTAAATAATGTCCTATTACTGCATTTGGTTGATAAGAGAAACTGGGTTATTTACCCTCTGGAGTGTCCTACATTCTAGATTTTTATGAATGTATATCTTAGTATATTTTACACATTTCTCAGTGCCCAAAATTTCCAGGATACTGGTGGTTAGATATAAAACCTATATTCACTCAGATAGACAATACAAGCAAGCTTTAATAGCATTTATTAATCTAGAGAATAGAAAAAGTGGCAACAAAACAATAGCAACAAAAAGATGAATACCATATAAAATATCAACCAAGGACTATATTATAAGAAAATTAAAAGAATCATATAATTGTATAGAATCGACAGGACCCACTTCTAAATAGCTCTAAATTAAAAGCTTGTTCATGCGTGATGTGTGTGTATGGATGTCTGCATGTGTGTGTGTCAGAGAGGTGATGTAACGTTGTGGTTAAGAAAGTATAGACTAGGGATCCAGGCTGCCTGGGTTCAAATACTGGCTTCTTCTGTTAATAATTCTATGACTCTCAAGGGGTCACCCAACTTCCCTTTGCCTCAGTTTCCTTACCTTAAAAATGGGGATAATAAGACCTCATCATGTTATTATGAGACTTTAAATGACTTAATACAGCGTCATAATCTTTATCCAAATATTCAAAATCAGAACAAAAAAAAGAGCTCTGAATACAAGTTTATTCAACAGAACTGTAACATGGCATTTTAGTTTTTCTGCAGAGATACTAATGTGTCTGATTACAAAATGGTGTGCTAGACTACACTAGAGAATTACTGTGCTTTCCTATCTGAGCTAAGACTATTGATTTTTCACTGAGTCTCTTTAAATCCCTTGAATATTATTACATACTTTCAGCATCTTCTTTGTTTCTTTTCCTCTTTTTTTTTTTTTTTCTAAGAAGGGGAAATATACTTCAAAAGTTCTCAGGATTCTATCTTAAGATAAATAAATGACATTTTCTTGATTATGATTTATTGATTTTGGTATTTCTCTCTATATTAAGCAAATATAGGAAGTCAATCACATTTCACTAAGGCAATCACCAATACTACAAAGAACGGCCTTCCTCTGCTGAAGTTACTTGATAGGTGCTTTGGCTATTATAAAGCTTATGAAGGGTCAAAATCATTCCACAGTTATTTGCATATCTACTTGTATTTCTCTTCCAATGGCATTAAATATAAATATTCAAGAAAAATAATGTTAAAGCATCCTTGATAAAATAACTTTTTAATGCAATTTTATCAAAATACACTCAAACACCATATAATCCATCCAAAGTATACAACTAATGGCACACAGTATCATCATAGAGTTGTGCATTCATCACCACAATAAAATAACTTTTAAAATCAATGGTTTCTGTCTTGTTCTTATTGAGTGAACTCGTGTTTACCCTAGAAAGTGAACAAGGCACACGTTTAATAGAGGGTCAAGGCCATTGAGGGAAGTCTGAATGCTTCAACCACAACAGAGACATTTTTACAAAATCACTAGGAGTTAATTGATATAGATCTACATAAACTTCCCATTTTCTATTTCTCACTTCTCACCTCTTTCCTTCATCTAAGTCCACATGACACTAGTGTCCTCAAGTACTTGACACTTTAAGTCATTCAAAACACACTTCTCTTTACATATTTGCATGGTGGCCGTCATGTTTCCTTTTCCCCCCTCTTCCCAGACTTTTGTCAAATAGTTATTTACTGTAGCTTTTTTTATTTCTCTCCATTTGAACTGGATACCTGTTTAATTCTTCAGTTTCATTCACTCAGATACATACTATCTTCCTTTTCTATATACATCTGGAAAATGCAATAGCTGGCAAAAGTCTCCCCTCACAGGAAATAACAATTCTTGATGTTTCCCTTAAATCTTCAAGACTAATATGAAAATCATTTGGGAAGTCAAATGCCCTGTTCTTGATTTATTATATAGCATTCCTTTCAATTGCTGAATGTATATGGGGTAGTCAATGAAATAAAAATTAATTTGGGGTGAAAAAGTTAAAATATTACCAAAATAACTCTTAATTCTGAAGTGCTGTAAAATTCAGCATAGACCAATGAAAAGAGAATGAAAAAAGTCTAAAACCTAAGTGGTCAGTTTCATCTATGTGAATAATTGAATATTGGGTGTACTTCTAAAAAGGTATGACAATGTTTAAACATTCAATATTTCATGTTTTTTGATCCAATGAAGGAACTCGACTAGTAACTTGATGCAGGTTACATATAAAAGCTCCATGTATTTTCTCTCATCTACTAGTTTCTTTCCCAGTATAAGAACCTACCAGTGAGGCTTATTCCTAACTTCTGTATTTTTACAGAACATTATAAAGCTGAGTATGTTCAATTATCACAGTTTCTTAGCCACTGGTGGCAAGCTAATTTTACATTTATAGTGTAAAATAAAAATTGTGTGAAACCCATTATGTGAATTCTTTATAAAGCATCATAATTCAATATAGTTTTTGAAAGAAATCACAAAATGAAAAGCAAAGATTTTATACTTCCTAAAGAACCAATTTGCAACTCTTGTATTTAAAGGAAAAATGAAGGTGAACATAGAAAGAGATGCATTATCTTTAAAAGTCCAATGGTGCCAACAGTCTTTTTTTCCAGACAATCTCCTTATGAACTTGCCATGAAGACATGAAGATAAATGTGAGATATCAATCATTTCCATGGCAACAGACTGTGATGTCAAAACAGAGACGAATATGGATTTATACCAAGAACGGGACGCCTGTGGATAAACACCAAATTTGCCATATGGTCTAAAGGATGGACAAAACAGGCAAGATCATGTTCATTTATAATCCTGTGATTTTTTTTCCATAGCACAAATTGTACAGTATATAAGAATTAAATTTCACTTAGGCCTATATTTACATAATAATTCAAAATTATCTCCCTATTTCAGAACACTGAAAGTTCATTTAACTTAGTAAGAGGATGATTACTACCAATTTTTTAAATATTCCTCATATCCTAAAAAATTAAGGTATCATTTACATTATGTAAAAGAAATGTACGCTTATGAAATCCAAAAGGTAGAATAGTAGAAACATACCACATTCATTCTCAAGAGAGGAAATATCACCCCTATGGGGCAAAAATTGGTTCTTGGAGGAGGCAAAAAAAAAAAAAAAAAAAAGAGCATACTCTTTTTAGGTATAAACCACAGATACATATACAGTACAGAACAGATAAAGGGTATATATGTGATATGAATATTTTGTGGGGGGGGGTGTAATTAGGAAAAAAAAATTCTGAAGAGGCTACTTTGAGAGAGGGCTGTAATGAAAAAAAGGTTAACAAAAACTAGATACAACCCCAATAAAGAAGGAAAAGAGAATAATATGATTAAGATAGTAGAAAATGGAGGAAGAACAAAGCTAAGGAAATTCAACCCAAAGAGAGAAGGATTTTGGCACCTAACACAGAGGATGTAGTTCAGTGGAAAAGAAAGGAATCAGAAAAACTGGAGTTAAATTACAACTCTTCTTTTCCTTAGACATGATTTAGCCAAATCACTTATCTTTTCTGAACTGCAGTTTCCCAAATCTATAATAGAGATAACAATACGTAAGCTCATCGGGTGGTTGAACTGAATACAATAATATAGTTGAATACATAGTATAGTGTCTACTGCATCGAAAATAAGGAATAAATGGTGTTAAATAAATAAATATGAAAAAGGACATACTTTGTTAATAAATTTATATTGACTGATTGAAGCACTGAGACTATTTAGTCTTCAAAAGCCTAAAAAATATTAGAATATGGATTTAAATTAAAAGAGTTTGAATATAAAAGAACATTCCTTAGCTTTCAGTGATCAAATTCAAAGATGAGTCATTAAAGGAAGCTGCAGAATCACTATTTCCATAAAATTTTAGGTGACTACACCTTTTATATATTCCAGATGATTTACACATTCATGAGCCATAAGGAGAGGGGTAGACCAGATGGTCTTGAATTTTTCCCCCCATCTATATTATTTTAAAAACTCAGTTTGTGTCAAACATGCCAGCTCAAAATAATATATAATTGATAACAATGGAAAGGGTTAACACATGCTAGCCCATGTTCTAAAGTACACAAAAGCTTACATTTTGAAATAATTGGTTTAGCGTGTGAATGTTTGTCAAAAATAACAAATGATGCTTGCATTTATAATTAACAGTTCCGGGGCTCTCCTGAATGTAAATCAGAAAGCAACAATATTTGATTAATACATTACTGAGAGTTCATGTTCTAGTAGTCCTATGTGAATTGTCAGTGTGTATTCCATAGCTCATTATGATTTATCTTCATCAGCCACGGGCCAATATTACCAGACTCCAATTACTTTGCTTCCCAGTTTCAAGAGAGAAGGAGAGTAAAATTATGTCAGTCCTACCACAGGAGATGGCTTAAAATGCCTGAGGTAAAGAAAGTAATCTACTGTTCTCCGACATTCACTGCCTGAAAGTCATTCACATTAACAACCATTCAAACTTGTTTAGTTCAAGCCAATTGCTTCTATTTCCTTCTTGTCAGTTACATTAGCTTCAATTCAAATTTAACTCTTATAAATTAAAAAAAATAAAACTCTTGCAAAGCCTGACAAGCGCATATATGGGTCCTGACAGAACATAATGCTTCTGAATTTACCAACTTTAATATAATAATTTTCATAATCTGATTTTCAAAAAGAAAATCCTACCCTTCAGCAACATTATCTTTTCTTTCTTTTTTTTTTGCCCTAAACCAGGGTGTGATGATGGGCAAATAAATATGTTTATCGAGCTAAAAAGAATAAATAAAAATTCTTCCCTTTTACTATGTACAGCATCAGCAGGAAAAATAAATGGCCTTAATTTCAACCAATACTATATCATTATTTATGATTATGAGATAGCAATCAAGCTACATTTCAAACTGCATAAAATAATCTAATATTCTTTCACTAAGAACTATTAAATGCATATAACAGACCATTAACTTCCAGACAATTTACACACTACAAGGCTAGCATCAACACTACAAAAAGGAGGTGGGGATGACATTTAAATAACAGTAACTGCCAATATACCATTATACAACCTAATGAAGATATTAGTTTTGATGTTTATCTATTATGTTTGACTATCAGACTTTAATGTTTTATAGGCTGATTAATTGATTTTTGACATTATTCAAGAAACAAATCCTATATGTGTGAATAAAAATTTAAGACACTTAATTCAATTAACAATGAACTCAATTTTACATTTTCCCCTTAATTTTATTCTTTTTATATTTTCTCCTTTCTGGGTGTGCCTCTGCGGATTTGTGATGACACAGAAAGACAGAGAATATGCTCTGGTGTTGAGTTAGATCTTTCTAGGATTTACCAGGTCTGCGTTGGTGGAAAAGCCAGTATGTGAACACAGCTGATATGCTTGCAGTTTTATATCTTAACACTTATCACGTATGAAGAGCCTGAGGTTAAAGCAGTAGATCCAATTATATATAGAAACAATTAATTGTCAAATCCTGGGTGAAGGCTGCATTTCAACTCAAGAATGAGCCAAATATCTCTGCATGTGCTCAATTAATGAAAGAAAGGTAGTCAAATCCAGTTAACTCTGAGTGAGGTCCGTTAATGTTGAATATTGAGCAGTAAAACAAATTGCAAGAAGCTGCAAATATAGACCAGCTCTTCACAGTGCAAAAAAAGTGACATGGACATCCATAGTGAGAGGCTTTTATGTTTTCCATTTTCTTTGCAATGTGAATAGCATAATTTTAGGTGCTACTTATTACTTTCTTACTGTATTAGTTATTCCTCTTGAAATTATTTCAGACCAGCAAAATGAGAGCTAGACTATAAAGGAATAGAACCTCTGATGTTGTGATTCCATCATTTATTAAAACAAAACATTTTTTCTACTGAAAAAAATTTTGTAAAATGCCTTTTCTTCACCATAATGTTTTAAATGTCTTTAGGTTGGAATGGTATTAAATAAGTTACCAAGATTTCTTTTTCCACTTTATACCATGTAAATGTATTCCACAAAAGTAAGACATTGACATGATTAAACAACTTGGTAGGAGAAGGCTTCTTTTTCCATTATAACTTTATACCTGATGGCAGGGAAAGTAGAAAGATGTTGTCACATTGGGAAGAGAACAAAGGTTAGAAGCTTACCTTTTAGACCAGGGGTTCTTATGCTTTTTTATGCCGTGGATCCCTTTGGCATTCTACTGAAGCCTAGTCCCCTTGTAAGAATGTCTTTAAATGCAGAAAATGAAATAACCAGAATTGCCCAGGAAACCAGTTATGGAGAAACAATTATATCAAGATATTTAAAAAATATGTTATATGATAATAAATGTGGTACTTTCTTAATGCACTGAATAAAGGTAGGTCTAATAACTACTGTAAATTCAAGTTCGAGATCTCTGTTCTCTGTAACATCTGTAATGTCATCCGAAAATAACTGTGATTTTTATTGGAGACAAAGTCCTTGGTGCTACTAATTCTATCGGAGTTTGTGGCCAATATTCACAATTAAAGAAAATGCTAAATTACAGTCGGAGATTAATCGAAATAAGGATGTAATTTTTTTCATGTAAAAATTCTCCAGTGACATGAATTCAATTAATGGATGCCCAGATTAAGAAGCCCTGTTTTAGAGGATTACTTTCCAGTCCCCTTCACCATCTTCACTAAACCCCACACAAATCCCTCACTCCTTCCACCTTCTTCGGGGGGCACCCTTAACCAAATCCAATTATGCTTCCCCCGGTAATGGTTATCACTGCAGATACTATATTGCAACTGTTATATGCACATGTAAATACTGATATATAAAGATATTTGAAAAAGAATATTAACCATGAATTAGAGGTAGAGGTAACACTGAGAAAATAGTCAGTCACGTTCAGAGGTGCAGATCTCACCATGAAAAAAGCATGTTTACTGTTCTTGAATGAAGCATGGCCCTAAAATCTTAGTTCTCCCAAGTTATGACCCTACTTTTATCTTTCAGCTATTTTCTTCATAAAAGAATATACTCACCCACCACTGGTAATACTGGATTATAAGTAACTTTATATGCTGCGTTTTGGGAATGACTACACTATGAAATTGGCTGTCCACTTCTATTATAGTTTATTCTGGTACAACTGCAACTCCCCAACACCTCTAATTTACAATAAAGAGCTGAATGATATGTGTCACCTTCAAGAGTAGTAATATGAGGATTAATATTTCCATCTTTAAAAATGTTTTTTATAAAAGACAGAACTAGGTTTTAAGTTAGTTTCTGCCTTTTAATCATCAGCTGACAGGAACTGGATCACTGGTCTAGATGATTAGATGACACAGATATAGACATTATGATATAGATATGGATACAGATATATAGATACATAGATATAGATACAGATATAGATATAGTTAAAGATACATGATGCTGATAAGAAAGGATGAAACAAAGACACAAGTGGAGATGGAAGAATAAACAAAAAACAGAATACTTAATATCTGTGAAGGCCCAGTCTCTGGCCAAGCAGGGCAGACTCAGGTCTTGTCACTGAAGTAGGGTTGTGGGGTCCCCTGCTGAATTCAGCATTACCCCTTTAGTTCCTGGATCAGGGGAGTCCTGAGCATCCCAGGTGGGAGCCTGGATGGAGGGGCAGCAAGAGAAAGTCTCACAGAAGACTAGAGGCTGCAGTTATTTAAAAATCAGTATCAGGTGAAAACAGATTCCTGCCAAATGAGTAAATTTTCATATTTATAAAATTCATATGTTTTTCTCTTAGGAGAAAAACAGTTTTTCCAGGCCAGACGTGGAGCTTCAACCAGAGACTCGGAGAACTATGGAGATGAGAAACAAACCCTGGGGAGACTGAGCTGAGGACTGAACTGAGGGTGTTTGTTTCCCTTCAGGTACGGTTACTTTGTAACCAACTAGTTCAAAGGACTATAGCAGCAAGCAATAAATCTGTAATAATAAGACACTATTTGAGGGGAAAAAAAAAGCATAATACTTACCTTAATGATGAAGAGACAGTAGTTTTCTCACTACCAAAATGACTAACATGAGTAAGTTATTGGAAAAAACTCATAAGGTAAACTTATTTTGTGCCAGACACTATCTAAATCATCCACATACATCAATTGACTTAATCCACAAAACAACCTGATGAATGGATGTGGGTGAGAGAACAGAGGAACAGAGAAGTGAAGGAACTTTTCCAAAGTCACAGTGCTATTAAGTAGTAGAGTCAGTATTCTGAGTTAGTATGGCATCAGAGCCTGTTCTTAACCAAGACTCTACATTACCTCTCTCTAGAATTATGAAGAATAGTACTACTTCCTATAATGAAGATGATTTCATGAGATCCTTAATTTTCTGTTTTAATATAAACTAAATTTCACAGAAATGTGTAAAAGGAAATATTTCAGAGAGACATCTCCAAACCTGTTTAACACAATACAGAATTATTGAATGCAACGTTCCTCAATACAAAATATAATATATGATATTTTGGTGTAGAGCCTTTGTCAAAATATTATATTTTATATATTAATATATTTATACATATAGTACTAAAATTTTATATTGCATTAAAATATAAAAATTAGAGAATCACTAATTTAAAATAGTAAAATCAAATGAACATGTTCATTCAAGTTGGAAAAAAAAACAAAATACACATACGACCCTTACAGACTCATGATGCTTTTACATCTTTGAAAAACATTTTCAAAACAACCAAGTTACTTGTTTATTAAGTACATTATTTAAGATATATAAAGGAAAAGGTAGGTAGTAGTATTTTGTATGGAAACAATATTTTTGAGGTTTTAATCACCAAACTATTAATCAACATTGGTACCGGGAACTGTAAACCTTAAACATATTTGTATAAAGTAATGCAAAACAGACCTAAAATGTACATGCAATAAAGAAAACAAATTAAGAGATTTTCATAACTAATAAATAAAATTACTTTCAATTTTTCCCCACTGACTTTACTAAGCCAATCTTTTCAAACATGTTTCTGCCTGAATAAAATTAGTAATAAAAGTTATTATAAATCCATATGGTACTTTGAATGAATATTAAGTATCTATGAAACTAAACATTATAAATCATCTTTGTAAAAGATTATGTCATAGAATGATTATAGCTCAGCAGTTAGGTAAGAGATGCTGGAAAAGTAAAACATGAAAAACTTTGTAAAAACTATTTAAAGCTAGCATTGGGTATTTATCAAAAGTGTGAATAGATGAATTCCTCAGTCAAAAGAGTATTTCTTCTAGCTTTCTATAACATAAGAATAAATTCACTAAAACTGAGCAACAAGTCTTCTTGGTTTTAATATTAACTGTTCATAGGAGACAGCTTCTAGAAAATCAATTTGCTCATAGCCTTAAGACAAAATAATTTGGAAGCGACAAAGAGCAACGAGATATTCACAAAGATTGCCTGAAGGATGTGCATTACAGACGTTCCTCTGGAAAGGATCCATTTTATCCATGAACCAAGCCTGAGCCCCTTATTTTCTTATCCTCAGAATTAAGCCAAGGTTTACTTTTCTGAAGCAACTGATTTATTTTCTTATGAAAACTGTGACTTCTGTGGTTAAGATTATACATTTTGGAGTCTGACTTGTTTGGATTCACATCCCAGGTCTACGAGTTAATAGCTGTGGGACTTTGGGCAAAAAAAAAATTTTTAAAAAGTAACTTCTTTGAGATTCTGTTTCTGCATGTGTAAAATATAACAACATTCCCACCTCTCAGGTGATTGCAGTAATTAAATAAAATAGTCAGGAGTCAAAAACTGAGCTGTTTTTAGAATGTTATAACTGATCAGGAAATATTAGCTATTTTGTTATAAACAATAATAAATATCGCAGTTATTAATTGAAGCAGACTTTACTTTTGCTAGTGCTATATCCGGAACCAAATCTATGGTCAATTTCAAGTGTGCCAGACTTTATGGCATAAATTTTTGTTTACTCTCATTACTCTTAAGTATGTCCATTTTTTTTTACCCTTATTGTCCCTTTCTTCCAAATTATTTAGCAATTTAGTGCTTTCCTGTGAAATCTTTTATGATCTAGTTTATCACTTCAAATTGTTCTTACAATTAGGCAAGATGTACACAACATATTATTATGTAAATGTGTAAATAATAAAATGGTCTCTTTGAATGACGTTTTATTTCCTGTGAAATTAACATTGATATTATGTTTTCTGTTTCCCAAGATCCCTTGGGTTATTAATCTCACCAGACAATGACTAGAAATAAAGTATAACTAGTCATGATAAAATATTCAACTTCACAAAAAAATAATAAACATTTATAACAACAAAAAAATCTCTTTGAAATTGGTACAGTGTTTTGCCTCAAATAGCTTGTGCTATGCCTTATACATAAATATAAATGAAAAACTCACCCCAACACAAATTACCGTTAGAGCCTGGTTGGTGAGAAAAGCAAAACGGCACAGAAAAATGTACACAGCCAGGAAAAAAATAATCCAATTTTAATAGTAGAGTTCATTAACATACTGTTTGCTGTCAAATACTTGAACAAAAGAAATAAACCTGAAACATAGTTTTAAATTAAAAACTATTCTCAGAAGTTAAAAAAAGTTTATTATATCAATATTTGCCATGAGAAAAACCTGATACTTAACTCATGTCTATATTGAACAAAAAAGGATACTTAAAGTTATTTTCCTATGTTATTCCAGTGTCTTTTTTTTTTTTTGGTCTCAGATATTTTGGCATTGTTTTTGTTTAATGTAGATTCTCTGTCTCCATACTACTCCATCAACGCTAACAGGGTTAAATTACATTTTACACTACTTGGGTGCGATCCAAATGTAATATGGTTCAGATAACTAGCTGTGTTATAGCAAAATTTTCTATAAAGAGATTACCCCCAGACAATTTTCAAGCAGTCCAACTGCTTGAAATTTCCAAGCAGTCCAACTGTAGGAAGATACTCTATTAAAGTGCTCTGGTAGGGCAAGATATAAAAGTAGAATGGACATTTAACAACTTTGATTCTTGCTTTTATCATATGTTCTACTTATTAATGATCCCCATCACACAACTATTTGCTCACTTTTTACAAATTATTTCTACTCATATATCTTCCCCAGGTCAATGTGGGGCTGATTCTCCCCACTGCACCTGACTTAGTATTTTATTGACATTAAGCACTTAATAAAGATTTGGCAAAGCACTTTTTGCCACCCACAAACTACCATTAAATACAAACTTAACTATGGTCTAGTTTGGCATCAAATATTTTCAGCTTTGAAATTTTCCAAGAAACTAATTCAAAACAGCATTCTATAATCAGAGCAGTGTTTTAAATCTGAAAACAGAAAAATGGCACTCAGAAGCTGAAATTTCCTCCAAACTCAGTGACTGGAATGAAAACGCTTCTGGATGGTAAGAGTCAGCAAATGGGTTCTCCTCACATGAACCCACTCTTAGGAAGTAATTTTTGAGGTATCCACCAAATAATTAACAGTGAAATTTAATTCTCCCATGCATTTCTTTTAATTAAATTCAGTTTTATTGAAATACATTCACACACCATACAATCATCCATGGTATACAATCCACTGTCCACAGTATCATAACATAGTTATGCATTCATCACCACGATCTATCTCTGAACATTTTCCTTACATCAGAAAGAACCAGAACAAGAATAAAAAAAAAAAAAGTGAAAAAAGAACACCCAAATCATCCCCCCATCCCACCCCATTTGTCCTTCAGTTTTTATCCCCATCTTTCTACTCATCCATACACTAGATAAAGGGGGTGTGATCCACAAGGTCTTCACAATCACACTGTCACCCCTTGTAATCTACATTATTATATAATTGTCTTCAGGAGTCCAGACTGCTGGGTTGGAGTTTGGTAGTTTCAGATATTTACTTCTAGCTATTCCAATACATTAAAGCCTAAGAGGTGTTATCTATATAGTGCATAAGAATGTCCACCAGAGTGACCTCTTGACTCCATTTGAAATCTCTCAGCCACTGAAACTATTTCGTCTCATTTTACATTCTCCCATGCATTTTGATGTAATAAAAGTAAAAAAAGGATTCTGCTCAAAATAAAATAAAAACAAAAATTAATTTCATAGTTCAAAGTACAGGACTTTATAAAACCTTCAATTATACTTACTAATAGAAAATGTGTGTATGTGTGTCTATATATGAACTCAAAGTTCATTATTAACTTGCAATATCACAACATATTTCCTTTTTAAATGGACCTGTTACAGCAGTATTATCATCCTAATTTTAAAGATATGGAAACCAAAGTCAGAAAGCTGAAGTGAGCCACATATTAGTGAAATGTAGATCTATCATTAATTATTAACCCCTTCTTTTTATTTGTTTTGGTAAATTTTTGCTTTTTAAAAATATTTATTATTTTAAAATATTTATTTACTTTCAATAAAGTTAAGTGATGAGGAAATTACCTATAAAACTATTGTCCTATCAAGTATCAACACAATGTATTTTTCATTTTTATTTCATTATACTTTGATTTTCTCACTTAACATTATATTATAATCATATTTCAAATTATTTAGGTTTTTCACCTACAATCTAAATGCTGTACAATATTTAACCCAAAAATATGATAACATTTACAAAACCATTTCCTTACAGTTGAACAGAGAGTTTCTTACCAATTCCCACCATCATGTTATTTTAGCAATATGTGTATATGTGTTTGTGTGTGTGTGTGTGAATAAAATTTGAAGGCTAATCTCACATTTAGATGAAAAACAAACACTTTTATGATAACGGTCATGCACTTTCAAAAACAACATGGGAGAATACACTTTTCCTTTGACTGAAACACAAAATAAATTAGCAGTGACAAAATGAATATGCGCAAGTGATGGTAGCAGGTTTCCTCCTATTTTAATTCTTTTCTTGGTTAAAAGTTATTTAAGTTTGTGAACAAATTTTAATAATGCCTTATGGATTTCTTGAAGTATATTTTGTATATATCATAAATAAACTTTTAATTTTGAATAAGATTTAAATTTTAATTTTGAATAATACTAATTAAATATAATTAGAAACTTCATACAATAACCACTACAAAACCAGCCTGTAGACAGCTGTGGGTACTGTGGAAGAGCCAAACTCCTCCTACAGGTCACAAAGAAGTGAATGGGATAAAAAAAGTATCTTCATATCTATATCAATATCTAATTTATATCTTTCCATAGCTATATCAGTAACTCTGCTTTGACTCAGGCTACTGTACTGGAAAAGTATGATAAAGAGACTGAAGATTCCTTTGTAATCTTATTTAGGGGGTGGGAAAAACTATTAATTCTAGTCTTTGCATTTTATAAAGACAGTATTTCCAAATTTAGTAACTTTCTTTTATTTAAAATACAAACAGATCTTAATACATGGCATATTAAGTTGCCAAAGAACCGACTTCCTTCTCAGGAGAGCCACTTTAGGAGTTAACACTGAGAATTCATAGGTCATCTTTGAAAGCAAACTATTGTTTCCTCTCCATGAGATAAGACAGTTCTAGCAACCAACAAATCAAAAATTAAAATTGTAATGCCTTCAAACCCACTTATTGCAAAGGACATTTGGGGAGTGTAAAATGTGTACCTATAAAACCATAAAATCAAAAAGGTAGAATGCCCATATTTCACACCAATTGACAGATTATAAATGACTTTAAGAGGCCAAGGTTATAGAAACCACATCACAGGTCATATCAGAAATAGACCCCCAGACAGAAAGTAAAAAATTTATGAACTCTGGGAAGGTGGCAGAGTGGGTGAGGCAGAGCAGGCTTCTCCATGAAAGAAACTAGAGAGGGGCCAGAGGATGCCGAGATGTGCAGTTTCCGGGTGTGACTAGCCATAGAGGAACCCCTGAAGTACATGGTGGGGATGTAGAAGAGAAAAAAATTGTGGAGAGATGGCACCTCAAGGGATGGGGTGGCTTTTTTTGGCCGGGACCACCTCCTGGGGCTGGCAGCAGTGAGATAGCTGCCAGGCAAGGGATTAAGGAGTGGCTGTGCAACTACCTGGGAAGTTAGCTAGAGTGGTGATCCTCCAAAGCCATATGGCCAGGAGCACCATGAGAGAACTCGAGAGGAAGCATTTATTCTCCCCTACTGGAAGTCTGGGTTGTGCACTTGCAAAAAGTGGGAACAGGAGAGGGTGCCATATGGAGGCATTAGGGGCCCTCCCACACTCCAGAGGATTATGGGTACACAGCAAGCAGGGAGCAGGGCAAGCTTGCACTGGAGGGTGCCCTTGAGCGGACTCCCTATTGAACTGCACAGGGCCCACATCAGAGCCTCAGGGCAGGCAGCCCCCAGTGCACACAGAGAACTGGTGCACTGATTGGTTCCCCACCTGGTCTGGACCCTGCTCAGTGCATAGGAAAAGTTTGGGAAAAAAAAAAACAGATTGAGAGTAAAAGTGGCTCAAGAGCACCACCTGGTGGTAGGATATGGAAACCACACTCCAGCAAGCTGCAGCTCTGCCAAATAATACATAAATGCTAAAAAAAATCCTATATTTCCCAAAATAACCTTATCAAGACAAATGCACTGAAGCCAACAGAAAATCATAAAGAACTTGAAGAATCTAGAAGAGATGGACAAGCCAAACAAACAAAAAGCCAGAAGAGATGCAAAATTTGGAGCAATAAAATAAGCACACACCTATCCAAAACAGTTTCAACAAGATGGCTAATGACATAAACGACATTAAGAAGGCCATAAAAGAGTATAAAGAAGAATTTGAAAGAGTAAATTAAAAAATAGCAGACCTTATGGAATTAAAAGATACTGCTGATCAAAATAAAAACATACTAGTCACACACAACAGCAGATTTGAAGAGACAGAAGAACAGATAAGTGAACTCGAGGACAATCAATGGAATGCGGATACACAAAAGAACAAATGGTGAAAAAATAAAAAAAAAATTGAAATGGTTATCAGGGAAATGATGCATAGCATGAAGCAAGGAAATATGAGAATCACTGGTGTCCCAGAAGGAGAAGAGAAGGATAAAGGGCTAAGAGGAGTGTTTCCTAACCCTTCTAAATGACAAAAATATGCAAATCAAAGATGCCCAATGAACTCCAAATAGAATAAATCCAAATAAACACACCACAGGACATATACTGATCAGATTGTCAAATGCTGAAGAGAAGGTGAAAATTCTGAAAGCACCAAGAGACAAGTGATTCACCACACACAAGGGGAAATCAATAACCCCCAAAGAACCAGGTTTTTCACAAATATTTGGAGGTTAAACACACACTCCTAAACAACTAGTGGGTCAAAGAAGAAACTGTAAGAGAAATAGGTAAATATCTTGAGACAAATGAAAACAAAAGCATATCAAAACATATGGGATGCAGCAAAGGTGGTACTGAGAGGGAAATTTATAACTGTAAATGCATATTATCAAGAAACAAGAAGGAGCTAAAACCAAAGACCTAACTGAACAACTGAAGAGGCTTGAGAATGATCAGCAAACTAACCCTAAAGCAAGTAGAAGAAAAGAAATAATAAAGATTAAAGGGAAAATTAATGAGCTGAGGAACAAAAAAAAAAATTAGAATAAATAAAACCAAAAATTGGTTCTTTGAGAAGATCAACAAGATTGACAGACCCTTAGATAGACTGACAAAGACAAAAAGAGAAAAGACCCAAATAAATAGAATAAAAAATGAGAGCAGGATAATTCTATGGATCCTGAAGGAATAAAAAAAATCCTAAGAGTGGACACTATGAACAACTGTATGCCAAAAAGCTAGAAAATTTAGAGGAAATGGACAATTTCCTGGAAACACAAGAACAAACCAGACTGAAATAAGAAGAAATAGAAGGCCTCAACAAACCAACCACCAGCAAAGAGATCCAATCATTCATCAAAAATCTACCTACATATAAAAGCCCAGGGTAATTTGGCTTCACAGGAGAATTTTGCCAAACTTTCCAAAAAGAATTGACACCATTTCTGCTAAAACACTTTCAAAAAATAGAAGAAAAATGAACACTACCTAACTTATTTTATGACGCTAATATCACACTGATACCAAAATCAGATAAAGATACTACAAAAAAGGAAAACTATAAACCAATCTCCCTAAGGAATATAGATGCAAAAATTCTCAGCAAAATATTTGCAAATTGAATCCAAAGGCACATTAAAAGAATTATACACCATGACCAAGTGGGGTTCATTCCTGGCATGCAAAGGTGGTTTAACATAAGAAAAACAATTAATGTAAAACAATCCATTAACAAACCAAAAGGGAAAAATCAAATGATCATCTTGATACATGCTGAAAAAGCATTTGACAAAATTCAACACTCCTTTTTGATAAAAACACTTCAAAAGGCAGGAATTGAAGGAAACTTCATCAATATGATGAAGGGCATATATGAAAAACCCACAGCCAACACAGTACTCAATGGTGAGAGGCTCAAAGCCTTCCCGCTAAGATTGGGAATGAGACAAGGAGGCCCACCGTCACCTCTATTATTGAACATTGTGCTAGAAGTTCTAGCCAGAGCAATTCTCAAGACAAAAAAAAAAAAGAAAAAAAAAAAAAAAAAAAGCATCCAAATTGGAAAGGAAAAAGTAAAACTGTCATTATATGCAGATGATATGAATTTTTATTGGAAAATCCTAACAAATTGACAACCAAGCTACGTGACCTAATAAACAAAGTGGCAGGATGCCAGATTAATGCATATAGTCAGTAATGTTCCTGTACACTAGTACTGACCTAACTGAAGAGGCAATCAAGAAAAAAATTCCATTCACAATAGCAACTAAAAAAATTAAAAACCTAAGAATAAACTTAATGAAGGACGTAAAAAACCTCTACACAGCAAATTACAAAACATTTTAAAAGAAATAAAAGAGGACCTAAATAGGTGGAAAGATATTCTGTGTTCATGGATAGGAAGGCTAAATGTCATTAAGATGTCAGTTGTACCTAAACTGATCTACAGATTCAACAAATTTCCAATCAAAATTCCAACAACCTACTCTGCAGACTTGGAAAAGCTAGTTATCAAATTTATTTGGAAAGGAAAGGGGGCTCAAATTGCCAAAAGCATCCTGTAAAAAGAAGAACAAAGTGGGAGGACTTACACTTCCAGGCTCTGAAGCCTACTATAAAGCCACAGTGGTCAAAACAGCATGGTTTTCTCACAGTGATAGACATATTGGTCAATGGAATCAAATTGAGAGTTTGGAAATGGACCCCAGATCTTTGGTTGACTGATTTTTGATAAGGCCCCCAAATCCACTGAACTGGGACAGAACAGTCTCTTTAACAAATGGGACTGGGAGAATTGGATAGCCATAACAAAAAGAATGAAAGAGGACCTCTACCCACACACTATATGAAAATTGACTCAAAGTAGATCAAAGACCTTAATATAATAGCACCAATCAAATCCTAGAAGATAATGTAGGGAAACGTCTTCAAGACTTAGTGTTGTTTGAACTAGCCTAGCGGCTTCAGTCACAAGCAGAGCGGCAGCAGTGGCCCCCCTCAGGAGACAACCAGATCACCCCTTCCCACGGCCTCACCATGGCAACCTACAGGAAGAGCTGCGTGAAGCCAATGTGTATTCCTCCATCATATGCTGACCTTGGCAAAGCTGCCAGAGATATTTTCAACAAAGGATTTGGTTTTGGCTTGATGAAACTGGATGTGAAAACAGTCATGCAGTGGCATGGAATTCTCAACATCTGGTTCATCTAATACAGACACTGGTAAAGTTACTGGGACCTTGGAGACCAAATACAAATGGTGTGAGGGTGGTCTCGCTTTCACAGAAAAATGGAACACTGATAACACTCTGGGAACAGAAATGCAATTGAAGACCAGATTTGTCAAGGTTTGAAACTGACATTTAATACCACCTTCTCACCAAACACAGGAAAGCAAAGTGGTAAAATCAAGTCTTCTTACAAGAAGGAGTGTATAAACCTTGATTATGATGCTGATTTTGATTTTGCTGGACCTGCAATCCACAGTTCAGCTGTCTTTGGTTATGAGGGCTGGCTTGCTGTTACCAGATGACCTTTGACGGTGCCCAATCAAAGCTGACAAGGAATAACTTTAGAGTGGGTTACAGGACTGGAGACTTCCAGCTACAAACTAATGTCAATGATGGGACAGAATTTGGAGGATCAATTTATCAGAGAGTATGTGAAGATCTTGACACTTCAGTAAAACTTGCTTGGACATTGGGTACCACCTGCACTCATTTTGGCGTTGCAGCTAAATATCAGTTGGATCCCACTGCTTCTGTTTCAGCAAAAGTTAACACCTCTAGTTTAATTGGAGTGGGATACACTCAGACTCTGAGGCCTGGTGTGAAGCTTACGCTGTCTGCTCTGGTAGACAGGAAGAGCAGTAATGCTGGAGACCACAAACTTGGGCGTGCCCTGGAATTAGAGGCTTAATCCAGCTGAAGAAACCTCTGGGAATGGATATAGGAAGATTTGGCCTTAATATATTTCCATTGTGACCAGCAGGCTTTTTTTTTTTTTTACCCCAAGAAGGTGATCAAAACAAAGGATCTAAACAAGAGCTGTATTTTAAATATTTAGACAATTACTTATTAGCTGGTTTCTAGTTGAACTGGTTATCTAGTTACCAATGCTGCAGTTGTGCAGTCACCTATTCATTATTTAAATGTATTTAACTGTCAAATGTGCTACCCACCAATAATGAAATAGACCTTCATGAAAACTGTGGGGAAAAAACAACAACAAAGACCTAGTATTTAGTATTAGGAAGTCACTTCTTTGACCTTACACCCAAACCACAAGCAATGAAAGAAAAAAACAGATAAATGGGAACTCCTCTAAGTCAAAAGCTTCTGTACCTCAAAGGAATCTGTCAAAAAGGTGAAGAGACAGCTAACTCAATGAGAGAAAATATTTTGGAAACCATGTATCTGATAAGAGACTAATTTCTTCCATATATAAAGAAATCCTACAACACAACAACAATAGCACAAACAGCCCAATTATAAAATGGGCAAAAGGCATGAAAAGATATTTCTCCAAAGAGGAAATACAAATGGCTAAAACATACATGAAAAATGTTCCCCTTCACTAGCTATTAGGGAGATGCAAATCAAGACCACCCTGAGATATCATCTCACACCAGTAAGAATGGCTGCCATCCAACAAACAAGAAACTACAAATGCTGGAGAAGATGTAGAGAAACCGGAACTCATTCATTGCTGGTGAGACTGCCTAGACATCCCTGAAGACTGGGAAAGTGATTAAACTAGAGGAAGGGGTAGCAAGAGACAAGGCAGAATTTAACAAATGATAATGAATACTGAATCTTTATATAATTTTCTTTTTCTTAGTTGCTATGGTTTTAGAATAGTTAGAAGGAAAGAATTGAGATGAAGGAACTATAACCCATAGTATTCTCTGAAATTTGTTCTTTATTTACTTGTTAAATTGTAATTTGAAAGCTATACCTTTTTGTATATATGTTAGATTTCACAATAAGGAAATAACTGAAACTATGGTACTATAACTCATAATAACTTTGGAAATTTCCTATGTATCTACTTGTTAAATCATACTTTGAAAGATACTACCTTTTTGTCTACACATTATATTCCACAATAAGGAAACAACTGAAACTGTGGAACTGTAACCGATAACATTCTTTGAAATTTGCTCTCTAACTACTTGTTTATTTGCACTTGGAAAATTATCACTTCTATGTATATATGTTATATTCTACAATAAAAAATATGATCAAAAAATTGTTATGAATTCCTTAGATTGTGCATGTACATACATATACACATACACACACACACACAAATGACATAAAGAAGCAAACAACACACTTCCCTGGAAAACTTATTTAGTGTCATCATAAAACATTTCCTAGATATAGTGACATAGTTTAAATGATCGAGGAAGTAGGATGAATCTGAACTCAGAACAGGTGTGAGGGCAGGGAGGTATGGGAAGAGAAGGAGAAAGAGGTGGAAAGTAAAAGTACCCCCGACCCCCAAGTAAAACTACTTTTTTCAACACAGTTAATTCAAAGTCATTTTAGCCAGTATGTCACAATTCACTTATATATCAACTCGGTTTGAGTGATAAAAATTTGCTAAGGCAGTAGTGGTGCAGTATTTGTCAAAAAGATGGAATTGCACTTTCATACTAATACAAAAAAAACGACCACACATGATTATTACCATGAGCATGAGGTTGTTTAGGGGCTAATGCAAGCACCTTCATAGTAGGTAGTAACGGGAAATGTTGATCTCTTTTCCTTTCCTATCAAGTCAGGCACTTGTAATACGTCTTGTTATACTGCTGAACCATTTCTCACTCAAAACTCCTTTAATAACACCTGTCTAAGCTTGGAATATATTTTTAAGAAGAAATATGCAATATTCCTTGCTAAAAAACTCAATATAACAAATGCTCTACTAGTCCCATGAAAATTAGAATATTATGTACTGTTTGAACACAGAAAAACCTCTGTTTAGCTGTTTTGAGGCATGCGGGAACACATTTATTTCTCTATTTTTCAGAGTCTGTATTTATAAATACCATAAATGGATATAATTAAACACTCTTATTTTTTAGAAGAACATTTCTAATTCTGAAAGAATAACTTTATCAGATCAATTATTGTTTTTAAATTTACTACAATAGTAACATTACTTCATTTTTTCCTATATGATTACAAATATATTCATACACATTTCTGTCAAAAACATATTTCTAGGAGCTTGGCAAATTTCCAAATTTGACACCCGACCTACGAGCCAATTTTTATAGATATTAACTAATATTCGTGAAATAAGGAGACTGATAGAACAATTTTAGAATATACTCTGCATATTTTCACTGAAATTGTACACAAATATCCAATTTGACTAAACATAGCTTTGAAAGGTCTTGCTGATTATTTACAAATTTATACTGAATATAAAAATGTAATTGAGAGTTAAAAAGATAAGGAGGACAGAGGCGGGGCAAGATGGTGGATTGGTGAGGTGTATGTTTTAGTTACTCCTCCAGGGAAGTAGGTAGAAAGCCAGAAACTGCGTGGACTGGACACCACAGACCAATCTGACTTTGGGCATACTTCATACAACACTCATGAAAATGTGGAACTGCTGAGATCAGCGAAATCTGTAAGTTTTTGCGGCCAGGGAACCCGCGCCCCTCCCTGCCAGGCTCAGTCCCATGGGAGGAGGGGCTGTCAGTGCAGGGAAGGAGAAGGGAGAACTGCAGTGGCAGCTCTTATCAGAAACTCGTTCTACTGATCCAAACTCCAACCAGACAGACTGAGACCAGACATCAGAGAATCTGAGAGCAGCCAGCCCAGCAGAGAGGAGAGAGGCATAGCAAAAAAACAGCAAGACAAACTCAAAAATAAAAGCGGACGCCTTTTGGAGTTCTGGTGAACATAGAAAGGAGAAGGGCAGAGCTCAGGTCCCACAGGCTCATTTGCAAAACCCAAAGAAAAACTGATCTCTCTGCCCCCTGGATCTTTCCTTAATAGCCCTAATTGCTTTGTTTCTCGGCATTTCAATAACACATTAGATCTGCCAGGAGGGCCCTTTTTTTTTCTTTTTTCTTTTTTTTTTTTATCTTTTTTTCATTTTCTAAAACAATTACTCTAAGAAGCCCAATACAGCAAACCTCAAAGACTTGCAATTTGAGCAGGTCAAGACAAGAGCAGAACTAAGAGAGCTCTGAGACAAAAGGCAATAATCCAGTGGCTGAGAAAATTCACCAAACACCACAACTTCCCAAGAAAAGGGGGGCATCCTCTCACAGCCATCATCCTGGTAGACAGCAAACATTCCTGCCCGACACTGGCCCCATAGCCCAGAGCTGCCCCAGACAACCTAGTGTAACGGAAGTGCTTCAAATAACACGCATACACCACAAAATTGGGCGTGGACATTAGCCTTCCCTATACCCTCAGCTGGTTGTCCCAGACTTGGGAAGGTGGAGCAGTGGGAATTAACAAGCCCCACTCAGACATCATTTCAGCAGTCTGGGAGCCTCCCTACACAGACCAGCAGCCCAGAACCACCCTGGGGTGACGGCACTCACCTGTGACATAGCACAGTCATCCCTCAACAGAGGACCAGGGGGTGCAAGGCCTGGAAGAGGGACCCATTCACAAGTCTCAGGGGCCACACGACAATACCAAGGACTTGTGGGTCAGTGGCAGAGACAAACTGTGGCAGGACTGAACTGAAGGATTAGACTATTGCAGCAGCTTTAAAACTCCAGGAACACCAGGGAGATTTGGTTGTTAGAGCCGCCCCCCTCCCTGACCTCCCAGACACACGCCCCTTATACAGGACGGGCAACACCAACTACACACGCAAGCTTGGTACACCAACTGGACTCCACAGACTTACTCTCCCACTCACCACAGAGGCAAAGCAGGGGAGAACTGGCTTGAGGGGAACAGGTGGCTCACGGACGCCACCTGCTGGTTAGTCACAGAAAGTCTACTCCACGAAGCTGTACATCTGACAAATTAGAGATAAGGATTTCAATTGGTCTACAAATCCTTAAAGAACCCTATCAAGTAAAGCAAATGCCAAGAGGCCAAAAACAACAGAAAATTTTAAAGCATATGAAATAACCAGAAGATATGGATAACCCAAGCCCAAGCACCCAAATCAAAAGATCAGAAGAAATACAGTACTTAGAGCAACTAATTAAAGAACTAAATATTAATGATGAGACCATGGCATGGGATATAAAGGACATCAAGAAGAGCGTGGAACAGGATATAAAGAACATGAAGAAGACCGTAGAAGAGCATAAAGAAGACATTGCAAGACAAAATAAAAAAATAGATGATCTTATGGAAATTAAAGAAACTGTTGACCAAATTAAAAAGATTCTGGATACTCATAGTACTAGACTAGAGGAAGTTGAACAACGAGTCAGTAACCTGGAAGATGACAGAATGGAAATGAAAGCACAAAAGAAAGAATGGGGAAAAAAAATGAAAAAATCGAAATGGACCTCAGGGATTTGACAGATAATATAAAATGTCCAAATATAAGACTCATTGGTGTTCCAGAAGGAGAAGAAAAGGGTAAAGGTCTAGGAAGAGTATTCAAATAAATTGTTGGGGAAAACTTCCCAAATCTTCTAAACACCATAAATGCCCAGCGAACTCCAAATAGAATAAATCCAAATAAACACACTCCGAGACATATTCTCATCACACAGTCAAATATGGAAGAGAAGGAGCAAGTTCTGAAAGCAGCAAGAGAAAAGCAATTCACCACATACAAAGGAAACAGCATAAGACTAAGTAGTGACTACTCAGCAGCCACCATGGAGGTGAGAAGGCAGTGGCACGATATATTTAAAATTCTGAGTGAGAAAAATTTCCAACCAAGAATACTTTATCCAGCAAAGCTCTCCTTCAAATTTGAGGGAGAGCTTAAATTTTTCACAGACAAACAAATGCTGAGAGAATTTGCTAACAAGAGGCCTGCCCTACTGGAGATACTAAAGGGAGCCCTACAGACAGAGAAACAAAGAAAGGAGAGAGAGGCATAGAGAAAGGTTCAGTACTAAAGAGATTTGGTATGGGTACATTAAAGGATATTAATAGAGAGAGGGGAAAAATATATATGACAAACATAAATGAAACGATAAGATGGCTGATTCAAGAAATGCCTTCACGGTTATAATGTTGAATGTAAATGGTTTAAACTCCCCAATTAAAAAATATAGATTTGCAGAATGGATAAAAAAAATGAACCATCAATATGCTGCATACAAGAGACTCATCTTAGACACAGGGACACAAAAAAATTGAAAGTGAAAGGATGGAAAAAAATATTTCATGCCAGCTACAGCCAAAAGAAAGCAGGTGTAGCAATATTAATCTCAGATAAAATAGACTTTAAATGCAGGGATGTTTTGAGAGACAAAGAAGGTCACTACATACTAATAAAAGGGGCAATTCAACAAGAAAAAATAACAATCATAAATGTTTATGCACCCAATCAAGGTGCCACAAAATACATGAGAGAAACACTGGCAAAACTAAAGGAAGCAACTGATGTTTCCACGATAATTGTGGGAGACGTCAACACATCACTCTCTCCTATAGACAGATCAACCAGACAGAAGACCAATAAGGAAACTGAAAACCTAAACAATCTGATAAATGAATTGGATTTAACAGACATATATAGAACATTACATCCCAAATCACCAGGATACACATACTTCTCTAGTGGTCACGGGACTTTCTCCAGAATAGATCATATGCTGGGACATAAAACAAGCCTCAATAAATTTAAAAAGATTGAAATTATTCAAAGCACATTCTCTGACCACAATGGAATACAATTAGAAGTCAATAACCCTAAGAGACTTAGAAAATTCACAAATACCTGGAGTTAAACAATGCACTCCTAAGCAATCAGTGGAATAAAGAAGAAATAGCAAGAGAAATTGCTAAATATATACAGATGAATGAAAATGAGAACACAAGATATCAAAACCTATGGGATGCAGCAAAAGCGGTACTGAGGGGGAAATTTATAGCAGTAAATGCATATATTAAAAAGGAAGAAAGAGCCAAAAGCAAAGAACTAATGGATCAACTGAAGAAGCTAGAAAATGAACAGCAAACCAATCCTAAACCAAGTAGAAGAAAACAAATAACAAGGATTAAAGCCGAAATAAATGACATAGAGAACAAAAAAACAACAGAGAGGATAAATAACACCAAAAGTTGGTTCTTTGAGAAGATCAACAAGATTGACAAGCCCCTAGCTAGACTGACAAAATCAAAAAGAGAGAAGACCCATATAACCAAAATAATGAATGAGAAAGGTGACATTACTGCAGACCCCGAGGAAATTAAAAAAATTACAAGAGGGTACTATGAACAACTGTATGGCAACAAACTGGATAATGTAGAGGAAATGGACAATTTTCTGGAAACATATGAACAACCTACACTGACCAGAGAAGAAATAGAAGACCTCAGCCAACCAATCACAATCAAAGAGATACAATCAGTCATCAAAAAGCTTCCCATAAATAACTGCCCAGGGCCAGATGGCTTCACAGGAGAATTCTACCAAACTTTCCAAAAAGAATTGACACCAATCTTACTTAAACTCTTTCAAAACACTGAAGAAAATGGAACACTACCTAACTCATTTTATGAAGCTAACATCAATCTAATACCAAAACCAGGCAAAGATGCTACAAAAAAGGAAAACTACCGGCCAATCTCCCTAATGAATACAGATGCAAAAATCCTCAACAAAATACTTGCAAATCGAATCCAAAGACACATTAAAAAAATCATACACCATGACCAAGTGGGCTTCATTACAGGCATGCAAGGATGGTTCAACATAAGAAAATCAATTAATGTATTATAACACATTAACAAATCAAAAGGGAAAAATCAAATGATCATCTCAATAGATGCTGAAAAAGTATTCAACAAAATCCAACATCCCTTTTTGATAAAAACACTTCAAAAGGTAGGAATTGAAGGAAACTTCCTCAATATGATAAAGAGCATATATGAAAAACCCACAGCCAGCATAGTACTCAATGGTGAGAGACTGAAAGCCTTCCCTCTAAGATCAGGAACAAGACAAGGATGCCCGCTGTCACCACTGTTATTCAACATTGTGCTGGAAGTGCTAGCCAGGGCAATCCGGCAAGACAAAGAAATAAAAGGCATCCAAATTGGAAAGGAAGAAGTAAAACTGTCATTGTTTGCAGATGATATGATCTTTTATCTGGAAAACTTGGAGAAATCGACGATACAGCTACTA
Organism: Choloepus didactylus; assembly: GCF_015220235.1. Lineage (NCBI taxonomy): Eukaryota > Metazoa > Chordata > Mammalia > Pilosa > Megalonychidae > Choloepus > Choloepus didactylus. Next base: position 19,907,219 of record NC_051313.1, on the reverse strand, counting down.
GAGCTAATAAACAAATTTAGCAAAGTAGCAAGATACAAGATTAATGCACACAAGTCAGTAATATTTCTATATGTTAGAAATGAACACACTGAAGAGACACTCAAGAAAAAGATACCATTTTCAATAGCAACTAAAAAAATCAAGTACCTAGGAATAAACTTAACCAAAGATGTAAAAGACCTATACAAAGAAAACTACATAACTCTATTAAAAGAAATAGAAGGGGACCTTAAAAGATGGAAAAATATTCCATGTTCATGGATAGGAAGGCTAAATGTCATTAAGATGTCAATTCTACCCAAACTCATCTACAGATTCAATGCAATCACAATCAAAATTCCATTAACCTACTTTGCAGATTTGGAAAAGCTAGTTATCAAATTTATTTGGAAAGGGAAGATGCCTCGAATTGCTAAAGACACTCTAAAAAAGAAAAACAAAGTGGGAAGACTTACACTCCCTGACTTTGAAGCTTATTATAAAGCCACAGTTGTCAAAACAGCATGGTACTGGCACAAAGATAGACATATAGATCAATTGAATCGAATTGAGAATTCGGAGATAGACCCCCAGATCTATGGCCGACTGATCTTTGATAAGGCCCCCAAAGTCACTGAACTGGGTCATAAAGGTCTTTTCAACAAATGGGGCTGGGAGAGTTGGATATCCATATCCAAAAGAATGAAAGAGGACCCCTACCTCACACCCTACACAAAAATTAACTCAAAATGGACCAAAGATCTCAATATAAAAGAACGCACCATGAAACTCCTAGAAGATAATGTAGGAAAACATCTTCAAGACCTTGTATTAGGCAGCCACTTCCTAGACTTTACACCCAAAGCACAAGCAACAAAAGAAAAAATGGATAAATGGGAACTTCTCAAGCTTAGAAGTTTCTGTACCTCAAAGGAATTTGTCAAAAAGGTAAAGAGGCAGCCAACTCAATGGGAAAAAATTTTTGGAAACCATGTATCTGACAAAAGACTGATATCTTGCATATATAAAGAAATCCTACAACTCAATGACAATAGTACAGACAGCCCAATTATAAAATGGGCAAAAGATATGAAAAGACAGTTCTCTGAAGAGGAAATACAAATGGCCAAGAAACACAAGAAAAAATGTTCAGCTTCACTAGCTATTAGAGAGATGCAAATTAAGACCACAATGAGATAGCATCTCACACCAATTAGAATGGCTGCCATTAAACAAACAGGAAACTACAAATGCTGGAGGGGATGTGGAGAAATTGGAACTCTTATTCACTGTTGGTGGGACTGTATAATGGTTCAGCCACTCTGGAAGTCAGTCTGGCAGTTCCTTAGAAAACTAGATATAGAGATACCCTTCGATCCAGCAATTGCACTTCTCAGTATATACCCGGAAGATCGGAGAGCAGTGACACGAACAGATATCTGCATGCCAATGTTCATAGCAGCATTATTCACAATTGCCGAGAGATGGAAACAACCCAAATGTCCTTCAACAGATGAGTGGATAAATAAAATGTGGTATATACACACGATGGAATACTACACGACAGTAAGAAGGAACAATCTCGTGAAACATATGACAACATGGATGAACCTTGAAGACATAATGCTGAGCGAAATAAGCCAGGCACAAAAAAACAAATATTATATGCTACCACTAATGTGAACTTTGAAAAATGTAAAACGAATGGTTTATAATGTAGAATGTAGGGGAACTAGCAATAGAGAGCAATTAAGGAAGGGGGAACAATAATCCAAGAAGAACAGATAAGCTATCATGGGTAAATTTAATGTTCTGGGAATGCCCAGGAATGACTATGGTCTGTTAATTTCTGATGGGTATAGTAGGACCAAGTTCACAGAAATGTTGCTATATTAGGTTACTTTCTTGGGGTAGAGTAAGAAAACATTGGAAGTAAAGTAGTCATCTTAGGTTAGTTGTCTTTTTCTTACTCCCTTGTTATGGTCTCTTTGAAATGTTCTTTTATTGTATGTTTTTTTTATTTTTTTTATTTTTCATACAGTTGATTTAGGAAAAAAAAAGTTTAAAAAAAAAAAAAAAAACAAGGAAAAAAATATGCAGAGCCCCCTTGAGGAGCTGGTGGAGAATGCAGGGGTATTGGCCTACCCCACCTCCATGGTTGCTAACACGCCCACAGACATAGGGGACTGGTGGTTTGATGGATTGAGCCCTCTACCATGGAATTTGCCCTTGGGAAGACGGTTGCTGCAAAGGAGAGGCTAGGCCTCCCTATAATTGTGCCTAAGAGCCTCCTCCCAAATGCCTCTTTGTTGCTCAGATGTGGCCCTCTCTCTCTAGCTAAGCCAACTTGAAAGGTGAAATCACTGCCCTCCCCCCTACGTGGGATCAGACACCCAGGGGAGTGGATCTCCCTGGCAACGTGGAATATGACTCCCAGGGAGGAATGTAGACCCAGCATCGTGGGATGGAGAACATCTTCTTGACCAAAAGGGGGATGTGAAAGGAAATGAAATAAGCTTCAGTGGCAGAGAGATTCCAAAAGGAGCCGAGAGGTCACTCTGGTGGGCACTCTTATGCACACTTTAGACAACCCTTTTTACGTTGTAATGAATTGAAGTAGCTGGTAGTGGATACCTGAAAGTATCAAACTACAACCCAGAACCCATGAATCCTGAAGACAATTGTATAAAAATGTGGCTTATGAGGGGGGACAGTGGCAAAGATTGGGGTGGGGCATAGGGATCACACTCCCATTTGTCTAGTTTGTGGATGGATGAGTGGAAAGGTGGGGGAAGGAAACAAACAAACAGACAAGGGCGCCCAGTGTTCTTTTTTACTTTAGTTGCTCCTTTTCACTTTAATTATTATTCTGGTTATTTTTGTGTGTGTGGTAAGGAGGGTGTCGGGGATTGATTTTGGTAATGAATGTACAACTATTTAATGGTACTGTGAACAATCAAATGTACGATTTGTTTTGTATGACTGCGTGGTATATGAATGTATCTCAATAAAATGAATAATTAAAAAAAAAAAAAAAGAAAGATAAGGAGAAAACAATTAACCTGACCAATATAATTAGTATTATATTCAAAGTCTAAGGAACAGCTTAAGTATTGATTCACTAAAAATTTCCCTACCTTTATTTTATTAATGGGCAATTGTGGAGTCATTTCCTTAAGATGATATTTGTAGTGCTATTCTCATAATAAACTAACTCAGTCTTGCCGACCTACTTTTAGTTTATAAGAACATTCCATTAAAAACTGACAAAATATAAACACTTATTTTCTGCTCTTGCTAATGAAGATAGGTGCTTTATTTCCCCCTTTCGGTAGAAATTCCTTAGAAAGGCTAAACATTTAAGATTGTTCTACAGAGGCTTCTGATTTGAGGGTTTAGAGAATCAGACTAATTATTTTACTTCTTCCAAGAACTCAAGTGCAGAATTTGGTGCAAAGTAGAAAAAAATAAAGTGTTGTAACTCGAAGTTCTAGATGGATAACATAAAACATTGTCTGATCATATGACTCCAGAGAATGAGGACAGAAGAACTCTGTTAATCACCGGTGCACGTGCCTGTGACTTCTCCTGTGATGGGGGATTCCTGAAGGGCACACATGTGTCCTAAGAGCAGCATGACGCTTGAGGCTATGGACCCTGGGGGTTAGTGAGCAATATAGAAAAAAGACAGAAGTGCACTCAACAGATACAGTTAATTTACCACTATGCCCAGGATGGGTGGGTGAAAACCAGCAGTAACTCACGAGTTGACTCTACCCTTGGCATAGTTGCCTGGGCTGCCATCTGAGGAACACTCAAACGACAACTACAATGTCACAATTCAACAAAACAACCACTCTTTATACTGAACAACTTGAATGCAACTGTAAAGAGAAAACAGCCTTTTACATATTTTAAAATTGCCTCTATGTAAAACCATTACTGGTTTCTGTCCTTGACCAAGGAGACTTCAGTAATCTGAATAGTTCATGCAATAAGATAATAATGTATATAATATAATTTCTTTTAAAAAAGTATAAGTTTTGAAAAGGCAATTGAAACAAACTTCCTTTAATTTCTAATTGAATCAAATCATACCAAAATCTGCCTATGTTGCTCTCTGCCTGCTATACTGAATTGTAGACACATGAATCTAGTTGCCACCACTTATCTCATTTCTAAAAAATAATCAGAGAGACTTCTCTTCTAAAATGTCCCCCAACATTTTACCGCTTCAGGTTAAAACTTGTCACTATACCTTCATTTTCTAAGGCAGAATTCACTTCCGATTTGTCACAAAACTCAACTGCTTATGACTCTCAAATCTCTTTTACCTCCTTCTCCTCATTGGCATTCTTACCTCCACTGCCTCAGTTAAAGCACTGATCAATTTTTGCTTAGACCGGTGTAGCAGCTTTCTGATCTCACCAAAATTCAGTCTAATCTCCTTCCTATCCATTCACTAATCTAACAGAATTTCTAAACACTCTAACGAAATACATTCAAACAAATCACTCTTAAAAAATCACTCCTAGCATAAAACATTTTTAATGTATCAATTTTAAAAAACCAAAATGGACTGGTGAATGAATAACCAGATGGTTATTAACAGTGGATAATTGGGTATTCATTGTATATTTTTTTCAGATTTTCTACATGCTTGAAATTTTTTTAAATATCACAGTAGAAATAGTTTTAACGAAATGGCTTGTAATGAAATAATACCTCATATTTACTGTGGGCTTCTTATGTACCATACACAATGCTAAGTAAGCTCTTTATATTATCTCCAGGGGCACGTGGGAAAATGTTTAACAACTGACTTTCCAAAAAAAGGGAGTAGAAAGCCCTGATTTGTAGTATTTGCCAATTCCCATGCTGTGATACTCCCATTACGGTTTTTAAGCTTCTCAACACAGAGTGGGGAAGAAATGAGCATTATTTAGTATCTCCAACACATAGATAAGAGACATAATGAGCCTCGGGAACATAGACAATGGTACAACATATTAAAATAATTAGGATGTTTTGAGTATGTATTACTTTTGTTTAAAATACAATTTATATGGCTGTAAGTTTATATAATTTATTTTTCAATAATTGTTTAACAGCTGGCAAACTTCCTGAAGATTTAACAATGGCCTCTCAAATACCAGCACAAGATAATCACTGATTATCACAAACATGCAAATTGGACCAGTTCCATTACCAATCCTAATTTTACAGATGAAGAAATGAAAGGCTTAGTGAGATCAAGCTACTTGTCCATTAGTAAGTATTAGAGCCAGATTTGAACCTAGACTTTACTGATTCCCAAACCTTAACATGATAAAATTCTACTCATACCTCAGGGCTCATTTTAAATGCGTACCCTCTCCTTATAGAAAACCAAAAGTGTGGGATCTCTTGTGCTCCCACAGAGCCTAAAAGTACATCTTCTACCATGTATTGATCTAATGACTTATTTATATGTTTTTCTTCTAACCTGCCTAGGCAGCTCGATGCAGAAGTTACACACACCCAGGCTTCACAGCTGAGATGTTTACATCAGTGCTTGGCATACAGTAAGTCCACAACCCATGTGAGCTACTATGATGAGTGACCAGACGTCAGCCTTCATCTTTGAATATCCAGTACTTAAGACTGGTCTTACAAGCAAGAGATGCGCATATTAAAACATACAAACAAAGAAAAATCAGCATGAATGATACCCTTGGTTTCCTCATCAAAAGCTGTTTGACACTGATCAAGTAACTTCACTGCTGAATCCAAATGTCCAGGAACCAAGAAAAATGGAGGAGACAGACTTAACTAATTATATAGTACTTTCTCAAACTAAAACTGCATGACTGCACGTATGGCCTTGCTGGTGCCATTAAAGTACATTAATAAAATACTTGGAGAAAGCAATTGCACAGAATGTGTCAAGAACTTTTCATTTACATGGGAAAAAAAGAAGCATGATTCTCTCTGCAGGACTCACCAGAGCCAATCATTGGAGGCAGTCCAAACTTTCAGTAACAGAAGAATGATTAAATAAATTTAGTACATAGCTGATAAAATATACAGTCATATTCTTGGATAATATGGGAAAATAGTATCCAACAGAATACTAAGCAAACATTAAAGATGATGGTTAGAATGTCCTGTAGAAATACATTCAATGAGTTGACATGACAGCAAGTAAAACATGCAGAAATTATGTATATTTTATGCTTACAACAAAAAGGCAAGCATGAAGAAAAGTAGCATTGCATTGACAAAAATGATAATTGCTTTATGAAGATTGTAACATGAGAATTTTTAAAAAATTCTATTTGCAAAAATTGCTGTAATGTGTTATTACATGTCATTTATATTTAAAAAAAATAGGTTATATGAATTCCACACAGTCTTTATACAATCTGAGACTTCCAGAAAGGGAACGCCAAAGAAATCAAGCTTAGAGATAGTTGGTGCACCCCTTTCATATTTTTTCTGCATAAGCAGAGTGGAGCAGTGTTTTTTAGAGAGCAGGCATAAGCACAATGAGCAATCAATCACACATACACACCCACACATATGTGCATGGGCTCACATGCACATATGGTGCAGAATTTGCTGGAGAAGAGAGGTGGAGAAGCACAGAAAGGGTGACTGGGACACTGCTTCTGCTTTAGCATCCTCCACTATTAAAACTCCTAAATCGATTCCTAAAATCAATTGCAACATTTAAAAAGAAAACTTAAACTGGTCCAATTAAGACCCCCCAAAAAACCCCAAATATTAATTAATTCAATAAGCTGCCCTTTTCTGAAAGTAAATGGGTCATTAAATGAATTTAGTTTTTAAAAAAATGAGTTATTTCCTCAGTGGAGAGTAAAGCCAGAGTGAAAGAGAGGCAGCAGTTAAACGGTTATATGGGCTAGCTAGAAGGATGATTCAGAAAAAAGATTTCCTCCTTGTTGCTTTCAAATGAGAGCAGAATTCTGTATTCTGATCTGGAATGTATTTCATGTGAGGTGGAAAAACAGGAAGAAAACAAAACCATTTAAGTGAAATTCAATACTATGAATCAGTTTCCACATTTCATCCCTTGTGAGAAAGGCATCTATATGTAAACTATTTATATTTGCTTGCAAACAAAACATAAACGAAGAAAGCTGTCTTCTCTTCAGCACCTTATCCCCAGCTCGACAGCAGTGTCTGAGCCATGGGAGTTAAAACTTCATTGACTAAATCATCAGGAAAACATACTACTGGCCAATGCAAAAGAGTCTTATGTTAATAAACCAACATAAATAACGATTTTCTTTAAAAAGAGCAGAGCTTCGTGAGGTATAGTACTATCAGGCTTCATGATTACACATTAGGGGTCCATCTTCCTGGTGAAAGAATAGCTGTTGTTACTTCATTTTGCAGTCCTTATTATTATAGAGAGCTCCAATATGACTTCTGCAAAAGTCATAAACTCCTAAATAAACCAACCTGCTTTGAAGTCATGTTAAGCTTTTCCCATTAGCATTGTGCTTTAAAACACCACCAGATAAACATTATAAAAATAAAATAAAAAAAGTTTAATATAATATTTATAGTTTGGGAGAAATTGAGCATTTACAACATATTCTTAAACTTGCTATATTATTATAAATTACTGGATGGTAAAAAAGGAGTTAAAAATTAATGAAGTACTTAAACTTTTCAACTGGCCTTCATATTCTAAAACTGTATATCCATTCCTTTATTCACTTGTAAGATCTATTTTAAAGAAGAAAAACTTCTTGCAAAGTAATTTATTAGCTTAATGAAGCAGAATTTATGATTTCCAATAAATGTTGCACTGAATCTTTAGCAAGTTTTTCAAGTGTACTTGATGTAAAGGAAATAAATAATAATTGGCACATAAACTATTTCACTTTCCTTTTCTAATTACTATTAAAAAGGAAGCCTATTTTAGATATTTAAAAAGAGCTTGTTTGGCAATGAAGTGTTATAGATTCACACATAAACATTAGTACAAACAGCATGACTTTTAGTATATTTGGGGGAGGGTAGATATAATGACAGTTAATACCATACCTGCTTAAAACGAAGCAGGTAACAGCTAAAAATAAACTTTTTTTCTCTTTGCTTCTTATTCCATTTTTATGGAGAGATACTACATAGGGTTAGGACATAACATAGCCAGAGAATGAAACATGAGTTATTTAAACTCAAACTTCACTCAGTTAATTTAGCTAACACAATTAATATGGACATCACTCCATGATATCTAAGCCATACCATATAGCGACAGCTGAATTTGCACAGTTTTTACTTAGGGAGACATGAAAGACATAGATTTTTGCCTTTTAAAATTCAGTTTCTATTGAGTTCACAAAGTATATGACTTACATTGCTTGAGATTAGAATTCACTCATTATTTCTTTCCTTTGAATATGCTTTTTGTGTCTGCAGTTCATATACAGGTTAGGTTGGTGTAGAGGAAAAAAGATGGGGAAGCTATCTCTACAGCAATTAGTAGCTATAATAACATAATTTGTAGAAGGACAATGAAGACAAGAAGGTAAGATCCTAAACTGGTGATCCCTATGTTTAGATTTAGGTAAGAATTAAGTTAAATGATGAAAATAAAAGATGCATCTGTATAAAGTCAGCTTTTCCAGATTGTAGAGAATGACCAGAATACTCCAAAAAATGCTAGTTACAACTAGGTTGGGTCTAGATAAATGAGTTCCAAATATAGTCATGAAGCTGTCATCCTCCCTCCAATACCCCAAAGAAAAAGTGACTGCAATTTTGAGCCAAAGCCCAGTATAGGAGTTTTCTTCCTTATTCCAAAACTTTAATTAATAAGTTTAAATAAGGAAGGAAAATGAAGGATAATAGAAGGCAGAGGTAGAATATCCAGGTAAAGAGGAAGAAAATCAAGGGCAAATCAACGCACAGTGTGACTATCACTGTGCCATCAAAGAAATGTCTGAATGAAGCCCATCTTCGTAATTAACACATCCCTTAGAGTTTGATACATGAATCCGTGTCTTTAATTCTACCTAGGTCTTATTCTTCTTCAGAGACTCCTGGTGTGTCATCATCATTTAAGACATCAATATATTCTTTTATTTTTCAAGCCATTTCTACTTGCTGATATCCAATAAAAGACTGAGGACCTGAGGGAAAATCCAGCACATTTCATGGGGCCTGATGCTGTTATTTAAATTATTTCCACCTGTCAGCTTTATTGAGCTATGCAAAACTCAATAAAAAAAAGTAGTCAATAAAAAGAGTACTTAATGATACCGTTAACAGATTTAACATGTGGCGAAGTACAAGGGATATCTATATTTATATATATATAGATGTAAGTACAAATATTAATAAATACAAAGCAGTAGCTAAAAGGCCAAAATTTAATTCCTCACTTGGTGGTTTCTGGTATATGTCTGAGTATTGCTTTTGCTTTCTTTTTGGATTTAGGACAGAAAATATGCATTTTTCGTAAATGTTTGCATTTCAAAATAAGACACACTCCTTTTCACTGCTTCGTAGATCTACATGTTTCACTGAAAACTGCCAAGAGCACTGAACTTCAATACACGAGTAGACAGTCATTTTCCCAACTGCATAAATATATTACCTTCTGTACACTCTGAACTATTGACCTTCCCTATGAGGGAGATGCTGCTAAAATGTCAGTTAATCATAAAGCTGTCCCACAATGGGTTACCCAGAAGCAGAAGGCAATTTAAAAGAGCAATTTTAACATCCAATTGCCAAAGCATGCAATGAAGACAATTTCTTATGATGGCATATTTTATTTCTATTTAATAAGAGAAGAAGAAACTATATTTTCTTAGTTTCTACGCCAGATGGTATAACCAGAGGAAACACACAGGAAAAAATTAAAAAAAAGACCATACTTTCTCTTACTTTCTCTGATTGTTCATTGGAGTTTTTGAATTACTTTCCATTTAAGACAACATCACATTTCTACCTTTTCCAGAATTTTTAAAGTGACTCAAGAAGCATTATCTGAACAATAACATGGGTCAGGCTGTAAGATAACCTGAAATAATCATACCCGCAGGTACAGGGAAAGCATACAGCAGGCATAGCTGGCTGCAGCCACCAGAGCTGTAATTACCACCTCCCCTAACTTAAAGAGATCCTGAAGCAGGTAACGGCACTTACCAAAAGATTTTAGTGTACTTTAGAAGGAAAACAAAAAAATAGCTTTGGCAACCAGGCAGGACATTTTCAGAAAAGTATAAAATAAAATATTTTTTACCCTTCCTTAACTGCTTAAAATATTTTAAATACAGCATATCTTTGAGTGTTAAGCACAACATTCCATTGTGCTTTCAATAAAAGTGAAATTGCAAACATTAAGCTGTGTTTTGTCGGGGAATAAGTGAGTCATGCTGATACGATTTAAAAATATATATACATCCCCTAATTTTTACCTATTGTACTTTTATTTATTCATGCTATAGTATTATGCAGAAAAAAAAAAGAAAATCTATGGTAGAGGAGAAAGAATTCAGGCTTTCAAGTACCAGAAAATGGGGTTGAGCCTCAATTACACACCTGTCTGGTGTTAGACACGACAGTTTTTTCCCCCTGAGCTTTAGATTCACAAAATATAAAATAGGGAAAATGATATATCCAGATCTTAGGGAACTGGTGTGAAAATCAAACATGATAAACGTCATATGTTAATTATAAAGCAGTATCAATCCATAATTAACTATGAAAATCTATATTTGGATTTGAAAATATAAAATTCATTAATTAATACACATAAGTAAAACTATCCAACTGCCTTGCTAAAAAATATTAACTGACACAGTTCTGCCAAGTAAGCAACACTTACTATTGCCAGAAATAAAATGCCAGTGCTTAAATACCTTAAAATGGAGTGTTAAAAATAGTAACTATTAACTAATTTACTCACTGATTGATACTTAGTAGACACAAAAACTGTCTGTCTGTGATACAGAAAAGTAAAATAAGAATCCCTAAGGTAAAGGCAGAAAATAATCATCATCTCTTTGTTATTTACAAAAAAAAAGTCATGTGAAATCTCTCTCTCTCTCTCTCTCTCTCTCTCTCTCTCTCTCTCACACACACACACACACACACACACACACACACACAGGTAATAATATTTTATACTGATTTTTAAGATTCCTGGTGGTCTAACATGCAGGGCGTAGTAAAATAACTAATTCAAAACGTTTGCTTATTCAGTCAGATGATATTAATGGCCAAACACTGTAATTACAATGTGGAGGTCTCCCAATCTTGATTAAAGTGGCATGGTTCACAGAAACCATATTCAATGCATCTTGAAGAACCAGCGTCTGGGGCCCATACAATTCAACCAAATGCGATGGGGCTTTCTCCAAAGATTATGGTTGGTGTCTAAAAAGGAGCATTTCCCTGGATTATGGAGAATTTCTCTATTTTTCAAATCTGAATTAAATATCAGTTAATCTCACAGTCAGAATAAACTGTGATCTATTTTTTGATATGGGATACCAGGCTGAAGCCAGTAACAGTGCTGGTAAAGTATGAGGGAATTTAATTTTGGGGAAAGGAATGGATAATGAAGAAGGGAAGCAGATGGCCATGATAATTTTAACAAAACTAAATCTGAATTTAGATATATGTTTATCAATTATATTCAATTTCTGCTTTTCAGAGACTGTTTTAAAACTAATACAATTTCTATTCTTATCAACCTTCCCTCTTTACCTAATAATAATGCAAGTACAGATAATCCTAACCACAATTTCTCTTAATGAATGTGAAATTCTAGTCTATAAGCACTTTTTTCCCCCTAAAGATCTGCATCAAACTTCCTTTATGAGCACATTAATAAACTATAATAAACGTGTGTGAAAAAGACACACCACAAGTAGTTAGTTTTAAAAAGAAATAAACTTTTTATAGTTAGAAGTAAAACTATTATGGTGCCTGATACCATTTTATGCCCCAAACTAAATGTTTCTCAAATAAAAAATCAGAAAAAAAGAACAATATATTAAAGCTCTAAAATGTCAACACATTTACAAATTTAAATGTAACTGTGAGTATAAGTTATTTTTATTCTATCCCCTCATATACAGATAAGGTTATGCTTAAAATTAAATACCTCAAAGCACTTTGCCATCTCGCTTTTATTTACTGTGGTTCAATGTGCACTCTGAACATAAGCATTCAATCGGAATCAATCAATGTTCATTAATGCATTGTTTCCTTCCACTTAATAAGGCATAACTAACTTTAAAACAAAACATGATTTACTTGCAATCTTTATTGGCTCTCACCTAAATAAACAATTTCAAACAATTTCTAGCTTAAACCAAAATCATATCACATTAACAATACATTGTGTGGTATGGCTAATTTTTCAAGTACAATTTTTATGAAACTAAGGAGAAAACTGATGACCTATTTAAAAGAAAGAAGTTTGGGTACAGGAAACCAAGAGGAAGGCTATTGGAATAGTAAATTATCATTGGCCATAATAATTTGTATAGGTCATAGAAAAATTAAACGTGGAAAAGAATAATTTTATTAGAAAACGTGTAGGCAATATCTTCAGTAAAATGAACTCCATTGTTAATCTTTTTTTTTAATATTAGCATGGGATATTAATTTTGGAAGATAAATTGAGCTGCTTTTCAATTTAGCATTGTTTCCTCTTTATATTATTTCTCTTATGAGCTGTGGTTGTGAGGTCAATTTACTTCTCCCTCAAACTTTTTTTACTAACATAAGAGCAATTTGTTACATTACCGAGAACTGGAGAACTTGGCTTTACAGAAAACTGAAAAACAAACTGTGTAATTCAGGCAGAGCCATGGAGATAATTCCACATCTTCTGGCCACTTTTTAACCACTGGTTGAAAGTATGACACCAAGCAGCAAAACAGCAAACTCTGTTTTCTAAATCTCAAACTTATGGTGGAGCAGTTATACTTCCCAATAATGAACATCTTTCAAGGGGTGCTATTAATACATAAAAATTGAGCTGGGAAACAAAATCGTTAATGATTGCAGTGTATCAGCTAACTGAATGGGCTTTGCTTCCACTTTAGATCAGTATTCTTGATGGGGAATCCAGAAAATTGTTTTTAAAAAAAAGTTCTAAGCTGATGTTCAAGAAAACACATTTTATAGGCACTTACGTTTTCTTGGATCCCCCCAGTCTTAGTTTTATTTTCAGAACATAAATCACTAAATGTTCAAGAGGCATAGATCCACCAGCTTTGCAGGTGTTTCAACATAATGTTTGATACATGTAACATGCCTCTTTAGACTAAAATGAAATTAAATTGATTATTTTCAATAATAAAAGAAACTGCTCTAAAAAGGCACTAAAATAACAAACTTTTTAAAGTAATTTTAATAAATAGCAAACATTTTCTCCTATTATTTCAACATGGTACAATAAGGAACCAGGATGTATGTTGATATATTATTTTATTTCATTTTAAAATCTTTCTTTGTCTTTTCACTGTGTGCTATTATTTTCACCATTCTATTTCAGGCATGGGGAGGACAATAACAAGGCTTAAAAATATAAGGAAAATCTCTCTGTATTCTACAGCTGGGTGTCAAGCTGTTCAATCAGTGGGGAATACTCAACAGCAGGATTTTCTAAATAAAAAAGAGTTATCTCACCAAGGCACTGTTCCAGAGTAATTATTCTTATCCGTATCATAAGATATGGCCTCTGCCCTGACTGTAACAATATTATCGAGGGAGACAATTTCCAAGGTGTCAGAAAGGTATTCAGCATTTGCCTAAACTGCAAAGGTCTTCTCTCTCAGTAGTACTTTCATCCGCATCTATCGGAGATTTGGGGGCTGAACACACAGTAGGCTAAACAAAACTGCCATAGGATAAAATACCAGGATTGATATGTACTCTCAAAGCTCTGAAATTAATACAGTTATGACATAATCAAGCTGATGATTTACCTAATTCTCTGGAACTCTTAGCATGGTGTGACTAAGTCATGGGTCAAATCATTAGCACCTTTAAAACCATATGCATATTGTATGCCTTATGCTGTATTCCCTTGTAAAGCAGAATGGCTTGCTATTCAGTCTTACCTGCACATTTAGTTCTGGTAATGAGTGGGGGCCCTGGAAGTCCTGTTCCACCTTCGCCAGGTCTTGTAAGGAGGACACGGATCTCATATTCAGTGTCTGGATCCAAATGCCATAATTTGTAGGTGGGAGCGTTGACAGCGTGGGTTTCTGTCCAGGATCCTGATGTCATTCGGTACTCCACTTCTTTCAGGATAATGGGTCCATCACCAATGATGGAGTTGGCATTTAGTTGAATCAGCAAATACGTAGGTCCAACACCAAGCAGCTGGGGAGGAGCGATGGGTCTCGGTGGTTCTAAGAGACAGAAATGAGCGAGCTAATTAGTAAAAAATCAAAAACACTATAATAACCAGATACATCCATGTCTCTAAAGCATAAAGGCTTAGTGAATGATTTGTTTAAAAGTACATGGTAAATATTTAAAAGAAAACTAGAACACAACTGGTCTGGCAACTGAAAGAGAAAATACTTTTGCTGATGGCATTTGAACTTTATAACACAGGTTTCTCTTTATTAAAAAAACAATGTATATGCCTTTCCAGGAGATAAACTTATTAAGGCACTATACAATGAATATTTGTAATATTTTGCAAAAATATTTTGACCTGGATTAGACAGTAACAGAGTACAGATGACCTTTAACACTCTTGAGGTCTTAAGAAGTTCACAAATCTCCAAGTTAATGAACATTGTTGCTGCAACCCGTGACATCATTCATGAAATACGGCCAAGGGGTGTTTTTGTTTTTGCTTTTTGTTTGTTTTAACTTCTTCAGAGTTCCTGCAGATGAGATAAGGAGGAAGGCAAAACGAGCTGGACTCAGAAGCCAGTGTGAGGTATGGCGTTTCCAGGTACTCACCTCATAGGGTGAGAAACTGAAATTTATACCAATGCAAAATCACAAATCACTCCATATTCCTGGCCTCTGGGAGTAGCATGTGATAAGGCAACACGTCAAATGTTAAACCCAAATGTCAAAGGTATGCCAAAATTTAATTTTTGATAGCAGAAGATATTTTGCTTGTAAGGAGCTTCAGGAAATGTTATCTACATTTGAACTTACAGATATGATGAATTAGAGAGGTTTTTGTTTTGTTTTGTTTTTGTTTTTGCCTTATCAATGAAGTAGCTAAAATTAGAGACTGGACTTTGTGAGGGGTATCGTATCTCTAGCTCTGTCCAAAGGATCTGTCCACAGGGAATGCTAGGTCACAAAGAAAATCTAATTAGTAAATTGTGATCGAGTGCGATTTTCTTTGAATACCTGTTAAGAATGTTACTCAGGGAAGCCAGAAAACTTTTACAGGAAAGAAAAATGAACATTAATCTTAATAAGTGGTAACTATTGATTTAAAAAGTTGATTTAAAAATTACTTTTAATAGTTAAGGCAAATCACATAAAAGGAAACTATTACATGCAGCCAAACACCCCAGGCTGGGATGGGCTGTTGGAGGTGCAGATAAACGGAAGTTAAGAAAATACAGCTGATATCATTCAGACTGGATTTTCTATTGCAATGGCAATACATACTTGGGATAAGATACCGTGTGAAAACACTCATAGCCAGGTTTTACCTTCTTCTACAGGTTTTTATGAAGCAAGGATTTTCAGCTGCAGTCCAGAATCTGCTTTTAAACCCTGACAGATTGTATAAGGATAGTTTCCAGATAATGAAATCCTGGGTTACAAACATCCCTAACATAAGAGAATAGACTACCTGACTTGGCTGGGGTCTCTATGCAAGCTAAAGTCATTTTCAAGAATTTCCCTTCAAAATTCATATGACAAATATAAATTTATTGAGTAACTACTAACCCCTACGCTGTTCTAGGCACTCAGTATTGATACAATATGTTGAGGAGACAGAGAGTAACAATGAACCAATAAATCATTATTTTAAACTGAGGGTCATATAAAAAACAAACAGGATACCTGATAGAGAATAATATAAATAAGGTGCTATATTGACTGGGAAACACTTTTTTTTTTTTTTTTTTTTAACCTAGCTAAATATACTTGAAAATTCTAACTTACTCCCATCGATATTCACGGCTTTTGTGGCAGTGGTTTTGGTAGAACCATATGATCTTGTACAGCACTTTTCTCATGTTTAAAATGAAAATAACTGAGAACAAATAAGATAATATATGTGCTACATAAACTTTATGTTTATGTTTAGAATCATTTTTATTTCTAACGAAAAATGGGTCATAACACCAGATTTTAAAACTTAAACCACAAAATCCACTCCTGATGTTTTATGTTTAAATAATATGAAGTCAAAATTTTATAGCAGGCAAACTATTCCCAATTTCATAACTGAATTCTATGGAAAAATTATTCATGAAAAAAACAGTTTACGTAAAGCAAAAATAGATTAGAATTTTCATTTATCAGGTAAAAAAAAGACACAGCTAGACAATTCACAACGTGGAATTTTACCAATCTAACAACTTTTATATTTAGAGTTTACAAAAGTTTTGGCAGACAGTTGATATGTTTTCTAAAACCTGAAGTAAAATGAAACTGAAGGGAGAAACGAACATAATTGGAAAAAGGCAAGTGTCTTCCCGACTATCTAATTTACTGCACATATTTTAAGAAGCTGTCTATATTTTGAGAATAAACTGGGGTGCTGATAAGAGCAATGTTTGTTTTCATTCCAGATTGCTCATCTACTGACTAATTTAAGTAGGAAACAATGTTAAATTCACAGCTCACTGGGGTTCTACCCCAGAGCACAAATTCCTCACTCACTTTACAGTTCAACAACAACCTACAGAGCTCTGATACTTAACAGGATGAATGAAGAGCAAAGCTCTGTCAAGTGAATTATAAATAATGAAAGTTGGTTAAATCTGCAATTTCTAGGTATTCTGATACCTGACCTAATACGTGTATATTGAATCTTCAACGTTCACTCTTCAAAACCCTGCACACCACTGCTCTGCAAAATAAGGAGAAAACTAAAGGGGAGGAGAAGGGAGGGAGAAGAAAGAAATGGAATGGAAGGGAGGCAGGGAAGAAGAGAAGGGAGGACAGGGGAGGGGAGGGAAAGGGAAAAGAAGAAAGTAGAGGGAAGAAGTTATCACTTTCAGGTAACGTTGAAGACAACTGAAAGAATAAAGTATAATACATACAATTCCTATCTCTAAGGAAGAGATGTGTAAAAGTAAACGAAATTTGGAGTCAGGAGACCTAGTTTCAAAGAATGTATATGCAACTAACAGCTGGGTGAACTTCACCTTGGTTGTTATTTAACTTCTTGGCATTACAATTTCTCCACTGGTATTATTTAAGGATATTAAAAGATTCTGCCTTTCTAAATGCATCCACAAACCCTTTATGATGCTATTTTGTTTTGCTTTGTTTTTGCCAGAGATAATGTAAGTTTTAAAAATGGAAATTAATATTTATCACTAGTATTTTATGTATATATGAAAAAAGAAGTTGATGTCATCAGGCTGCTGGACTGAAGAAGGGAAGCGACTCTCTGGCCAGTTTTACCACTAACTTGATATGGACAGGCAAACTAAAGAGACAGTTTGGTAATTGAAGCCGTAGTTCAAATTTGGCATGGTGGCAATTATTTGAGTGACTCAGAAGCATATACATTGATTAACAGCATGATTATAAAAAGTGAAACCTAACGTTAATGAAACTAATATATCACTGCTTATTAAATATTTTTATGTGGGAGGTAAAAAGTAGTCTTATATTAGCATATGTATTTTGTTTTTAGACCCTTGAGAACAAGAAGGCTTATTTATAAAACCTCTATTCATTTCAATAAATTATGCATGAATTTTAATCAGTTAGCAAATGCACAAGTAATTGTTCTGCAGCCATATTAATATTCTCCATAACTTAATACACTGTCAGACCCAGAGGTGTGGTGTGACTAAATCCCAATAGTACACTAGGTATCAACTGAAGCATGCAATTCCCAAAATACGAGATAAACTTTGCTGATATTACCAATTAAGTTTCAATTAATGACTTACATTCATTATTCTAAAGCTGAACCTATTACAAAATCCCAATTATACATTCAAATTGCTTTATTTGTTTTTAAATTTCAAATACTTTTAAGTGTCTTGAAATCAAGATAAGTTATTATGAAAGTATATTCTCATCCAATTATTCCTGTTATAATGTTATTTTGCAAACATATGTGTAACTTATCAAATTCAGTTAATTAATAAAATGCAAAATCAGAAATAGAAGCCAGAAAAAAAGTCAGAGTTAACAAAGTCAGAGTCAAGGCCAATAACACTTCTGCAGTTATTTTTTCCATGTAGATAAACTAAATACCTCTCAATCCTATCTCCTTCAAATTGTTTTATTTATTTTAAATTGCATGCACATGTCCTAAAGAAACTTCAACAAAAGTATCTCAAGATTAAACCTCTCACTATACAAGCAGGCAATGGCACCGTATTAGATTCCTAAAGCTGCTGTAACAAATTACCACAAATGTGGTGACCTATAACATTAGAAATTCATTGTTATCTCACAGTTCTGGAGTCCAGAAATCTGAAACCTTGGCTAAGGTGAAACCAAGGTGTTGACAGGGCTGCACTCCTTCCAGAGCCTCAGGGAGAGAATCTGATTGTTCCTGCCTCTTCCAGCTTCTGGCGTCTGCTGGAATTCCTTGCCACATCCTACCTGTGGTCAAATCTCCCTCCATCTCCCTTTCTAAGGATACAAGTGATTGGATTTAGGGCCCAAATGAGTGATCCAGGAAAATCCCCTCATGTAGAGTTCCTTAACTTAATCACATCTACAAAGCCCATTTTTCCATACAAAGTAACATTTACAACTTTCAAGGATGGGGACCTGATATCTCTGGAAGACCTTTTTCAGCCAAGTACAGACATAGAGTGTGATCTTGTCCTTCCTTCTAGGAGATATTTAAGCTCCACCTTCTCTCCAGTTGGTAGAAAGTTTGTGAGCAGAAAATATTTCTCCCAGGAAAGCTTCCTGGCTAGATTCAGAGCCATGGAAACTATAAAACAGCTAATAATTTATCTAGATCATGGGTTTTTTAAATTTGTTTTTGCTTTTCGCTATTTATTTGTGATAAAAAGAATTGGAAATAGAGTTGGGAAAACTATTACTTGAAATGGCTACAGGAGTCAATGCTTCTTTACCAGCTCTACATTTCTGCAAATCCGGCATTGCCTTGGAGATAAGTATTTTTCCTCATTTGCTAACATTCATTTACTGAAATGAACAATCATTTCAAAATCAGTTTTAGACTACTACTGTGGTTATCTCCTTCATTGAAATATTTCCCCAGTTCCAGTACCTGTTGAACAACAAAATTCAGTAGTTCATGCTACACATGGTTTAATTTTCTTCCCGTCACGTACTGAATGATCAAGTAAAGGGCAATGGACATTAGAGAGACCGAGGGGAGAAAGAACAACAACAGCATACCAATTAATTCAGCCATTTATTTATCAGCTACCCTATAATAATTTTTAAATGACTTTAAATTATGCCTCAACAGGATAACAGTATAATATGATACTTGAGTGTTTCCAGAAATGTGAAATAGTAACACTCATGAATAAGATGATGGTGTTTTCTCCCATAAGAGATGGAAAGCAGAAT
This sequence comes from Choloepus didactylus, assembly GCF_015220235.1. Classification (NCBI taxonomy): domain Eukaryota; kingdom Metazoa; phylum Chordata; class Mammalia; order Pilosa; family Megalonychidae; genus Choloepus; species Choloepus didactylus. Next base: position 19,887,515 of record NC_051313.1, on the reverse strand, counting down.
ATACACAACTAACAGCATTTCCTCAAGCATTTCATGTTATATTTATGACAGCAGAATTTGTTGCATTTTTCTTTAGATGTTAAAACATGAAGTACACATCAGAAAATTTGGGGATTAATTTTAATAAGGTTTCTCATGCATCCACATTTTATGAGCTCTAACTCATATATATTTGAGAAGAGTTCTTCATGATTTTCATTGTTATTTTTCTGATATATCCTATTTTCAGTTCTAACAATTTCTTTAGCCAGCCAATGAGGAGCAAGTTGCTTCACAGAAGACAGGCTCATGGAACAACAGAGATTTTCAGCAAACAACCACTTTATTATGTACACAGCACAAAGGGTCCAAAAGGAGCAGGGTTGAGAAGGTTCTACCATCACTGGTCCCCCAAGGAGGCCAACTGCTCAGGTCAGGGTCAGTGGCTGGTGGCTCTGACACTTGTGCTGCCTGAGTGTCGGATTTTCATACACCCCAGGGGGAGAAGGCCCTACCACTGAGCAAAAAGCCTACATCAAGCAACCTTTGTGCAGAGTTTCTGCCCTGGCAAGCAGTTGGGTCTGCTTGTTTTCTGTTTTGACTTCAAGATACAGTCAGGTCATTCCATTCCTGGGTAGCCTTTTTCCCAGTTGATATCTGTCTCCCTGGGCTGCTTACGGTTTCTTGGAAAAAAGAAACATATTGAACACCTGCACATAAACGAACCCCGAGAGGAAAGGGGAGGGAAGGGAGGTGAGGGCTGGGAGACAGCAGCTAAGCATGTTCATGACTTCTCCAGCAGCCAAATACTCCCCCATTCACTCTTCCGGCTAATATCTCATAATTTGCTCATATCAATGAAGTCATCAACCAATTCTAAAAATGCTCTTTCACATAAACTATTATCAAGTTATGTTTACATATTTGTAATTGGAGGATTTTTCTAAGTTAATGATTCTTTTTAATTTATTATATTAAATTACTCTTTAATCCATCAATCCAATTGATGGAGATCTTTTTCAAATCCTATCAATCCGATGACTCAATCTTGCGCTGGCCAAATAAAGTTAAAGCTAAGGTATTACAAAGCTTGGGTGATATCAAACCTGAGGCCCTTATAGCAGAACCTGGACAAAGTATCAATCACAGGCAGCCACCTTATCCGTTAGTGTCACTATGAAAAATAGGTGGGAGCAAGCATAAAGTTATGGTTTACACTATGAGAAAGAATGTGTACTGAACCCGCTGCCCACACTCACAATGTTCCACAAAAATCTTCTGAGAACCAAGATATAAGCACACATGGTTTTGCATGTAAGTAGGCAGAAAGTTTTAGAGAAGGTGAAAAGAAAATTGCAATTAAATATCAATGCCCTGTTTCAATGAAATAGATATTTTTTTACTATGCATTTTTGATCACTATTAATTGCATCCAGCTAAACAGAGCTTTTTCATTCCCTTCAATGATTGTCTACTAAGGGCAGTTGTTCAAAGGAGTTGAGGCTTTAAATGGGAAGGAGCAAGGATTGCTTAAGATCCTGAAACACACAGGATGAGTCCCACACAATGGAGAATTCTCCAGCCCCAAATGCAAACAGCCTCCTCTAGAGAAACACAACAATACAGACAATAATTTCCCCTCCCAATTCACTGCTTATGCTTACCTAAATTCGCATCACTCACATTTCTATTATTCAAGAGAACATTGGAGCAGAATTTTGAGGACCAGAGTACGGGCCCTGTATTGATGACCCTTTATTCACCCAGGTGTAGCGGTGGACATCAAGGCGTGAGTCAATGGGCTTTTGAGTATACAGCTTGCTCACAGGCAAGTCAACTGATTATATTTTACATTTTCAAAATATATCAGGAAATATAAACATATTCACAAGCCAAGGTAATCCCAGTTCTGGGAATTCATTATAAGGCAATAATCAAAATGTTTGTTCAGAGGAGCAAAAAATTACACAATCAAAATATTCTACAACAGGAAAATGGTGAAGCAAATTATGGTATATCTACTCAATAGAATTTCATGCAAACTTTAAGTATGCCACTTGTGACGATTATATAACAATGTAGAAAATAAATCTAACACCAAGTAGCAAGGGACATTTGCATGTTTAAATGATTTAGAGCTTTCATTTTGAAAAGCAAAAAAATGTTTCCCTAGATAATGTACCATCAGGAGGAAATACACCAAATGGTTAATAGCAGCAATGGTGAACTGACATATCATGTGTGGTTTTGCTTTTTCCTTTATCTATTTTCCAATAAAACTTATGTGCTCCTACAGTTTTGCCATCATCACATCCGCAATGTTGACTGCAGAGCCTGACAAACTCTGTCAAAATTGTTAGAGAAATAATAACTGATTCAACAATGACTAAAAAATAAAAGTTACACATGCCATTGTGAGAAAAAATTAACTACATAAATTAGAGCTATTCCACATAAGAACATATATGTTACAATTTCAGTTCAAGAACCATCATTTGAAGATAGTGATGATAAAACTTTGTGTATTTATATATTTATTTTGATGCTGAAATTAAGTCTTCAAAAAATAAGATTTACCACCTTCTCCTTTGAACCATGTAGCTAGCCAATTACTCTGACATTGATACACAGCACCTACAAAATGTTACTATTTAATTAAAGGAATTAGTTGACTGGAACAAAAGAGCACTTTTCAAGCAATTACTTAGTGACCAAGTGGCATCAAATGATTTATCCAGCTTGTAAAAAATGGCACAGCTACAAACCTAGCTATAATTCTTCTGTCTTTTAGTAAAATCAGATCAATTACATTATATTAAAAGACAGTATTTTGCATGTGAAGAAAAAGTACTCGTTATATTTTTAAAGTAATTCAAATATACTGAATATCAATCAAGAATGGTATCCAAAATATCCAGTTGCACTAATCCCAGAATATATACCAATAATTTGAGTTCTTTGGACAAAAATTTGATTTAGGGTATTAAAAAATTCTGATGCAAAATATGCCACTCTTCATCTTAAATAGCTATTTTGTCTTTCAAGCCCCTTTGTGATACATACTCATTTTTTTAAAACTGCAAGATCTGTGAAATTGTGGTATTTAATCTCTATGACATGGCTTTTCCCTGCTACCTAAAGTGCTGAAATAACTATTATTTCAGCAATGAAACTGAAAAGTTTGCATACTGAATTTTATATTCTGTGCTTTTCCATGGCATTTTATTCACCTTGATTTGAAAACATGGCTGCAATAACTTTATTACCTGCCTGAAATAAAAAGGCAGGACAGCAGCACACTGTTTTAGATCTGTCAGCAGAAACTACAGGCAAACTTAGGTTCATATTTAGGTTGTATGAAAAGGTGAAAAGATTCTGAAATGTGAAGTTATTTGCTTTCAGCCCACATAATCTTAGAAATAACTACAAACTATGTACCTCATCTTGACTAAAAACTACTCTTTTCGTCATCATCATCTATGCAATGAATTGGTTCAGAATTACGAATTATTTGCAATAATTGAACTTTACAAAAGCCACCATCAGAACCACAATGCACATGACAGCACACCACATATATTATGACAGAAATTACGTATCCCTCTGCATGAGTCATAAGCTAATAAATACAGAAGAATTCTCTTGGTCATTTAATCCCTCATTTAAGCTCTATCAGAGCTCAAACTGCTCATAGCATTTCAAGGAAGGAGTATCTAGTTGATTCCAAGAATAACAATCAGGTCAGTAGTAAAACTAGGAAAGCCTTCAATTTTTTGTTTAGTTCTCTCAAGCCTAGGGCCATAAACAGGTAATCACATCAACATTTCATCAGTCACCTTTAAGAGGCAGGAGAATAAAAAATATATATGTGGTGAGAGAAACAAGGGGAACTGAGTATTTGGCAATGGCAATGTATGTCCCAGTAGCATGTTAAATATGCCTAGGTTATACAGTTATCATTCCATTCCTAGATTATAGGCAAAAGGATTTGGATTAACACCATTCATATTCATTTTATATGAATACCTATTAAGACACAATAGCTTAATCCAGTAAACCAAAAGATATTAATGAAAGAAAAAAAATTCCACTGCAAACATCTATACAAAAAATTACAATATATAGTTACATATAGTATAACACTGATTATAATATATATTTATAAATATATGTATATATATATTACATATGCATTATAATATATATGCATGCACGTGCGTGTGTGTGTGTGTATAGTACAATCAAGTAAAAAAGTATTATTTTAAAAATTCTTGAGTCTTCCACATATAAACAGATTAAAATTTTTCATGAGGCTAAATTTCATGAGGCCTAAAAACTTAAGGAATTTAAAGTTGTTCAAAGAGAATAATTTTCCAATATTTAATTGTAACCAAACACAATCTAAATTTGCCAACTTGGTTCCTACATCTAAACACTCCATTGTATTACTTGTAATAATGCATACTTGGTGATCATTCCAAGTCTATTCAATATGATACAAGGGCTTGATACGCATATGTACTCAGCAACAGAGGCCAATGTTTTCTTTGAAATTAGAAGCTGCTATTCATTCCTTCCACTTATTGACCTCAGCTCCCAGGCAGCTAAAATCCAAGACTTTATTTATCCCAAGCGAATCAGGAGAACTGTTATTTCCACATGACTCTAGAGGGTAGGTAGAGAGTGGCCAGGTGTATCCCTCAATGTAAAAAGTGATATGTTTTTTTTTTATGAAAAAGAATCTGTGATGACAGAGTAAAACCAACTGAGCAAGATTCTCATGATGCAGATAACTACTTTAGTTGATATCCTTTATGTGTGTGCTATTAACTCCAGGGAAGTCATAATTTTAGGACTCTATTCAATTCAAAAAGCATACATTTTCAGACATCAAAGAAAATCTGTCAGTAGCTTACACAGCTTCAACTCAGTTTTATAATGTGAAGATTCCCAAAGTATATTCACTCCAAAGAAATGGATGACATATGTTAGCAATTATAGAACACTTCCCTCAATTGGGAGATAAAGCAAAGCAAAAACAGTCATATGCCCTGTTGGGTTAGATACTGTGGTGGTTTGAAGTTGTATGTAACCCAGAAAAACATGTTCTTAAATCTGAACCATTCCTATGGATCAGATTTAAGATCCATACAAATGGATCTTAAATCCATTGTAAGTAGGACGTTTTGACCAGGCTACTTCAATTAAGGTGTGACCTACCTCACTGAGGATGGGACTTAATCATATTACTGGAGTCCTTCATAAATGGAATACATACAGAGAGGGAGAAAGCCACAGAAGCAAGAAAGTGAACTCAACAAAACCAGGAAGAGAAGGGAGAGAATAGCAGACTCTGCCATGTGCCTTGCCTTGTGGCAGAAGAAGCCAGGATCACCAGCAGCCAGTCTTCAGAAAGAAAGCATCACCTTCATGATGCCTTGATTTGGACATTTTCATGGCCTCAAAATGCAAGCTAATAAATTTCCACTGGTATCTGCTTCAGCAGCCTAGGAAGCTAGAAGATATACCCTTGATCCTATCAGGAAATAAAGAACCTTTACTGAGAAATGAGTTCACCAGATCTGGCTAGTGACTGTGGTTCAGCTATTCCAGGTGGTAACTGGGTAAAGGAGTCAGGTGGTACATTCAGGGACTGGAGGACAGATTTCTGTGCTCTTCTACCTAAGTCTCTGAACTAAGAAATGAACATTTTTATAGGTAACTGAAGGGTCTACAGGCATAAGAGTGAAGGCAAGGCAATGTCACAAAAATGCAGCTGCCAATGTGATCACCGTCATCACAAGGACTACTGAATAATTATTTTATTGTCCAGTTCTGTTAGCATTCCTTTATGGGCTGAAAAATCTGACCCCCAAGAGTCAAAGTGCCCTCAAAAATAAAATCACCATACTAAATTTTATAATCAGTTGGAAACAGGAAGCAGACAAGAATAATTACAGACCTATCTAATAATGTAACAAGTTAGTGACATTGTTAAGGCGTTTAACCACATAAACAGTTACCTGCACAGGGACATTTGGCACTACTGTGACAGCTATGCCAGCAAGAGATCTGTTATTTCCAATCCATTTGACCTTCCAACCCTTTTACACCATAATGGGGCATCAAGACATTCAAAATATCAGTTATATCATATAAAGCATAAAATACTGTTACCCATCAGAACATAGCATGGGAAAGTTTCTAGAACAGTAAAGTAAAGGGTATCAAGACCATAAGTAACGCAATTAAACAGCTGAGGGGTCGGGCTCTTCTTTCACAGCTAGTGAGTGACAAGAAACCTACCTCTTCTGCTGTGATAAATATCATACATTGTTTTTAAAAGGGCATGGAATGGCTAAGGAACCCCATCTGTTCATATATTCTTTCTTTGAACTTCTGGTTTCCCATCCTTCTCCAACGTCAGCAAGAATGCTGAAGAAAAAGCATGACAATTAAAATATGTAAATAGTTTCATGGACACTGCAGAATCTTTTAAACAACACCTTAGTCAATAAACTTGATTCAGATAAATAAGAATTGGAAAAGGAAATCTACGATTTTAAGTGACAATAAAAACAGGGAGAAGTATCATGTTCCCTGGTGTGCATTTTTGTAAAATCACACATTTATAAAAGTTGACAGCTGAAAGACATCTCCATTTTGACTGAAAGGTAGCATTTCCTGGTTCAAACCCATGCACTTATATTTTCAAACATCTATGTCTGTGTTCAATATTTTTTTTTAATTAAGAGCCCAATGTTGGAGAAATGTCAAGAGAGTTCATTTGGAAATTAATCATAGAAATACACCAGATGTATTACTCCTATATGGCAAAGTGATATATTTAAAATGCAAAGGCACTAATTTATGCCTGGATATATTTAATCTTGTTTCAAAAGTTACTTTATCTTAATATATGAATGCAAACCATGTTAAATAGAAACTTTACTGATAGTAAAATTATGTTTTCATTTTTATAAAATCACATCTCAATTATGTGAGGAAGAACAGGTCAACAGCCAGGCCTGTGCTCTCCATGCCAAGGTGCCAGGCAGGAGGAATTAACAGTACAAGCAGAATGGTCAGGAAAAACAACACTGGATACTTTTTATGAATATTACAGTATTCAGAGACCCCTCATAGGAAATGCAATAAAAGCATAAGATAACATTGTCACTGCAGTGGTTTGAAAATATGGCCACCAATATTTTACAACCCTCCCATTCTCTTGAGCCCAGGCCGCCCTGGGACTATCAACAAATGGACCTCAGAGGAAGCAATGCAGTGAGACTTCTGAGTCTAGGCCACAAACACCATGGAGCATCCTCTCTGTCTGTTGGAATCTGGTCTTGGAGCCCTAGACAAACATTTCAGTTTGTCTGCAGAGTTATTCCAGCTCAGGTGACAAACTGTGTGAAGAAGTCTCCAGATGATTCTAGCCTCCCGGCGCTTGTGTCACCTTCAGCTATTTGACTTGAGCCTTTCCAGCTGAGGACCAAACACCATGGGACAGAGACAAACCATCTTGCCTTGCTCTTCCAAATGCCTGGCCCATAGAAGCTGTCAGCATTACATAATCATAATTGTTTTGTGCCACTAAGTACATCCTCGTGTTTTGTTACGTAAGAGTAGGGTAAAGGAACAGTAACTATGTCTTAAACAACTGTAGGCAAACTTTAAAGAAAGTTCTATACTTAGCATAAAATACACAGCCATTTCATGTTCTGTCCCCTGCTTAACTGGCTGGCCTCATTTCTCACTACTATTCAATTTGAATCACATGTTCATATTTAACAACTTGTATTTTCTAAGGGAAACATATTTTCTTGTACTCATCCCACCTTAATCTTTATATACTGTCTGGATTGTCCTCTAGCCACTTAGAAAAATATCATTCATCTTCAAATCAGAGCCTTCCTTCACTACACCCTCTCCAGTCTGAAATAAATGCAACTTTTCTTATAAGAGATTTATCTACACTTTCTGTCTCTTTGTTAGATATTGAGTTACTTAAAGGCAAGGACTTTGTATTATTTGTCACCAAGTTTATGTCTTCAGTGACTTGTATATTGGGCAATCAATGCTTGCTGAATGAACAGATTCATGAATGAATAAAAGAAAACAAAAATAGGAAGATAATTACAAATGAAAGGAAGGATAATATCAAGTGTTGGTGAGGATATGGAACAAGAACTCTCATATACTGAAAGTTGTGTTGTAAATTGGTACAAACAAATCCAGAAAACTCTTTGCCAGTAGTTACCAAAGGCTGCATATACGCACACCCCATGACCCGGCAATTCCATTCCTAGACACATGCTCCCCCTAAATGAGGGCATATGTTCTCAAAAGCCATGTACTAAAATATTCATATAGAGTCATTGTAAATAGCTCAAAGTGAAAATGACCCAAATGCCTATCAATAGTAAAACAGATAAAATGTGGCCGCCATGTAATAGAATATCTTACAACAATGATGTGTGATGTCACATGGCCTACAGCTACATGCAAATTAATGTTAAAATGAGAAAAGTCAGACATAAAAGAGTATAATCTATGGGATTTCATTTATGTAAGTTATTCCATGCTATTAGAAGCCAAGATATCACCATGGTGAAGGGGAGTCGGTGACTAGAAGGGATAAGAAAGGAACTTCAGAAGCTGGTGATATTCATTTACTGATGTGGATTGTCCATGTGTTTAATTTGTGAAAACTCATCGAACTAAACATACTGAGCTATATATTTAATGTAAACTTTTCTGTATGTCTGCAATATACTTCAGTAAGAAATATTTCTTTTAAGAAAGCAAAAACTAAAGAGAAAAGTGACTATGTATCTAATTAGTCCCAAACTCCTGCCAAGAGCAACCCCTTTGAACTCAAGAACTTTTAAGTATGGTGGAATCTCATCATCATTGAATTTAAAATTTAAAGTAAGCATTTATGGCAAAAAAAATCTAGTCAAAATTTCTCTCAAAAATTCCTGAATCACTCATATAGACTGGTATTTTTACGTATCATTCATTACACCAGCTCTTTTGACATCTAAAACGTGAAATTCCCTGACATCATAAGACATAAGAGGAACATTCATGTGCAAAATTTGGGCATTCAGGTCATCAAGTCAACTTTTTCCTCTTTTAACTACAGGCTCTTGATGTATTTTGAATTAATCTATATATGATATAATATTTTTGCATAGTTCCTACATTTCTCATAGAATCTCTGAATTATGAGAACATAATTTTCCTTTTATTTAGTATTATTTTGGGGTCACCTCAATGTTAGGTCATTAGTGTTGTGACATTACTGGAACTTTCTTTGTGTTGCCATTGTCAGTTCACAGAAAAAACCTGTAGGCCCATCTAACAGCATCTCTCTAGGTTTTCAATTTGGTAGCAAACAGTAATGGAGCTAATCTACAAGTGAGTCATAGGAAGAAAGGAATTTAGCTCATGATTTTACTTTCAAGGTGAATAGTTACTCAGAGCACATCCCTATCTTGAATACAAAAATAAAGCAAGTAGAGGAGAAAATTTCCTCCAGAGAATACAGTAAAAGCCTTATAATCCTTATTTGACGAATGTGAAAATAAGAGACAACAGAAGGAATCTTCTTATTAACTAAATCTGGAATAGTTCTTTTTATTTGAAAACACAAAGAAGAGACTTCTATCGTAACAGCTCAAAAATGGTAACCAAATCAATGAATAAATTAATGGAGCATTTTTATTTTATAATAAAATTATTTGTTATTTAAAATGAATTAACGAGAAAGCGAGAAAAGGGATAAAAATCTGACGGTATCTAAAACAAACTCTATTTTCTTTTGCTGTTCTGAACTTCAGAACTCTTAGAAGAATGAAAGGAAACATATGCATTCAGCAAGAAAGCACACTTCCATCATCTAGCAGAAGATATGTGCTATTACTGATAAAGGGTATTCACAAAAACTATCTCAACTATATTTTGCACTGTCCTTTAACCATTCTGTCAAGGCATTTATAGTTAACACATTATTATCAGTATAAAAAGAAGATTATTCATATCAGTTTCCTAAACTCATTGTAGTTAAACATGATACTTTGAAAATAGAGGTAGAAAAGTCTAAAAAAAAAGAAAATTTGAAATGTTGGAGAATTCTAAAAAGAAAATTTGTTTCTAAACTTTGTAGTCACCTTTAAGAGTGGTTTCATATAAAGCTATAGCCTCAAGATGATTAAAGGTCATTGATATATTGCCAAAAGCATTTTTATGAGATAAATTCAATTATAATCTCTGCAACAATTGCAACCACAATATAGACATAGAATCCGATTATCCGTTTCATTTTCATTTATATCTCATGGGCTCGATCATTTATCATGTTTCATGATAATGATCACAAGACACATGGAAAGTGATTTCTGGAGGTAACAAATTACCTACCATATTAGCATAGCTTACAAGATCCTGTCAACAACTACTATGCATAAATATGAGGTAATTAAATTTACAATGTGCAAGAATGTTTGATATGCAGACTAGTTTCCTTCACAGCTGCCAAAAATCTGGGTTGCTAAATGCAGCATACCCGTTTGGTTGCAAATCAGGAATCATTATACCCAGAACTCCAACAGGTAGACAGTATGCTGTGGCCCAAGATGCTGAGATGCATCTTTCATCATCTGGTATTATTACTTCTTGTCACCAAACCATCCATCATTACTGCCGAGGCAGCTTGGAATGATACTGCTAGACCCTCACATTACTGCTCCTTGAACTCTGTCTCATCCATCTTTTGCATCACTCCTGATTCACAGCTAAGTACCCTCTACCGGCTGCAAAACCAAGCATGCACCTGTAGTGCCTTTAACCTGCAGTGCTTCTCCAAGAGTAATTGATTTTTCTTTATTATGGAGCCACTGTTCAGAAAAGACTACCCATGGCTGCTGATACAGAAAAGTGATTTTTAAAAGACCTGATTTACACAATTCCAATAGTTGTAGGGAAATGCACTCCTTTCTTTCTTTTTTAATTTTTAAATTTTGTATTTTTTGCAAGTTAGGCTTTAGAATTGCAATACTGATTTCTATCATTTGGCTATTTATCTGTAAAACTCAGAAGCACAAACTCAAGCACAGATACAGAAAGAGGTATCCAAGAGCACAAGCAAGCAGACAAAAAAGAAAAGAAAAGAAAAAAACATATAATATATATATAAATGCAATGGTTCAGTCTCAAAATTATTATTCAGAATGACATATATATTTGTTAGTAAAATACAGGCCTTTAGCATTCTTAGTAAGCACAAAACACTGGGTTTATACTTGACACAATGCAAACTAAAGGGAGAGATTTCAAGTTAGAAGCAAGAATCTACGTGAAAATGGCCTTTCAAATAAGGCTCTCACCTGCTCATTTTTCCACTCTTCACTGGTTGCTAAGAGCACTTTCGGAAATGACATCAGTAACATGGTGGTTTGCGTACCATAAACTATCCAAGACTAAAGGTATTTAATTCAGCTCCATCTGAATGCTGTTATAAAAGTTTAATAAATCAAAATGATCAAAATGTTCCCAGTGGCAGATTGGGATTCAGTTTCCAATTCAAATTCTCTTTAATATATGGCTTCTCTGACATCTTGAGTTTTCTACCATCTAAGCTGAATTCCAAACAGTCTGCCTTTCATCATTATCATGCATCAACCAGTCTGGTCATTGTAACTACTTTTTAAAAATCCTGCATCATATCCGGAAATATCAAACCTAGTGGAGATTTTAACATGGGAAAGTCATGGCAGGTGAGAGCTCTTTATCTACCCTTAAGTAAATATTTTTAAACCACCCACTACAGTGAGTGATAGTCTTTGAGGATTGGGATATGCTGCTGGTCAACATTTCTAGAAAGAAAATCCCCCTCCTACCTACCCTTTTAAAAAATTGATGTAAGAAAAAGACAGGTCTAGGAGCCTTATTATCAGGGACAATTAAATTCTGAAGAGCAGAGAAAGTGAAGTCTTTAGAGAGCTTGCTTTATTTCTATGAAGAAAAAAGTTTTTACAAAGAACAGGAATATGATTTTCACTTAAGAGACAGCCTCAAATCCAAAGAGGAATCTACATGAAGCAGCAGGGAAAATGTTTACACATGCTATATCTTACATGTATTTTAACATGGGGCTAATGTCAGCACTTAAAAAAAAAAAAGAAATTATATTTAACCATGCAGGGTTCTCTTTCTAAATTTTGCATTTAATTGAATACATCTTTCATTAAAATGTTTATTGTGATAATATATTATAACATAAAAGTTCCCATTTTAACCATTTTAAGTGTACAATTGAATACATCTGCTTTTAACAACATGAAAAATTCTAATGATATTGGCTACAAGCCATGAAATGGAAACTTAGGAAATACAAAGAATTTCTATGCACTAAGAACCTACTGTTTAATTAATCTTTTGTTTTAATACCCTATAATTAGTCCAAGCCTTTTCCACATGCCTAAAGTCTCCAAACCTGGATGTCTCCTTAGCACAACAATCCCAAAGTTACAATTGAAAATACCATCTATGCTCCCAAATAAATTCTACAAGTCATCCTAATTTCCCTCCATAACACCATATTTCTCCTGGTATCACAGAATGAAAACCTAGAAGTGTCCTTTGACTCTTTCTGTCATTCTACAATGTTCTACCAATATTTCTGCCAAAATCTCTCACCCCTGATCCACTCTTTACACCACAACCCCCCCCCCAATTACACCTCACCACCCAAGCTTACGTAATTTTCCAAGCCCCTAATCTTACTTCCTGCAAACTCTCCATCTTCCAATCCATCTCCAATCCCAGTTTCCTGACACACATATAAACTTCTGAACAACCTACTCCAAGACTTCCAAAGATTCCCAAATCAAATGGCATAATAAATTTACATTTCTTGGTCTGGCATTCAACTTCCTCCAAAGTATAGCCTCAGATTTAACCTCTAGACTCATCTCAGATTTCTTCCCTGGGATACACTGTGGTTTAATCAATATTTAACACTAATATTAGATCACAGTGTTTTTTCATGCCATTCCCTCTGTTTGAAATGCCTTTTCCTCATCTTCAACTATTCTAATTCTACCCATCTGTCAGCGGCCGGGTAAGTGCATTCATTCCCTGATCAGCCAAGAATGCACTGAGGCAGCGCCCCTGTGCCCCCACTGTTCATCCTGCACTTTACAAACCACACCATACTTGTTTCTTTGACCACAAATATTTGATTATATCTGCTGAGCTTTGGTTGCAGTCATGGCTATAAGAACACAATCATAACTAGCAAAAGGGAATCATCCTTGATTTTGTCAATCTAGCGGAGGAGGCAGATGTCAGGAGTGCAGTTATATTTTGAAGACTAGAGTAGGGGCATGGAAGGCTCTGAGGTGGAGAAGAGCACGGAGTGTTCAAGTGAAGGAAAGAAAACCAGTGTCGCTAGAGTTTGGCAAGAGTCCCCTGAGAGTTTGGAAAGGTGGGCAGAGTCCAGATTGAAGGGCTTTGTTGACTGTGATGACACAGCTGGAATTTACACTATAAGAATGGTGTGCCGGTTTGAATGTATTATGTTCCCCAGAAAAAGCCATACTCTTTGATGCAATCTTGTGGGGCAGACACAATAGTGGGGATTAAGTTGGAACATTTGGATTAGGTTGTTTGCATGGAGATGCACCCCACCCAACTGCAGATGATAACTGATGAGATATTTCCATGGAGGCATGGCCCCACCCATTCAGGGTGGGCCTTGATCAGTGGAGCCAAATAAATGAGCTGACTCAAAGAGAAGGAACTCAGTGCAGCTGTGAGTGACATTTTGAAGAGGGGCAAGCTTGCTAGAGAGGAACGTCCTGGGAGAAAGCCATTTTGAAACCAGAACTTTGGAGCAGATACCAGCCACGTGCCTTCCCAGCTAACAGAGGTTTTCCGGATGCCATTGGCCATCCTCCAGTGAAGGTACCCGATTACTGATGTGTTACCTTGGACACTTTATGGCCTTAACACTGTAACTGTGTAGCCAAATAAACCCCCTTTTTATAAAAGCCAATCCATCTCTGGTGTTTTGCATTCCTGCAGCATTAGCAAACTAGAACAAACGGGAAATCTTCAGGGACAAGGAGAGCATCCTTGGATATACGCTGTGTGAGACCACACTCTGGCAGCTGTGTGAAGACTGATTTGTAGGAGGCACGTTCTGAGGTGGGGAGACCAGGTGTGAGACGTTTTATAGAAGTTTAGGAAAGAGACATGGGTGAAAGCAGTGGCAGTGAAGTTGAAGGAAAGTGCTGGGTGCTCAAAGGCTATGCAACAAAAAGAGGAGTGAAGAAAGCAGCCAATTAACATACATATTTCTATTTGCTGTTTCTCATTCAACAGTACAAAAATCTTTGAGAGTAATGTCTTGCACATTTGTTCTGCACATACTTACTAATAAGAGGCATTGCATAAAGATTCTTTGAAAAAGCAGAGCTAAATAACTTTGTACAACAAAAATCAACGGATTCTCTTCTGCACTAGAAAGTAACCATCATTTGGCCTTTTGTTGTTTAGAAAAAAAAAGAATTGAGCAGAAACCTGAAGGAAATAAAAATGTGAAAGCACGTGTATATTTGAAAAAGCAAGTGCAGACGGAGAGAACAGGAAGGGTAAAGTGTAAAGGCCCAAATGCACGAGAATGCTTGGGGAAGTTGGTATGCCTCCTGTGGATTAAGGAAACAAGTTAGTATAGGAAACAAATTTGGGAGTGTTAGCTAGGGAATGTGTTTTGGTTTGCTAATGCTGCTGTTTTGCAAAACACCAGAAATGGATTTGCCTTTATAAAGGGGGTTTATTTGGTTACAGAGTTGCACTCTTATGGCCATAAAGTGTCCAAGGTAAGGCATCAACAATAGGGTACCTTCACTGGAGAAAGGCCACTGGCATCCAGAAAACCTCTGTTAGCTGGGAAGGCACATGGCTGGCGTCTGCTCATTTCAAAATGAGTTCTCCAAAATGTCAGGGTCAGCTTTCAACAGCCATCTTCAAAATGTCTCTCTAAGCTGCTCTGAGTTCCTTCTGTTTGTCAGCTCTTTCATACGGCTCCCATGATTTAATTAAGACCCACCCTGAATGGGTGGGATAATACCTCCATGGAAATTATCCAATCAAAGGTCTTGCCCACAATTGATTGAGTCACATCTCCATGGAAACACTCAGTCAAAGGAGTCCAACCTAATCAACACGAATACATCTGCTCCACAAGATTGCATCAAAGAACATGGTGTTTGGGGGACATAATACATCCAACTCAGTACAGAATGTTTCATTTAAAGACAGATGGACCATGAAAGGACAGAGTTTGGGTTTTTTTTGGTGTGTGTGTGTATTTGTGTGTGTGTGTGTGTTTTTCCTCCACGTAGAAGGAAGCCATTGGAGGGGGTAACAGTGAATGACTCCATGAGGTAGCAAAAGTACCCGGTACTATACGTATGTACACAAAAACAAAAGAAAATGCTGAATGCAATCAGTTTGCTTTAAATAACCACATGGATAAGATTTCTTCCTGACAAGACTACAGGTATTCATTTGTTATTTGTTTGTTTGTTTTAACACAATGGCAGATTCTCTGTCATCATGCAGGTGTATCATTCCAAATCACACAACACTGCAGAAAAGCAACAAAATATTTTCCCAGTTTAGGGCTCAGAAAGCAGAAACCAGAGAGCAAAAGGAAGTTATCTTCCAAATTATACCATACAGTTAAAAAACAACCATCCTATATCTTGTAAGAGATGAGAACAGATCTATGAGGCACGATTTCTCTAAAAAATAATATCAGAAAAGATAAAGGTCTAGCGCTGAGGAAAGTTACCATATATTTTACCATAATTATTTAATCTCTGTCCAGTTCTCAATCCCCAAATCCTCAAAAACTTTTAACACTAAAATGTTCCAACATTTCCTTTTTTTTCTAAAAACTAATATCTAAGAACTGAACACAATCCACTCTGACATCTAACCAAATAAAAATGCTTATTTGTTCTTATTCGTATTCACCTTATGCTTGTTTTTAATTCTTACTAGACCAAATGTTTCTCAGAAGAGGGAATAACACCATTTACAGTAGCACAGATGGAAAAAGTAAAGAGCTTTTTGCAATGATATGATCAGGCTAAACAAGTTGGTTTTAACTGATTTATTCACAATAAAAAAGTACGAATCATCTCTGCTTTCTTTGGAAGATTCCTACCTAACATTTAATGGGTGCTTTCTGTTTTCTACGTATCACCTTCTTCATACTCTTAGTAATAATCAGGTTACTGATCACATTTTACTAGTAAAGAAATTATGTATTAGTTAGATTTTTTAAAGATATGAATATTTAAGTGACAAATTTATGCTACAGGGAAAAAGCTAAATATTGAAACTCTCATGTCAGTCATATGCTGGCAATGACTCTTTTGAAGAGAAGATTTAAGCAGTAGGGAAAGTGGGAGAGACTCAAGAACTATAACTAACGAAGTAATGTCCCACCACAACACTTATATCACCATCATGTTCTCACTGAGTGAATTCAATCTGTGAGCTATAGAGTTTCTGTTTAATTAACATTCTATAATGCGCTCATAGTATTAATATTATTTACCAAATTATTACTTAATAAAGGGTTTTCATGGAATATCTGCTTTGGTAGGGTATTTATCATTTGTTAGAGAATCTTGTTTTTTCCATTCAGAATTAAAAACTATGACCAAAATCTAAGTCAAAAGTCTCTGCCAAAGTATACCAAAGCTAAATGTCTATGAGAAGGAGATGTAAGGGAGGGGTATGGGATTCTTGGTTGTGGTGCTGTTTGTCTGACCTTATTGCTGTATTTTCTTTTATCTTTTTTTTATTCTTTTTTTAAGTAATTAATATGTTCAGGTGCTGATTGTGGTGATGAATGCACAACTACATAATGATACTATGAACAACAGATTGTACACCATGGATGATTGTATGGTATGTGAATATATCTCTATAAAATTGCAGGGAAAAAGTAGAGATACAAGGGCTGGAGGAAACATGGAAAGAGGGATGTACCTATTCACTGTTGGTGGGGAAGTAGAATGGTGTAGCCTATCTGGAAGACAGTGTGGTGGTTCCACAAGAAGCTAAGTATGTGGGTGACATAAGGTCCTGCAACCTCATTATTGGGTATATACTTGGAAGATCTGAGAGCCAGGACATGAATGGATATTTGCATACCAGTGTTTATGGCGGCAGTATTCACAATTTGCAATGGATGGAGGTGGCCTAAGGGTACATCAACTGATGTAAATAAAAATGTATTTGTGGGCCACCCCTGAGGAACTGGGGAAAAATGTGGAAATGTTGGACTTCCTCACCTGGGTTATTACTGATATTCTCACAAAGATTGAGGACTACCAATTTCGTAGGCCAAGCCCTCGATCTGGGGGCTTTCCTTTATGAGGCTTGTTACTGTAAGGGAGAGGCTAAGCCTCCTTATAACTGTGCCTTAGAGTCTCCCCCAGAGAACCTCTTTGTTACTCAGATGTGGCCTGCTTCTCTTTATGCCTACTCGGCAGGTAAAGTCGCTGCCCTCTCCCCTACGTGGGACATGACTCCCAGAGGTGTAAATGCCCCCGGCAATGTGGGACATGACTCCCAAGGATGAGCCTAGACTTGCCTGACATTGTGGGACTGAGAAAATCTTCTTGACCAAAAGGGAGAAGAGAGGTTTCAGTGGCTGAGAGATTTCAAATGGAAATGAGAAGTCACTCTGGATGTTATTCTTATGTGCTATATAGATCTCCATTTTCAGTTTTTAGTGTGTTAGAATGGCTAGAGGGAAATACCTGAAGCTGTTGAACTGCAACCTGCTGGTCTTGATTCTTGAAGATGATTGCATAACTATACAGCTTAGATGGTGTGGCTGTGTGATTGCAAAAACATGGTGACTCATAGTCCCTTTATACAGTGTATGGACAAATGAGTAGAAAAATGGAGACAAAAATTAAATGAAAAACAGGGTAGGATGGGGGGTGGAATGTTTTAAGTGTTTCTTTTTCTTTTTCCTTTTATTTTTATTTTTTATTTTTTTGAGTAAGGAAAATGTTCAAAAATTGATTCTGGTGATGAATATGCAACAATATGATGGTACTGTGAATAACTGATTATACACTGTAGATGACTGTAGGGTATGAAAATATATCACAATAAAACTGTATTAAAAGATCAAATGAGAGGGAGAACATATAACTGAGAAATTTGGATTTAACAAATGACTGCCAATGCTGACTCATTATATAGATACCTCTTTTTAGTTTCGAGTTTTTCAAATAGCCAGAAGGAAATACCTGAAGTTGTTGAACTGTAATCCAGTAGCCTTGATTTTGATAATGATTATATAACAATATAGCCAAAGGGAGGCTGGGAAGTCACTTGCCTATGTTTTTATGGATCTGCTTCTGGATATTTTGTTCTATATATCTATCTCTGACAATACCACACTGTCTTAGTTAACCTACCTCTATTGTAAGTCTTAAAGTTGGGTAGAGTGCAACACGAGTGGTCAATAAGAGGGAGGGGTAAAGGATATGGAATGTTTGGGGTCTTCTTTTTTCTTTTCATTTCTATTTCTGGAGAAATGCAAATGTTCTAAAAATGATCATGGTGACAACTACACAAATATGTGACGATACTATGAACCACTGATTGTATACTTTGGATGGATTGTATGGTATATGAATATATCTCAATAAAATTATGTTTAAAAAAACTCTCTGCCAAGATAGTCAATAATTCCACATTTCCCTATAGAATTCATTAAATTATAAATTGCTTGCAGGCTGAGACTATGTCTGCTGATTCTCTGCTGTTTAGTGGGACTTACTACCACTTCAAGTACTCAATAAAGGCTGCCAGTTGATTTTCCAAAAACGTTGCACAGGAACCCAGAGAGACTAAAAAAAAAAATCTTACTTCAAACTGACTTCTTTGTTTCCTTTTTGGTTTGGGATAAGGGAAATAAAAATGGTGAGAATGGAGGCAAATATAAATTACAAAGACAATTTTAGTCTGTGAAGTAGGTATAAGTCCTTTGGTACAAGTGGATCCAAATTACTTTTATCACAAATTCCAAGAGAACAGAATTGAGAGAATGAGGACAAGAGTATATTACCCGCTTTCTGTTCTCTAGAATCAAATTCCTCAAAGTTCAGCAGGAAGAATCATTTGCTATGCAAACGACCCTGCTTCCTCCTTGACCCTCCTAAAATTCTTAAAAAGCAAGTTCCAACAAAACAAACACCTTAAAGAGTCACTCCATAGACAGTGACCACGAATTCAATTGCTAAACATTATTTTGAGGTATAAATGTGGCAATATCTATGGAAATACAACTAAGAATCCTTTGGGAAAGAATTCTTGCAATTTTTATTTTTAAAACAAACTAAGAGAAAATAAATAAAATGAAAATAACCATTCAAGCAAAAACAAGTGCTATATTCTACCATTTTAGTGGAGCAGCTATAAGGAAACTCAGGGAAGGGAAAATTAATAAGGAAAGTATTTGGGATGATGGGGTAAAAAAAAAAATGGATAGAACAGAGTTTTAGTAATAAGAATGAGTCCTAGTCAAAGTTAATATTAAATTTAAAAACCATCCTTTCCCTACCACTTTGAAAAAAACACAGATATTACACTTATTTTTAATGCTTTGCAACTTTGAACATGTTTTCCTAAACCAATTATATGAACAACTGTCAGGATCCAGTTTCTGGGTGCATCATAGTGTACTATCTGAAATAAGGACATCTAGTATTCTTTTGCTCATTTAGAGTTTAAAAATGTACCAGACATCTTGAACATCGAATCACCTGAATGACAAGTAGCTACTAGGAATGAGAGGAGACTGCAAATGTTTCTTTCCTCGTACTCAAGGGTAGCAAAGTAAAATTTAAAATTTAAAATTTGAGACACCTGGAATCAACTCCAAATTTGAAACACTTGGTATCCACTGATTGCATGTGCCTTCCTAACCTGTAGGCCAACTGGGGAAAATTGGTATGTGGGTTTTATCCACATGTTTTTAGATTTTCATTTTATTTCAGATTTTATAAAACACAGATGTTTAAATTGCACTCTTCCATCTGATTCTAAACTTGCTATCAAGTTGACTAGTTTTCCATAATAGAAGCCAAGAAAAGAGAACTTTAGGTTACTATTTAGAAAAAAGGATCTTTTTTATGAATTCATAAGTCTGACTGCTGTGCTATGGAAACCAGTTAAAAATCAATGCTGTGTGCACTAAACTGACTGTTGAAAGACTCGAGGCAGAAATTCCATTGCTTTTAACCACCTACTAGCAAAAGTATTAGTAAAGCATGTCATGTTTTTCCTTTTCCGTATGTCCTCGCTCTTAATGATATATGCAAACATCATTTTTAACTGGCATTTAAAAAAAGATTAGAATACAATATATTGGTCAAATCATGATTACTTTTCAAGTAAAATGAAATATCTCATGCTAAAACTTAGTGAAAATCACCTTTACTATTTCATTTGAGAAAGGAAAGATATTGGTACAAACACTATGAAAAGTTGCCATCATCTTTTCCAAATAATTTCTAATTCTTCCTCTGTGCCAGCAATCTTCACTCCATCTGTAGGTGAAAGGAGGTATCTGATCCACCATCTATTTCCTACATCTTCTGCAGTCAACCCCACAGCTCTGACTTCAATTAAACAATTTTATTTATTAATATTTAGAAAAGTATTCAGTGCCTTTATGTAAAGAGTGTGCTGGGGGCTCTAGTAAACAAAGACAACCCAGACAGGCTCTGATGGGATAAATACTACAAATAATTATGCACAAGCAGCATCTGAAAACTCTGTATTAGCATTACAAAATGCCACTTGAAAATGGGAGAGTTAGACCTTTCAGCCGGGTAATAAAGGAAGAATCCATGAAGAAAGTAGCAGATCTACCCTCTAGCTGTTCTCAGTCTCTTCTGTCTAATCTACCCCACCTATGCTACTATTACCCGGGTGTTTATCCACGCAAGGTGCTTCCACTAGCGTACCTGAATAGCACACTGCCCAAACTCAGCTAATCTCCTCCTGACTTCCAGACCCAAAGCTCCAAACTTACACCAGACATTTCATTTTGTATGCCATGCTCCCACCCCTACTCCACCCTAGATTTTCCTCTTTCAGTGCTGCTAATTGAAATTAAGAAAATCAGCAGCTGTATAATCATTCAGATGCAAACCTAGTGTTAGTTTTTACTTCTTTCTTTCTTTACATATATAGTGGCTAAACTGGTTCTACGCAAAGGGATTCAGTTGTTCAACAACCAGTAACAGCTTACCATCTGCCAGCTGGATTTACCAAGGAAGTACGTGTCCAGGTTGCTATCTTATAGCCAAAAGGAGAGCCTAGCTTAGAATGGAAGCCAAAACTATGCACTGAGAAGGGAAAAGGTGGAAAGAACCTGGGTTCTTGATGACTAGATGGATCAATTCTGAAACCTATCTCTGCACTTTCCAGTTACGCCAGTTTGTGTTGTCTTACAAAGAAAAGTATTGACTTCATTCCATATTCCTGATGACTTTGAACACCAAAATTTGTTTTACAGGGCCACCTACTCTGAATAAGCCTGGGTAAATGGGATGAAATTCACCCCAATGTGCAGCTAGAGGTCACAGTTAGTCATTTGGAATAAATAAAAAAGTATTAACTGAATGCTTTTTGTGTCCATAGCATTTTGATAAGGGCTAATGATTGGCACTAAAATTCACAAAACAAACAAACAAACAACAAAAACAAACAAAAACTGTGCTTCCCAATTAAAGAACTTAAAATGTAATTGGAGTTAAACAGATAAATATGATAGGTAGAAAAACCACCCTAACAGCTGAGATAGAAATTGAGCCAGTTGTGGCAATCAGAGTATTTTACAGAAGCTTACTGTGAATCAGACTGGTCAGAGATGTGATTGGATCAGACTCCTTGTAAAGAAAAGACTGCAACTGAGGCAGAGAATGAGCAAACCAATCTATAACATAAAGTATGAAGTTAGTGGTTTCACACCAAAGTTTGTGCACGGCACTTCAACCTGTATTGCATCTTTTTTTTTTTTTTATTAAATTCAGTTTTATTGGAATACATTTGCACACCATACAATCATCCATGATATACAGTCCACTGTCCACAGTATGATAACATAGTTATGCATTCATCACCACAATCTATCTCTGAACATTTTCCTTACATCAGAAAGAACCAGAACAAGAAAAAAAAAATAGAAGCGAAAAAAGAACACCCAAATCCTTCCCCCCATCCCACCCCATTTGTCCTTTAGTTTTTATCCCCATTTTTCTACTCATCCATACACTAGACAAAGGGGGTGTGATCCACAAGGTCTTCACAATCACACTGTCACCCCTTGTAATCTACATTATTATATAATTGTCTTCAGGAGTCCAGACTGCTGGGTTGGAGCTTGGTAGTTTCAGGTATTTACTTCTAGCTATTCCAATACATTAAAACCTAAGAGGTGTTATCTATATAGTGCATAAGAATGTCCACCAGAGTGATCTCTCGACTCCATTTGAAATCTCTCAGACACTGAAACTATTTCATCTCATTTTGCATCCCCCTTTTGGTCAAGAAGATATTCTCAGTCCCACGATGCTGGGTCCACATTCATCCCCGGGGGGTCATATTCTGCGTTGCCAGGGAGATTTACACCCCTAGGAGTCGGGTTCCACGTAGAGGGGAGGGCAGTGAGTTCACCTGTCGAGATGGCTCAGTTAGAGAGAGAGAGGGCCACATCTGAGCAACAAAGAGGTACTCAGGGGGAGACTCTTAGGCACAATTATATGCAAGCTTAGCCTCTCCTTTGCAGTAACAAGCTTCATAAGGGCATGTCCCATGATTGAGGGCTCAGCACATCAAACTGCCAGTCCCAATGTTTGTGACAACATCAACACCAGTCCAGGTGAGGAAGTCCAACACATCTGCACCTTCCCCCAGATCCTCGGGGCTGGGAAGGGGGAGGTTATAAATATATTTTTTATTATCTGCCCAAATTACTCTGGGATGTGTCACTATTTCACTCCAGCCTATACTAACCTACCGTATCTCACTGCCTATTCAAAGTTCCATGTGTATTGCATCTTTTACACCTCAATTTTATTAGGAACATTTGCTGAGCAAAAGCTTTTGCTCTTTATCTCATCTCTGTCAAAACTTCTGTGTCAATAAAGATTGGTTTCCACAACGGAAGAAATTATCATTACTCAAAATGATCTGGAAGCAATGCTCAAGTCATGACAAAGTAAATTGTGTTGCACTATACTTTTCATTTCTTCTTCTGCCTGTGGGAACACATAGATCAATACTCTTCAGCATGAGAATTTTGCAGTGAAATTTTCATTTGTTAACAAACAGCAACAAAAAAGCCTTAAGCATGCCCTGTCACTTTCAGTTTAGGAGAAAATGCACTAATAAACTCTTACCCTTCGGTCATCTTTGACAACAGGCAATACCACGCCAGCTCCTATTAAAGACCATTCATATCTCTGGCCCAAAAATTTCCTTTAAAATTACCATCTTTTGTATCCATGTAACAGGATGTCAGCTTTAAAAGTGCCAATGAGAGATAGGACCTGTCACCATACTTAATTTTCAGCCCTGTTTCAACTAGAGACAGCTGACTCCCAAGGGTATGTTTTTTGGTTAACAATATTTGGTGGTTACCTGGACAAATAAGAAAATATATTCCTCTATATTGGTTTTCAAATAAAACAGCAAGCAAAGTATTCTCTAGAAGTATTAGATACAGAACAACCCAAAATATATCGAAAAGAAAAGCAAAACTGCCAATCTACCAAAATATATTGCTAAAATGTTAGCAGACTCTGGATAACACATTGAAAATATCATCACATTCTAATCCAATATAAATATATTAAATGGTAATCCTCACTTAGCAAAAAAAAAAGAAAACAAAAAGAAAATGGAGAGAACTAAAGCCAAAATTTCTATGAATTTTGAGGATTTTCCTTTTATCAATTGTAGTGGAAATAATTACTTATTTCATGAGTCATGCTCCTAGAATTACATAATGTGGCTATCTCCAGTTAGCAAAAACCAGATTTTGATACAACAGTAAGATCTATTTGTCAAATAAGCTAAAAAAGGGAGATCTAGTAATGACAAAAGAATTATCTTTTAAAATAAACAGGCATAAAACAGCTGTACCCAGAGATGGGTTCTATCTACAAAAAGAGCACCAGGATAAAAGCTGTCTTCTACAACCTGTTGAATAAATACCTCACAGGACCCTTCTCTCTCTCTCTCTCCACTATTGAAAGGCTCCATCTCCTTCAGCTGCTACATGCTGGGAATGCACATACGGTACCTCGACAGAACAGTGAGCACAATGATGCAACAGCACACCCACCTTCCCACTATCCATGGCACATCCATCACACAGGGGCACACTCAAGGATACCTTTAGCCTTTCAGAAGTAGCTCAGGTGATCCCTTAGCGTATAACCTGATTGGTCTCTGGAACAATGCGTGTCTCTGGGACACCTGAAACTCAGAGCTAGAGCTCGGCAGATATGAATGTCAGTATTAGTGCATTAGTGCATACAGCCACTGTTTAAAAAAAAAAAAAAAGCTGAAAAAGAGCCCAGACTTCAATTAGTGATATGAATGAAGCAGGTCCAGTTAAGACCACAGCAAGCCAGGCCAAAGGGTAAAGGTCGAAACTGACTGTGTTTTAAAACTTCAACTTCCATATGAGACCAAGGGAAGAGATATCTATTTGGTACAGCATCTAAATTTTCTAAATGGTACAACTCTACAGTCGATTTGTTCAAATACCACAATTGCATGGAACTTTGAATAGGAAGTGAGATACAGTAGGTTAGTATAGGCTGGAGTGAAATAGTGACACATCCCAGAGTAATTTGGGCAGATAATAAAAAATATATTTATAGCCTCCCCCTCCCCAGCCCCGAGGATCTGGGGGAAGGTGCGGATGTGTTGGACATCCTCACCTGGACTGGTGTTGATGTTGTCACAAGCATTGGGACTGGCAGTTTGATGTGCTGAGCCCTCGATCATGGGACATGCCCTTATGAAGCTCGTTACTGCAAAGGAGAGGCTAAACTTGCATATAATTGTGCCTAAGAGTCTCCCCCTGAGTACCTCTTTGTTGCTCAGATGTGGCCCTCTCTCTAACTGAGCCACCTCAACAGGTGAACTCACTGCCCTCCCCTCTACGTGGAACCAGACTCCCAGGGATGTAAATCTCCCTGGCAATGCAGAATATGACTCCCAGGGATGAATCTGGACCCGGCATCGTGGGACTGAGAGTATCTTCTTGACCAAAAGGGGGATGCAAAATGAGACGAAATAGTTTCAGTGGCTGATAGATTCCAAATGGAGTCGAGAGGTCACTCTGGTGGACATTCCTATGCACTATATAGATAACACCTCTTAGGTTTTAATGTATTGGAATAGGTAGAAGCAAATGCCTGAAACTACCAAACTCCAACCCAGCAGTCTGGACTCCTGAAGACAATTATATAATAATGTAGATTACAAGGGGTGACAGTGTGATTGTGAAGACCTTGTGGATCACACCCCCTTTATCTAGTGTATGGATGAGTAGGAAAATGGGGATAAAAACTAAAGGACAAATGGGGTGGTGGGGGGATGATTTGGGTGTTCTTTTTTCACTTTTGTTTTTTATTCTTGTTCTGGTTCTTTCTGATGTAAGGAAAATGTTCAGAGATAGATTGTGGTGATGAACGCATAACTATGTTATCATATTGTGGACAGTTGATTGTATATACCATGGATGATTGTATGGTGTGTGACTGTATCTCAAAAAAACTGAATTTAATAAAAAAAATAAAAAATAAAAAATAAAAAAAAAAAGAAGTAGTAGCTCAGGTGAGAGTGATGCTGGAATGGCACTCAGAAGAGATGACTAGGCAAGCATGTACCCAAAGATGATAAATCGTCTCTGCCTGAACACTGGAGTCAAATACTATCATTTTTTCTCATTAGTTAATAAATTGGTGCTGTGATTTTATGATCTTATGCAAGTGATACAAGCAGAGTCTGGAGACACAAGAGAAGTTTAACTACAAATAGAGTCACATCCAATTTACAAAGGTAAACTTCCTTTGATGAGCTACAGGGTCCCCCAGGACGAGAACACACAGGAAACCAATAGCATCATTTCATAATGGAAGAGAAGAAAATAATGAGCCCAGCATTGGGAGGCATTCGGTTAAATTCTGGCTCAGTCAATTATTAGGTTTTTGTGTCTCCAGGGAATCATCAAATAGTCTCAATTTCAATTTCCTTCTCTGTAAAAGTATCAAAGGTTAAGGTATTAAAATCAAGTAAATCTTAAAAATAAAATAATGTATGTAAACGACATTTGATGTCAAGCATTATAAACTGCATAATCTCGGGTATAGATATAACTGACATTTTCCCTCCAGCCTCTGGGCCTTGGCACAAGCTCTGTTCTCTGCCAGTTGGTTCTTCTTTCTCTTACCTACAGCCCCAAATGCCACCCCTCTCCTGGGCAACTTTTCAGTTTCAGATCTTACCTCAAAGAAGATTCATCCCCAAAGGGCTTCCTGACACCTCTGATTAATATCAGGCCAGGCTAGATATTTTTATTAGGGTCTTCCAAACTTCTCGAAGATGCTTATACTGTTTACAAGTATTTTCATTTGTGTGAGTATTGATAGGTGCTTGATAACTTATTCAGCTGAGCTGTTTTTCCTCTAAGTTTTCACAAGGCCAACTTACTAATTTTTTTTTTACAGTTTTAGCTCAACTGTCACTTTCTAAAATAGGCCCTCCCAGAATATCTTAAATAAAATATCAATCCCTGTCATTCTCTGACTTTATTTTTCTTCATAGAATATACCATGACTTGATTCTACATTTTAAGTTTCTGTGTATATCATGTGCCTAATCTAGTTCAATGTTTAGTGGACATGAACTTTATATTTTATTGACCATTGTATCTCCAGAATCTACAGAAGTACCTGGACTATAATAGCGACACAGTAAATGCTGAATAAATATTATACATTATACACTTGTACTTTTTTTTCCAATAATTCACTATAGCTATGCATGAATATGTCATAAGCTATCACAATTCCTCTAGAAACTTTAGATTTCAAGAATATTAATGAGGGCTTCTTAACAGTACTGATTTTCTAAAATTCTACAGGAGGCCAGAATTCAGGCACAGCCACCACTAGGTTTTCATACTGGTAAAATTTACAGGTCTACATGGGAACAGAACATTTGACCTTGACCTCATTATCATAATGCTTTGAGGGATAAAAACAGTATCTGCAGAACAGTTTTAAGCAGAAAGATCTATTCTCAAGTTAAAATGCAAGCTAGATGATGACAATATGGAATAAGATTTCACCCACTTAGAGCGTTTTAAAACAGATTTCCTTCAATAGAAAACACTAAACACTCCTTGGAAGATTGATTGACAAACTTTACAACTACATTCTTAATTTTATCATGATATTACCAGAAGTTTTATATAATGATATGGATTTTATAGCAGCATAAACTGTAGTTTAATAATCATTCCAAATACCTACAAAGTTGCTTTCATTCTAAAAAAAAAAAAAAAGCCATATAACTTCGTGAAGTGAAAATAATCTTACTTTACCTCTCACAATAAGTTGAGCAAAATTGGACACACCAGAACCTCGTTCTGACTGAGTTACACAACGATACAAATCCTGGTCAGTTTTTGTCACTTCTTGTAATCGAAAGGAAGCAGCAAATCTTCTGTGATTGATGTTCTTAGTCTGGGCTACTGGTATATCTTCTCCATTTCGTCTCTGCAAACAGAAACCAATCTTTAAAAACAGGTGCTTAACCTTTCCATAAATCTAAAGCATCTTAACAATCAATATCTGTGATAAATTATTCTGCTGCTAAATTACTGGAAAACATCTATGTACACTCACAAATTTTTATCATTATCATTCGATCAGATATAGGATGTGAGTAAATATTGGCATTCTTTAAAAGATGTAGGGCTGATGCCATGGTAATCATCTCAGTTTTCCACAAAATTGCTACTAGCCCAGAATATATTAACAACAGAGTTAATCAATCAGCAAATGATTCCCTGCCTGTACTTCACCCTTTCTCCCAGAGTAAAGGTACATATTTTTCTTAGTCCTTACACTAAACTGAGCCACTAAAAATAGGTTTGCCCCCACCAAGAGAATGAGTCCATGCCCTACGTGTCTTAGTAGTCCAAATGAGTAGCCTGTGCCTGCCACAGAATGACAGTAAAACGCGGATGAATAATTTAGAGCCAAACAAAAATTTGTACCTTTTGCAATCTTCTATCTTTTTGGCATTAGTGACAGCCAATTTATACCATTTCAAAGAAGTAATCAAAAGAATCTAAATGATAAAAGTATATCCTTCCACTTTCAAAATGAAATATTGGAAAATATATTTATGGTATAGGGCATCTCACACAAGACTAATAAGCATAAACCCTAAAGGAAATGACTGAAGAATGCAAAACTAAAATGCAATTTATATATTCTATATGTTGAAAGGCATCATAAATAAAATGAAAAAATAAGCCACAAACAGTGATAAGATATTTGTAATGGAAATAACCACCCAAGGATAAATATCCAGGATATGTAAAGATCTACAGTTCAATAAGAAAAAAGACAAACAACCCTATCAAAAAATGGACAGGCTATAAAAAGAGAAAATGTGTATGTCCTATAAATATGAAAAGAGATCCTCAACCTGAATTTTAATACTTTGATATGTCAAAGACATCACAAAGGGCAAAGAAAAGCTACAATGGAGAGAAAGAATTGGTCATGATCCTCAACTTCAATTCTTGTCAGTGAAATACTAAGTAAAATATTGAGACATCAGTTCATACTATCAGATAAGTGAAACAGAAGCCCTAAAATTACTGGTGAAAGTGTAAAGCGTCACAGTCATTTTAGGAAATATGTTAATATCCTGTAAAGTTGAAGATGCACAAACCTTAGGAACCCAGCAATTCCACTTGTAGGTTCCTACATTTGAATCACTTTTGCATATTTGATCAAGGAAATACGTGTGACAATGTTCAACTCAGCATTGCTTGTAATAGTTAAAGATGGGAAAGATGCAAATATTCCTGAATAAACTGAGGTTTATTCATTCAACACAATACAAATTAAGTGAACTAGAACCAGTAGTGTGCTGGTAAATGTTGGACAGCTAGTTCTCCAATGAAAAAAATAAATAAATAAAAATGCTGATTTATAGCATTTAATAATTTCTGTATTGTAAATAACGCCACCATGGCTAATTTCAAATTACCAAATTGATGGTAACCAGCTCTCAAAATTCCTGAAAACTTAACAGTTCATTCTCACAAAGAGTACTCACCAGCTACCTCGTTTCACTTTCACTACACGGATGCATGTTTAAATCTCAAAAGAGCATTCCTTAACAAAAGAATGTAAAATGTTAACTTCTATTAAATTGGGATAGTGTATATTCTAGTGGTGACTTTATTGTTTCTGATACTTTTTTGTATGTTTTAAATAGTACATATTTTGTATTTTAAAAAGATATAAGCCCTAAGATACATTATTTTTATTCACCCTTTGCCCTCTCTGAAATTATATATATATACATATTTACATAGTATACACACATATGTGCATGCATGCAGACATACCTAAGACATAAGTCCTAGTTATGAGTTTACCGTTTTCATTCATTCAGTGTTTTGTTCATTCATTCCTTACCCACCAATTCCATGATTTTTGCACCAAGATCTCCTCATTCCCTTGAGCATAAAAATTCACAAAATCAGCATAAATTCACTTACCCTTCAAATTATATAAACAAAAAAACCCATTACACATGCAAATCTCAGACTCCAGTTTTTCCAATTAGCAAAACAATTCTATACAAACTTTGTAATTAGAAGACAGACCCACGGCTCAGCATTCCTTTCCCCTGTACACACTCTCATCTCATTTTCTTCAATGGTGTCCCTCCAATTACTGTCTCAATCTTTCTCTTTGCCATTTATATTTCTTAGCTCTTCTACAAGACCACAATTCCTGCTGTCTGCCCTGCCTTCGGAATTGTCTTGGCCATGTGCACACACTCCCACCCACATCTAACACTAAGCCTTTCCAAAATCTTCTTGGGAAGAGATTCTGGGTACCACTAATGTTTCCCTCTCAATAATCATCCCACCTTTTCACCTTAATTGCCCTTCCTCTCACAATACCACTTTTCACCATACTTCGCTCAAAGGAAAGTACATTTTCTCCTACTACCCTAAAGTCCCTTCAGGGAGGGCTAACATCCTCTTGGTTCCTAATCTTCAGACCACTCTTCCACTATCCACTCAATAAACTCTCAACCTCTGGAATTCACAGCATACCCAACTATCATTCCTGTCACATTCATCCACCATGCCAAATTATCCTCTCCACCTTACTCCCGTGAATATCGCCCTTGATCCCAAAACTCACCTGGGCCCCAGTGATACAAAGCATCCTCCCTGACTACCTTATAGCCTCCAACTTCCTGTGCTATGAGTTTCCTCTAGACTCACAACCGCCCATGTGATTCTACCTTGCACTCCAGTGCTCCGCATTGTCAGTGAGAACACTCATTTTCTTGCCCCTGCCTTTGGAATGAGCCATTCAAAGGTTTCATTAGCCTAAAAGAATTCTGGATTCTTTTAACTTTCCATTGTTTATGCATCACCAATATTGGATTTACACTGCTTCTTGGCACCTACTCTGAGGCCACTGACTTTTGCTGAAATTAGTCACTTGTTCTTACAAAAATTTTTTGTTAGCCAAACCTGGAGTTCGGCAACTCTTAGATATTCCTAGTCAACTCCCACAGTGACTTGAACTATGGAATCAGACTCCCTCTCTGCCTCAATTTCACATTCCTTCAGTTTATATGTACTCTTTCCCTTCCATTCCCACCGTATTTGTCCTAGTCATCACCTCAAAAACACCATCAAAGATAATCATAAAAACTTCTTGACTAGCTTTTCTATCTCAAATCTCTTCTACCTTAATATATTCCACACATGCCCTTTCATCTCTCTGGAGCATGAAATCATCTTGAAGATAGGGTTTGAGATATTTGTTTCTTCCAATAAATCTAATAGTTATGATCTTCTTTTAGTGGGTGCTCAAATACTTTGTTAAGATGAATTAAATTCACTGATGTCTTGAGAGAGAATATCTTGCAAATCCTCAATATAATAAAGTATTTAATAATCATTAATTAAAATTAATAATACAATGGAAACTATATAATATAGAAAATCAAGTAAATCTAGAGATCGTTTATCCCAAACTATTTATCTTGGAAGTAAATATGCCACAACTCAAATAGGTTGAGGGGTCTGTTCAAGGCCATCCTGCCAGGAAATCATAGTTGATTAGATTACATTATGTTTACATTTGTGTGTATTAATATACTGACATTAACCATAAAATGTATGCTTAAATAAGATACGCACTGCTTATATAATAATAAATGGGTACAATAGACTTAGGTGTTATTTGGGTCTTGAAAGAAATTAAAAATAAAAATTATTATAGTCATAAGATTCCTGTTTATCTTCAATAAACATTTAATAAGTACCTTCATATACCTGATATTAAGATAGTTATTATCTTAGTTCATCATTGCTTTATCATGTGAACCTATTGTGATGGTCATTTCAGTGTAAAGATCATAACATCAAGATTCAGAGAGAATAGAGATGTGATATACCGCCAGGAATTAGGACTAAAACTCAAAATCAAATGTGATAAAACAAATATGGTAGCTTTCCTCTGAATTAAACCAAAGCTGCTTTTTTTTTTTTTATCATAGGTCCAGGCAAATGAATTATTTGATATTGAGCATTATTCAATACATTGTTCCAATGAGAAAACATAAACTGCTTTACTAGTTGTTTTATTTACTCAGCACCCATTAATGCATTATAGTTAAAAGCAACTGACAACACGCGCATTTAAGAAGTCAAGAATAATGGTAACTTTTCCTTTTATAAACCCAAAATAATAGGTCTTTGCTTGAAGACAAGCTATCACTTTAGCAGAGTGGGCAGAGCTGTGAAGAAGGAAATAAGAATTAATGGTAAATTTCTCTCTCATGAAGCAGTTACATACTTTGCCTTTGTTACATTCTTCAGTTCAGAGCTCTCTGCCCTGTTCTTCTATTTTTATATGGTTGCTTCACTGCAAACATACCCAATTCTGAAAAGTATTGAGAAAGGAGTCTCACAATTCCATGATTCAAAGAGTCATAATTTTCATTTTCTTTTTTCCTGCTCCTTTTTTTTTTTTTAAATTTCCAAACCCTTATCATACTTTCATATTTACTTGTGTCTATAGCTTGTCACACACCAAGTAACCCATAATGTGTTATCACTGCTGTATTAACAGTATTATCTGAATATTCCCCACAAGAATAAGTCCAATTCCTGGAATAAGTGATGCAGTGGTAATATTGGTTGATTGCTTAACATCCATTTCAACCCAAGTTCTTGGGCATACTCCTTGCTATTCAAAGTGTGGTCCCCAGACGAGAAGTATCAGTGTCATCCGGCAGCTTGTTAAAGTGCAGAATCTAGAGATGACTCCAGGCCTACAGAATCAAAATCTGCATTTTAACCAGATCCCTATGTTATGCACTGAAATCTTACAGCTTGAGACACACTGGTCTAAGACAATCATGGGGCTCCTCTTCCCATCAACAGTGACAGGTTTAAAACCGGGCACGTGCCCTGATTCTGGCCAATAGAAACAGCAGGAAGTAGGTTGGTCAAAGCTTTTCTAGAAAAGATTTCTTCACTTCTAAGAAGAGAAACGAAAAAGAAGATCCCTGTGCCAATTTGGATGTATTACGCCCACCAAAACGCTACTATCTTTGAGACAACCTTGTGGCAACAGACATATTTGTGTTGATTAGATTGGAATTCTTTGAGTGTTTCCATGGAGATGAGACTCAATCAACTGTGAGTGAAACATCTGATCAGATAATTTTCATGGAGGCGTTATCCCGCCATTCAGGGTGGGTGTTAATTGGATCACTGGAGTTGTATAAAGGAGTTCACAGACAAGGACCTAAAAGCAATTGAGAGTGACATTTTGAAGAGGAGCTGCAGCTAACAGAGGACAAAACGCCCCAAGAGCAACATTTTGGAGAATGCCATTTTGAAATACAACCTGGGAGCAAGCAGATGCCAGCCACATTCCTTCCAGCTAAAAGAGATTTTCCTGATGCCAATGGCCTTTCTCCAGTGAAGGTACCCTTTGTTGATGCCTTATCTTGGACACTTTATGGACTTAAGACTGTGACTGTGGAACCAAATAGACCCCTTTTATAAAAGCCAATCCATCTCTGGTATTCTGCTTAATGACAGCATTAGCAAACCAGAAGAGTCCCCTTTACGTGTTCTCAACAGGATGCTTGAAGCATCATGAGGGATGCCCACAAGGGAGCCAAATCTGAGGGAAAAACTAACACACTGGGAATAGTGCATCAAGGCAGAAAGACAGAATCAGGTTCTTGACTGAGTCTCAGAAACAGCATTCATAACTCCAAGAGATTCCTTCTCTCTGGACTTTTTGATGTGAGATAAACATTTGATTTCCGTTATTTTCAGATTGAAAGCATCCTAATTGATACAAATAGGAATTCAACAGATAATTGTTCAATTTTATTTGGAAAGAAAGGGAGACAAAAAAAAAAAAAAAAAAAGGCAAAAACGGTGAAAAAGTCACATAAATATTCTGTCTCCCAGAATTTGCAAACCAGTGCATGAAAACATGCTTGTTATTCCCATCATCTCTATTTCATACTATGGTCTCAGACTCAGATCTTCTAAAAGTGAGCACTTACATTCTTAACAGCCAGTACACATACAGCCTGTAGAGGATCACTTTTTCTTTATTATTTTAAATAGCCTTTCTTTTGCTATCTATTTAAAAGCATGCAAACTTAATTCAGAAATCTTGAAATCAGTGAAAACCACAAATACAACAAAGTCCTCTATAATCGTACTATCTCAAAGTAATTACTAGCTTTGCAGAATTCAAGATAAGGCTTTCAAACAGTAAGATCATCTAGGTTGACTTCTGCAGAAGGAACGAATGGTAGCAATTTATATATTTTTCATGATAAACCAGAGTAAAAAGTGTGCTAGGGATGGCAAATTACTAAAATCAGGAATCATTTATCAAGTGCAACAAAAAAAAAAATAAAGTCAGCTATTTAACCAAGAAAACGATTCTAACCAAAGAAGAATATGTATCTTTTCAGGCTGAGGAGAAGATGACTGGTTATCAGCTGCCACTCAGAGGGGGAGTGAGTAGACAGAACCACCCCTGGCCAGAAGGATGCCTCACTTCTCCTGAATCTGCCACTGAAGAGCTTCACAATTTCTCATTACTTTTCAAATCTCTACCTTTACATCTAAAATTGAGCATATCATCTTTAGCCTACTTTTCCAACAGAGATGTTGAGACTATTGGGTGAGATAGCAGCTTGCAAAAGTATTAAACACCTTGATAATAGCAATGTTAACAAGATAAACAAAACAATATCTAAGCAAATAATACAAACTGTGACGGTCTTTTGATATATTAAGTTGGCTAGGCAATGACAGTACCCAATTATTCAATCAAACGCTAGCCAAGGCCTTGCTGTGAATGCATTTTGTAGACGGGATTAAAGTCCATAATCAGTTGACCATAAGGAAGACTATCTAGATAATGTGGCTGGACCTCATTCAATCAGTCGTAAGGCCTTAGGAGCAGAGGGGAAGTTTCACTGAGGCAGAAGAAATTCCTCCAGTGAATAGCAGCTCTAGCCTGTGCCTGGGAATTCCAGCCTGCCCTTCCCAAGAATCTGCCCTACAGACTTTGAATTGCCTAGCTAGCACTAAGGATCATGTACACCAGTTCCTTAAAATATATCCCCTAGTGGTGCTACTTCCTTTGTTTTTGAAACCTGACTAATAAGACTGTGTACTGGAAGTGTCTCCAGAGGAAAATTATCTTTGGGTTTTTCTGAATTAGTCTGGGTTTTCTGGAATTGGTCCTCTAATCTGACTAGATTTAAAGGCACTAACAACCCTATTTCCAGTGTTAAAGAGAAGATGATAAGCCCATGGTAGGATGTGGTAATAGAGCTATTATAAGTATCACCATCGGAATCTCCTACGTAATACCTCTGGGAGGTGAGGTTCTTGGTGACAGGGTAGTTGATCCCTTAGAACATTTCAGTCAAACTCAGAAGTAAACAGGATTGGCTGTTTGCTCCAAAATGCGCTGGAGAAAGCAAGGGACATAAAACATGCAATTTTACTATTTTCAAACTATACTATTCATAGTAAAAGGGGAAGTTAAATAGAGCAAGGAGACCAATGAAATTAAGCCATTAGATCTGTGGGAATCTGGGTGGTTGGTGACAGTAATACAGTTCTTCAATCTTCCTAACTGCCACATGAAACAGATAGAATCACAAGAAAGAGTAAGAAAAGAAAAGGTACAGACAAGTGTGAGGGTCAGAAGAGGGAAGAGAGTAAAAAAAATTCTAGAAAACAAGCAGCCATATTTTTTAAACAAATCAACCAACAGAAGTGGAAAATCTGTGAAGTCAAGAAAGTTTTCCTAAAACCCCACCACAGCCAAAATTTCAAGAAAACCTACT
The DNA here is from genome assembly GCF_015220235.1 of Choloepus didactylus. Taxonomy (NCBI): domain Eukaryota; kingdom Metazoa; phylum Chordata; class Mammalia; order Pilosa; family Megalonychidae; genus Choloepus; species Choloepus didactylus. The sequence goes on along the minus strand of NC_051313.1, from coordinate 19,851,710 downwards.
GCATGTAAAAGCAAACAACATAAAAGTATCAAGGACAAATTCCATTGACAATTATTATGAGATAAAAAAAATCAGGACATCCCTAAAATCAATGAAAGTGTGCCAGAAAAACACGCCCACAAAACAAATAAAAGCTACAGCTTATTATTTCAAGATGAGCTAAAGACAATAAGAAAACGAATCATGACTTGAAAGTACCATATAAATTTGAATTTTAAAAAACTCAGAAATGAGGTCTCAAGAAAAATTAGAAATGAAAGAAAATATCATTTTAGAAATTATGATTAACTAGAGCAAATACACTCACAACAGATAATACTTTAAGCAAAACAGAAGGTGGAAAAAAAAAAGAAATTAAAAATTAAATAAGAATAAAAACAATTAGAGAGAAAGTGACCAATAATGACAACATACAAAGAAGATAAAACAGAGAGACAACAGGAATCCCTAAAGAAGAAACAGAAGCAAGAGAAAAGAAATATACTGCAAATTATAGTTAAAAAAAAATTTTTGGGGGCAAATTAAAAAAGAAAACATTTTAAGCCAGATAATGAAGGAACACATCACATACCTAAAAAAAAAAAAGCAACCCAGAATGACTTGGTGAGAGAGAGTCTGGTAAAATTAAAGAGTTTAAAGAAACAGGAAAAAAAAAAAAATCCTTTGAATATCTTGTGGGTAGGGGGAAGAAGTACATGACATATGGAAAAGAAAACTAGATTATTATCATATTTTGACAACAGAAAAAAAAAGCAATGTAAGTTGCTCACAAAAAGTGTGAACTAAGAATTTTATATCCTTCAAAGCTGATGAGAATGAAGGACACAAATAAATGTTTATTAATATGCAGGGACTCAGGGAATACTGTTCCTATGAGCTGTTCCTGAGCAGAAAGAGCTTCATGAACACTGACTAGACAGCATGTGAAATAGTCCAGTGATCTATTTCATCAGTTAAAATTTTTGTACTTTCAAATGAATTCAATTTTTTTTCAATCATGCTTCAGATTTCCACTACTACATGGTGATGGTCACCTGTAGTATGGGAACAAGGCGATGACATTTCCCGGGACAGCTAAAGCACAATATGGTCACAAGTTTCAGACCAGCCATTTTCATTGACCCTCGGCTGACAATAGTTGGTGGTGCTGGGAGGTCAGCCCCTCCGTGGTTGTCTTTTTAGAGCAACTTGCATATTCTTTGACTAATTTTACTTTCCAATTATTACTTTCCAGCTGTTGCTTAAATTATCTGTTCCTTTACCAACTAAAAAAAATAATAATAAAAGAAATAATGAAAATAGAATATCATAGTTCATAACTTCCATGAATTAATGTAAGCATTAAGCATCAATGGCTGCCAAGATCACAAATAAAGAGACAAGAGACATTTTGTGCCTCTTGCAGTCATATCAAGTGTCACTTATACTGTTGCCAAAGGATCAAACTTGACTCTGGATTCGGTGGTCAGTGTCAGGAAATACATAGCAAAGAGGAACAAGCCGAGCTGAAGGGTCATCAGCATGCAATCAGCAAATGCAGACTGTAGGAAATTGTAAGTCAAACAGTCTAGGTGGTTCAACAGATAAACTATAAGGAGGAAAAGAAAGGGATGGAGGATAAACCTACAGATTAAGAGAGACTAAAAAAGACATATATTTTAAAAAATAGGCAAAACTAAACTATAGTGTGCAAGGACTTGCATATGAGTGGGAAAAAATTTTACAACTATTTAAAAAAATGCACAAGAGCTAAAATTCATGATACTGGGTATTTGCAGGGGCAGGGAGACCAGGATGAAGTCTATGCAAGGAGTCCCTGGAATGGCTGGCAGGCTCTTTCTTGACCTGTGTGGTGCTCACCTTACAAAAATTCATTGTTGTACCTTTATTTTTGCATGGTTTTCTACATCTATACTTTATTTTACAAGAAAATAATTTTATAAATATTAGATCTTTATATGAGACAGCTTTGCATAAAAGGAAGAAATCGAGCCCATTGCCAAAGCCCTTGCATTGTAATCCTGATCATAGGAGCTCAGTGGTAAAGTGCTAGATGTGACACATCTGGGAAATATGCTGAATGGCAGCTCTACAGACAGTAGAAGAGTGCATAGTGCTTGTAGAGAAAGAGCAGTAAATTGTTATTTATTGATATCGATTAGAAGAAATCCTTGAGCCTCTATGATTGCCAGGCTTTTACAGTCATGCTCCAGAGATAGAGAAGAATGGTAAAGAATATTCAGCTCATTATTCATTTATAATCAATCATGTATTCTGTGGACATCAAACTCAGACTTTATAAATCATGAAGAAGGGAAAGACCGTACTATATCTTTAAGGCACTGAAGAACTCTTTATGGTAGAAAGTCACATAAAACCAACCGAAATGACCTCAGGGATTTTTAACAATCCAAAAAATTAATTATGATTAAATTTATGAGTTCTCATCCTTACATACGATCATACCCAAAATGCTGGGGGTGAAAGATAAACATTATAATCTTTGATACATGGTCAGTAATTTTGCCTCGAGACCTCTGAGAAGAATTTTTTATATGAAGTCATGAAGGAAGATATATAATGCTGTGAACTAGAATAAACCAAGGTCCCAAGGAAACACGGGAATGAGGAGAGTGATGGCTATTCGGTACCCAATAAAACATGGTTTCAGGTGAAGCAAAATTAATTGCAAGCTAGCATACATGCAGCAAAATCACTGCTGTTTAAACTAAGAATGAAGAGAGAAAATTAGAATTAAATAACAGACTAGTGCTCATCTGTCAGTTTCAGTCTCAGTGGCTTACAAGAATTTAGGAAAGCACAGAAGCATGGTTTACACTCTTCCATGACTCCACTCTTATTCTGTGAGCCAAAATGTGGGTATAGAAGAAGCCAGGGCTGAAGACCCCATCAGCCTTACCATAAATTAATCCTCCTCGGTGATACCAGGATCATTCAAGGGTTTAATTTGGCCACAAGCTTCAAACTGTCCAGGTGAACATTCATTAAGGCTAAAAAGAGCCAAAAGGAATTGAAATGTCTCCTCTTGTTTTGGTCCTCTATAGAATAATTTTTATGGCAATTATGAAGGCAGATAGAGGAAAATGGTAAGCAAATTGGTCCAATAGACACAATAGTGTCAAGATGGAGAGCGAGAAAACAAACTCTGAGACCGGCTTCAAAAATAAACCTCAAGGGAATTTAGAAAGCCATCTTTATCATTTCACTCTCATGTCTTCCCAAATTCTGTCAACTGCTACCAGTTCCAAAACAACCACTTTCAAAACCCTATCATCAAATGGAAACAGCTGAAGTTGTGGAACTGTGTCCCATGACATTCTTTGAAATTTGTCCTCTACTTGTTAAATCGTACCTTGAAAGTTATCACTGTTATGTATAAATGTTAAAGTGCACAATAAAAATGCATTTTAAAAAGGCTATTTCTTTAATTTCTCTCTCTCCTTTGCTCCTCACCTATTTTCCGATTTCACTGTCCAATCCTAGCCCTTCAGTACTTGATGTCTGCCATTAACTATATTTATCTCTACTCTCAGTGTGGACCTTCCACTTCAAAGATCCTTCTCTATATGTACCTATCCCACTTCAACATAAGAAACACAGGCTGTTTTCCACCTTTCTAATCTTCAGTAACAGCCATGCCCACTTAGTCTTTGCTTATTCAAGTCCAGTATATTCTTTGAGTCTTCTTCAATGATTTCATCAAACACTACCTCCCAGGTTGCTCTCTTTCTCATCTCTGAAATAGTACAGCATTTAGATTCTGCCCAGTCTTTTCTTTCTCGTTGTTATAGAATCAAAACAACAGGACTGAAAAGATCATAAAACGCATGGTCCTTGAATGTCCTCTAGATCTCTAGCAAGTGCTTGTCCTGATTATGCTAGGACACTTACACCCTTCATAATTTTGCTATTTTCTTCAACAGCTAGTTCTAGGTTTCAACAGCCTTAACAATTACAAATTTCTTCCTCATAACCAGCTTATGTCTCTAATCATTTAGCTTCTACCCATTAGTCATTATTATACTTATAGGAGCTATAAAGAACAAATTAAATCCCTCATGTATATCCCCAACTAATTTAAGATTTCAAGAAGCTTATCCAGTCTCCCTCAAATCTCAACATATTAACCATATCCCTTTAGCCATTCTGATGTCACTTCTTCAAGTTGATTCCTTGTATTAGGCTTCTCCCAGAAAAACAGGACCGACAAGATATGTATTTAAATATTTTACAAAAATATTTATACAGGCTCACACAACCATGGGGATTGCCAAGTCCAGATGCCACAGGATAGGCTCCAAGTTGGGAACTCTGTGACACTAAATTCCCCAGGAGAAGCCACAAATTGGGAACTCTGATGATAGTGAGGTTGAATTCCCCCAGGAGAAGTTGGCTGGCTTTAGTAGAGACAGAAATTCTTCTTTCTGACTGATGAAATCCACAGTGGTCCCTTTAAGGCCTCCAACTGACTAGATTAGGAGATTCCTCTCATTGTTCAAGACAGTCTTCTTTACTGATTGTAGATATAATCAGCCACAGATGCAATCAATTGCCTAATGATTTAATTCCATAAAATACTCTCACAGTAACAATCAGGCCAGTGCCTGTTTGACCAAACAACTGGATACCATAACCTAGCCAGGTTGACTCAGGAACTTAACCATCACACTCACTGTCCTAGTAATGATATACTGCCTTTGTTATTCTTTTTTTACTTGATATTTTTTTTTATTAAATTCAGTTTTATTGAAATACATTCACACACCATACAATCATCCATGATATACAATCCACTGTCCACAGTATGATAACATAGTTATGCGTTCATCACCACAATCTATCTCTGAACATTTTCCTTACATCAGAAAGAACCAGAACAAGAATAAAAAATAAAAGTGAAAAAAGAACACCCAAATCATCCCCCCATCCCACCCCATTTGTCCTTTAGTTTTTATCCCCATTCCTCCACTCATCCATACACTAGATAAAGGGGGTGTGATCCACAAGGTCTTCACAATCACACTGTCACCCCTTGTAATCTACATTATTATATAATTGTCTTCAGGAGTCCAGACTGCTGGGTTGGAGTTTGGTAGTTTCAGGTATTTACTTCTAGCTATTCCAATACATTAAAGCCTAAGAGGTGTTATCTATATAGTGCATAAGAATGTCCACCAGAGTGACCTCTTGACTCCATTTGGAATCTCTCAGCCACTGAAACCATTTCGTTTCATTCTGCATCCCCCTTTTGGTCAAGAAGATACTCTCAGTCCCACGATGCCGGGTCCACATTCATCCCCGGGAGTCATACTCTGCATTGCCAGGGAGATTTACACCCCTGGGAGTCGGGTCCCACGTAGCGGGGAGGGCAGCGAGTTCACCTGTCGAGATGGCTCAGTTAGAGAGAGAGAGGGCCACATCTGAGCAACAAAGAGGTACTCAGGGGGAGACTCTTAGGCACTATTACATACAACTTTAGACTCTCCTTTGTGGTAATGAGCTTCATAAGCGCAAGTCCCATGCTCGAGGGCTCAGCACATCAAACCGCCAGTCCCAATGTTTGTGACAACATCAACACCAGTCCAGGTGAGGATGTCCAACACATCTGCACCTTCCCCCAGATCCTCGGGGCTGAGGAGGGGGAGGCTGTAAATATATTTTTTATTATCTGCCCAAATTACTCCAGGATGTGTCACTATTTCACTCCAGCCTATACTAACCTACCGTATCTCACTTCCTATTCAAAGTTCCATGCAATTGTGGTGTTTGAACAAATCGACTGTAGAGTTGTACCGTTTAGAAAATTTAGATCCTGTACCAAATAGATATCTATTCCCTTGGTCTCATATGAAAGTTGAAGTTTTAAAACACAATCTGCCTTTGTTATTCTATTTCAGAAATGTGTCAGCCTTTCCAAAGGCCATTCACCCAGAAAATGAAAGGCATTTGACCAAGCCGAGGCATTAAGACACTTTTTACTATATCTCATTCATTTGTTTGTTTCATTTCTTCATAGTACCTAATGTGAGTGATCATATTACATGATTAATCAACTTGGTTTTCAAAAATTCCTCTGAAATTAGTTTTCAATGAATTGTCCACTATAATTTGTATGCTCCTAGGCACAGATTAATTTCTTCAGATAAATTAATACCTTCATTATAACAAATGGAAAGTTACCAAATTTGTTTCTCAGAAAGACTAAACTCTCTCAAGGAAATTAAGATGTAAATGTGCCACAAACACCCAGGCACTTCATATGACAATATAAATAAGCAGAGGGAAAATGGTACATAGCATCAGAAAGAGCTTCATGAACACCGACTAGATAGCGTGTGAAATAGTCTAGCGATCTCTTTCATCAGTTAAAATTTTTGTACTTTCAAACGAATTAAATTTTTTTCAATCATGCTTCAGATTTCCACTACTACATGATGATGGTCACCTGTAGTGCAGGAACAAGGCGATGACATTTCCCTGGACAGCTAAAACACTATGTGGTCACAAGTTTCAGACCATCCATTTTCATTGACCCTCGGCTGACAATAGTTGGTGGTGCTGGGAGGTCAGCCCCTCTATGGTTGTCTTTTTAGAGTAATTTGCATCTTATTTGACTAATTTTACTTTCCAATTATTACTCTCCAGCCATTGCTTAAATTATCTGTTGCTCCATAAGGAATGACATTTCCTTTGGCTGAGAAACCAGCGACATCACAGTACATTAGCAGTGACGAGCCTCACCAAGGGCAAAGCAGTGGCTGACTTTCTCATTTGGCAGGCCCACTGAGGAGGCATGTTGCCAGGATCAGCAGCAATTACTGACAGATTGGCCCAATTGCCACTGCTTTGATGGAAGTCTGCACAGGATTACCAGTCACGCATTACACAGCCTCATTTCAACTCACCAAAACAAATGGTGCCACCAAAACCTACCCTCAAATTCCCTACTTTCAACAACTCCACTGTGAATTTCTCTGTCCAATTCAATGATGCATGCCCGCCAAAGCTCGGTAATGATGGATGGAGTCATTAGCATGTTAGTTTCTACACTGTACCTCAAGCCAAAGCATATGGTCTGACAGATGTTCCATCAATGGTCTCTATTTGATTTGCCATGTAGGTGTCCACTTATACTGGACCTTCATGAAAGAATACCAGTTTATAAGTTACAGTCCAATCCCAGTTCCAAATTTTTCACATCCTCAAAAGTTAGAAAATGTTCTGAAAAAAGAACACTCAGGACATGTGTTTTCCCCCTATTTTTTAGCTTAGATTTATGATTACAAATTACTTCAAATGGAGAAGATGGACAAAATGCAGGTAATGTTTATAGGCTAATGCCATTCATGGAAAAATTATTACTGCCAGTAATTTGGTGATTTGATAAATTGTTTAATATAGTCACTTTCTGTCCTTATTTGTATTTTATTAAAGTAAAAATTACATACAGCATATTGGACACACCTTTACTTTTGACAAACATGTATGTATATACACATACCCATAGAAGCAACACTCCAATGAAAATAGAGACCATTACTCCAGAAAGTTCCCCCTTGCCCACTTAAGAGTAAATCTTCATTCCCCATAGGCAACCACTGTTCTGATTCTGTCACCACAGATGAGTGTTGCCCCTTCTGGAAATTAATATAAACATAATAATAGAATGTGCACTACTTCTTGGTGTGTCTTCTTTCCAAACACATAATGTATGTCGATGAGATTCACCCATGTTGTTACACGTATTTTTTTTTTTTTATTTCTGAGTAACATTCATTGCTTGAATGAACCAGAAATTAATTACCCATTCTGATTAATGCTTGTCCGGGTTCTTGAAATTATTGGTTTGTTATGAATAAAGCTGTTATAAACATTTTTGTAGAAATCTTTGTGTAGGCACATTTCTTCATTTCTGTTGGGTAAATACCTAGGAGTGGAACTGCTGGGTCATATTTTAGTTATTTGCTTATATATTCACTTTTTCCAGTAATTACCTTATCTACAATTCATGTCAATGAATTGCAATAAAGAAAAATGAGCAATATTTTCAACCAACAGAAATGTATAACCTATTTTTTTCTTTTCTGTGAGAAAATTATCTTATATTTCTCAGGAATATAAACAGATGTTTGTTTTTATTATTTATTTCAGTAATAAATTATACTTCAAAATTTCATGTGTGACCTCAATTGCTATAACTTGTATTTTACCACAAGCCTTGGGTTATGAATGACAAATACCATGGGCAGTTTCTTAAGAACACAATTAACATGGCTTACTTGAAAAAATCATTTCAAAAATTTAAAAACATCTGTTCATGAAGAGTCAATATTTTTCAAATTGTAAAGTGACAAACAATGTGTGTTTGTATCTAGATTACGTGCTGTTTAACTGAGCTTTATGATAGACAAGGAATTTGGAAATTTTCTAAGAATAACTAAGACTTTATTCTGTCTCTTATCCAACATGAATAAACAGCATAACAAACTTTTTAAACCATGTTCCATAAAAACACAATAAATCACTATATTTCTAGCTTGTTGGCATTCAACAGATTTCTAAAAATGTTCATGTTTGTTTTATATATCACTAATTCATTTGGCATGCCTCAAGAGGTCAAATTCAGGTTGTACGTTCTGTTACTGTTTTCAAAATATCTAAAGTGAACAATCTACCTCTCAGATAATATTTACATAGTCCAAGATATTTCAGGAAAAGACATTCCCTAAGATGTACCCAGAATGACCATGAGATGCCATAAGAATTAATATTCTAGATTAGCTCAAGTAATCTGTTAAGCATTGTGCTTTCCTTTGCTCCATTTTTCAATTTATCCAATTTGTATGTCATTTTAAACAACTAACACAAAATATGTATCTAACCTAGAGACCACAGCCAAGTGAGAGTATTTATGCTCTAAATATATTTCCATACATAAATTATTTTAAGTACCCAATTCTATCAGGTATTTCATTCAGCACCTTTCATAATAGTCATACAGTGCCGCTTTTCCTTTAGAACAGAAAATTGGCAGCTTTGCTAGTTTTGTTACTTCACGCATATTAAGATAACATTTTACTGATGGAAGTTCGATATTATAGATCAGCGATTTGGAGGACATAACCAATTGATCACCATTTTTACTTCACTGACGACAGCAGGTGTAACTGCTACTCTGTTATCCTATTACTCTGTGGATGCTGTGACCTCTCTCTGAAATGCTTTGACTCCGTGCATTCTCGGTACGTTCAGCAGATATTTCAAGCAGTTGTTCTCATAATTATCCTTAATTTAAGGGGCCATTTTTTTTCCCATACAAAACTAATAACATAAAAGTTTTTCATTCTTTCATCAAGCAATAAAAAGTGATCAAGCCCATGTTTCGGGCCATCAAAAAGAATGTAAAGAACTAGTCAAAGATCTTACAGTCGAAAGGAATTTTAGCCTCTATCCAACATTTTTCTTTCATAGATAAGAAAACTGAGGCATAGAAGAGTCACACGAATTCACTAAGCTGACATAATTAACCAGGAAAAGGACTAGAATTAACAACGGGGTCTCCTGGTCTCTAGGGCATTGTTCAACACCAAGCTAAAGTCATTTGGATAAGTTAGTTGGTAGATTCACTATGCAAACAGGATTCTTCCTGCTTTGATATGTTCTTGCTACTTTGAACAAAAGATGGGTAACCTTTTTAAACCTCATTCAATGGGCTCTCACCAGCCACTTTCTGACTGCTCTTTACATAAATATATATCATAGCATCTATGACCAGTCTTGTCTGATTGTTAGACAGTATGACTATAAAGAACACTTTAATTGTAATTCTAAAACATCCCTAAGCAATTGATAGTTTGCAATGTTTCTTGAACACTGGCAAGAATGATTTAAAGAAGAAATCAAGGTAACCTATGTGATATTGGTGGAAAAGATAGAAGAGCTTTTGAATGAATAAGGTGGATATGTGTCCTGAGACATTGGGCAATACCTATGTCAAAGTTGAAGAGAAATACACAAATTCACCTTCCTGTGGCAAATGCAAAGAGACAGAAGGAGAGAAAAAAGAAGGCAGAGTAGGAGTCCCACAGAGTGTTTTCTCTCTCATCTTTGCTCAAAAAATGGCAGGAGGAAAATTTTAAGAGACCACGATTAAATGAGCCAACTTACAAAGTAGGAAACAAACAAACAAAAGATGGGCAGTATTTTGAATGTAACACACTTAGACCAGCAGAGTCCAGAGAAGTCTTTGTTGCCACAGGCAGCTGGTGTCTGAGGATACAAAACCCTTTTTATTTCAATGTCACATTAAATCCTGGGGCGTAAAACCAGGGGCAGACTGCAGAGCTTCTGGCTCTCCAGGGCAAAACTATATAGATCACAAGGAAAGCCAAATGCCTGATAACGTTCCCTTCTAAATGAAATATAATTAGCAAAATAATTAGTAAATATATTTGAAAACATATTTTTAAAGCTAATTATTTATTCAGGCCAAAAGAGAGACAGGCGAAGCGGGGGAGTCTGCCTTGATATTTGGCTGATAAAATTGTATAACATACAATACAGCAATCTCCATGAAGAATTATCTCGTATGTATGGGAAATTAGCATGGTCACAGAATAAAAAAGGGGGTGAGAACTCATTTTATTCTTACATTTGGGCACAAAAGATCATATCCTGGCACCTACAAATCAAATAAATTATAATACTAGTGATAATTAGATTTATATGAAGTACATCTGTTATATTATCCAACTGGATCATTGTCGGAATTAGATGGCATAATGCCTGTACAAAACCAAGCACAATATCAGGCATTATGGTAGGTAGGATTTCAATATCATTTATTATATGATCACTCCAACCACCTGCAAACCGATGATACCTCCAAGGCTAATCTTACCTCTCTAAAGATATGGTAAAATAAACTGTGATTTTTATATGCAGGACATTAAGCTGATCTTACAGGAATTTTTCTTTGTGGACTTCATTGGCATTCTTGGGAGTTTAAAGTTCTAACTAATTAAACCCCTTTGCAATAGGACCAAAAGAAGGGGATGCTCAAAGGATATTATTGCTTCCATATTATCTCACTTCAAATATTTATCTTAGTAACCTTCAGTCATAGGTTGAGTCTTCAGGCTCTAGAGCTGCTCTCAGCTCCTCCTTTCCTGGTCCTAGATTTGCCATATCTACATTTTATAAATTCTCTAAAGGCATGGCCCATTCCTTAGTCTACTGTTTTCTATCTGATTCTTTTAAAGACCTTTATTTATATGCACCATTTGCATTTGCCCAAACATGTATGTAAAATTCCAATTAATAAAATAGGCATTAATTGAGGACTTCATAAGCACAAAGCAAAGGTCTCAACCTCAGATCTGTGATTAATCCTCATACACAATATTCCAAAAAATAGAATTGGCTCTCTTCCAATTCATGTTTCTTGACATACTCCCAAGAGTTTCTTAAAATACTTTAGAAAAATTTATCAGAGTATGAAAATTCCTACTGATACATTATGTTCTTGTAAGTTCAGTTTTCAAAATCTTATTCAATATGAAAATTTTCATTTTTATCATATTTGCAATGAGTCTAGGGAAATAATTTTACAGTACACATGACAATTAAGAATCATTAGACTTCATTAGCAAAATATGTCCTCATATTTTTATTCATATTCCAAAAAGGGAAAAGTGTGATATGAATCTGCAGCAAATTAAATTAAACCCCACAAAAGACAATCTGTTCCACGTGTATGCACAAACACACACACAGAGAAATGGTACATTTCTGACTATTTTTTAAATCATGTGTACATTTTAGCTCAGCTGCCACCTTGGCCTTACCTGCAGCCATAGCTTGTTATGCACAGCATCTCTCCCTGTAGCGATACACTGAAACGTAGCATTCTGCCCCGCATTGACCTCTACATCTCCCAGACGCAGGAAATGGGGAGATTTATCTGCAAAAGCAGAAGGGAAGAAATTACTTTTTTCACATGAAGCAAACACACCATGTTACTTTTTCCCAACAGAATAATGCTGTTGATACTTTTACCTTTAGCCAAAACTAACGTCTTATGGAAGAAAATTGAGGTTTCCTGGTGAGCTCTCATATGTCTCTTTCCTCAATATCTCTATTATTTATTTCCCCATAGTTGCTGAAGCACTGATCTATACAGAGTGAACACTCCACAATTACCATTGCCTAACCACCATAGCACATTACATATGAGTGCTGATACAATAGTTATAAGTCAAGGCAAGCAAAGGAGATTAAACAGGCACAAATCAGACCATAACGTGAAAATATAATGAAAACATGTAGTGATACCTAAAATACTGACAGTTACATGACCAGTGAACCGTTAAGCTACAATTTAAGCAGCTAGATTTTCCTTCCTTTCTGGTTGTTTGTTTGTTTGTTTGTTTGTTTTTTTAACTTCAAGAGTTATATCCTCTGGTACTTCTAAGATAAGGGGATATTTTAGCTTTCTTCAAACAGGCTATCAGCTTAACTGCTATTAAATCCTCTTCCTGTTCTTTCATAACCCTAGGAAAGTTACCCAAAAGAAATACTAAACCAACAAAAAGTGATAACTGCAGTCAAAATATACATGAGTTATATGACAATCAAGCAAGTTTTCTCTGCAATTACCTTTTAAAATTGAAGCCTCATTGATGTTTTTCCACTGAAAGGAAATTTAAACAGGAAAAGCTAAGCCTCAGTGAATGAGAAAAGAGCTCACAGAGGAACACATGAAAACCTACTGTTAATGTGCTCAATTCGTATTTTTCTATTTGCTTATTCATGAATGCCTTTCTACGGTTTAACATCTAAAAAGTGGTACAAATGAACAGTAGAAGTGACATAACTCCATTAAACTGACAGATTGAACGAACTCAGAAAACCTACTTGAACTTCGAGAGAGGTGATTCTGTCTTCTTTATTCCTGGAGAATACCACATGATCCCTGTGGGCTCCATCTATCTCTTGTTTCTCACCTCAGCAAAGCTTCAGAAAAAGGAATGCTTCAGCTAGAACAGTAGTTTTCGAATTATGAGCTCCACACTAGCATCGACAGCATCCGGGAACTTGCCAGAAATGCAAATTCTCAGGCCCCAAGCCAGACTTACTGAACCAGAACCAGGGGAGGTACCCAGCAATCTGTGATTCATCACACACTCCTGGTGAGTCAGGTGCATGCTAGAGTTGGATAACTGCTTAGCAGGAGTGCAGAGCTTTCCCCTCACAGAAAAACACACTAAGTCCACGCTGCTTACAATGAGCAGAAACATTTCTACCAGCAAGGATTACTGAACAGATAATACAGAATTCATGGGATCTAAAAAATGCTGCCACTGGAAGAGAGAGCTAAAGTTTGAATTTATGCCCACTGCTTTACACCTGGCTCTGCTGAGTGAATAACAATCACTGACTTTCAGGGAATGTGGTGTAAAGACAAATCTAGGAATGCCATCTAAAGATCAATTAATGGACATTACTAACATAACTATGTGTTAGTATGGTCAGTTTCTCACTGTTCGTTTTTTACTGTTTTGCTTTTTAAAATGGACTAATCGGCATATTCAGTACTAAGCTTACAATAAGGTGAATTAATTATTTTCCTTCATTTCAACCCAACCCTCAACTTAAATGACCTTCCTTCTATTTTTCTTTCAGTCAAAATGTGAATCTTCTTTGCTTTCCTATACAATGTAATAATACTAAAAAGACTGAGTCATAAGTCTATTGCATTTACATATATATTTAGTGCTCAGTAATTAAATAATTTAAAAGAATCCTTTATTATGTGTACAATTAGTTACAAGTTTGAGAAATATTTGATTCAAAAATTCTATACTAATATTTCAGTTTTTTTTAAAACTAAACAGAAGGCACAGAGTGACAACAATAAAAGAGATAGCAATGACCAAGTGATGAACAGCAGTGGTCACTGCCAATATAAGACAGGTGTTGAAAGGACACAGAAAAACACAATTCTTAATCACAACCTACCACAGGGATAACTCAGTACTTGGATGTCATCGATGGCAATATAACCACTTCTCCCTCCTGAGACTTCGGCTTCAAATATTACCTGTCAGGAGGAAAAAGAAAACATTTACAACAATCAGTGGAAGGAGACTAGCTATAACATGCTTTAAAAATTTTAATTTCATTTTTGTTCCAGAAGAATTAAAATTGTATCTTATAATGTACAGTAACTTGCTAAACTTTGTCACAGGTAAACAAAAATATTAGAATAGCAATCAAATTATTGAGGTCAGATCTCAATAAGCAACTACTATGAAATGATGTTAGATTAACTGAATAGACAACAGATAGGGAGCTAGAGCAAATCTGATATCTCTAAAAGTAAGTTTGCTCCTATTGACTTTCTGTTATTTTTTTAATATACATTGAGCCCCTACCATAAGCCAAGCACTGTGCTAACAACTAAAGATATCCTTGTTCTTAGGAAATGTACATGGCCGTGTTAACTATTCAAGGAGCATGATGTATACAACCTACCCTTACATTTTCAGAAAATGGGTTAATAGACCGACCAACAAATGGATGGACAGGTAGACAGAATGAGATGGCAGATGTGGCAAAATATTTGTATTGGTGGAGGTGGGTATCTGGGGGATAAGGGTATGTTGTGCTTCTCTGCATGTAGTTTGCATTAATTTTGTAACTGTCCTCTAATTTTAAACGTATCTCAATATAAAAGGTTTAAAAAAGAAAAGATGTAGACCATGGTAAATTATATCAACTGTAGGAGAAAGGTCAAGAAAAATTAAAATTAAAATGTACCAACTGGATTTGGCTATTAGGAGTTCCCTGGGAACACGTGTCAGAACAGATTTTCTGTAGTGCAAGGGGCAGAAGCTTGATTAACTGGGCTGATAATAATAATAATAATTAAAATTTACTGAGTGTTTACACACATACTCACGAGACTATCCTAGGCTGGTGTGCACATCCACACTCATTATTGTGAGCACTTTATTCTTGTTTCTATCTCTAGATAAACACACACATAAATGCATTTAATCCTCACCACAACTGTATGAGGGAGGCATTATTTCTACCCTCATTTTAAGAAGGGGTAAGTAACTTGACCAAGTCAAACACCCTAACAAATGGTGGAGTCAAGAATGGAACCCAGAATCCAAACATCCATCAACATTACTACACTTCCCTTCAAGACAAAGAAGCAGACACAGGAAGAGTATTTCCTTCTGTGGTATTTAAAATTAAGGTTGTTTTAAATACTATACTGAATAAATATTATATTAACCGAACAGTATTAAACCACTTCCATTCTCATACCATCCTCCCACATCTACCCCAAAGCCTCGGAAAATGGGACAAAGGGGGCTGGGACAGCTCAACTCCCTTCTATCCTTTCCATCTCCACCTTCGCTTGTGTTACTTCTTTTCTATTCCGAGTTTACCATTTGGACTGTTGATTTCACTGGCATTAAGTTTAATCTGAGAAGAACAAGGACAGAGTTTGTGTAGGAAGAGAAATGCTTCTTGATGGAGGGATGTGAATCTGTGAACTCAGAAGTGGGACCGTGTGCATATGAGCATACGTATGATTTAGATTTTATTTAAGTGGAGCCCATGTGAACCCACAATTGTAATGTAATTTTCTAAATATTGGAACAAGGACTTAGCAAGAAATGAAGAATTAAGAGACTTTAAATAATGTATAAATTGGGGCAACTGTAGCATAAGGCACTTTCCTGCGGGTGAGAAAAATTATATTTGACTCCCAACTCTCTTGTTCACAAATTCTTAAACAAATCACATCATCTTTTAAAGCCAAGTCCCAACTCCTGAAAATGGAGATTATACAGCTTTCATTACAAAATTTTTAAGAGGATTAAATGGTAGCATATGTAGAAGTGCTATATAAACCAAATATATACCAAACAGTATGATTGGCAAAACTATTAATGTGAGATGTGCATAAGTGTATCCCAGGAAAATAAATTTTATTTAATAGAATAGTGACTCAAGAAAATGGAAGTAATAGAAAGACAAAGTGAGAAAAACCTTATGGAAAAAAGAATGACATTCTCATGGAGAAACCACTCATCTGTATAATTAATCATTGTTTCGTGTCTTCTTTCAATGAAGTTGTCGTCAACATGCATTAAATTATCTCAATTTCTAGGCTTACCTCAGTTTACTTTCTCAAATTGTTTACCTTCCGTTGCTTCGTCTAGTACTAAGTTTAAACAAGATTATTGCACCCTAGAGAAAAAGTTTCTTATTTGTTCATTTAAATTAAGCCTTATTCAGGACAATAAATTTAGGCCTTGATTTAAAAAGGGGCAAAAGGATCGGTTCTTTATTGAAAGAGAAAAAAATGTTTCTCTTTTTAGCGACCTCATTTTCCCTGCTAAGTGTTGGCTTTGCCTCATTAACAAAAGCTAGAGGAAATTTCTAAGATCAGATTCCTTTACTGCTGAAGATTTAATCAGCTTTATCACTTCCATAGAACCCTCACCGTGTCAGGCTCTTCTGTCCAGTCAGGGGAAACAAATCTCAATAGCTCAAATTGCAAATCTCAATTACGCCATGCTTGCTTGGGTTAATGCTCAGGTCAGATCTAAAGCTTGGTGTCAAGTAGTCACCCAGTGTTCCCAGAAGACAGCAATGGAATCCATACCAGATGTCAACTTTAACCCAGCCAGAAGGCCAACCTGGGAACACAATGAATGCCTCTGCTTTTCATGCTGTTTTCACTCCACTCCATTACCTGGAACACTGAAGGTGATGACTCTCATCAGATTCTTGCTACTCCAGCAACATTGCTGGATTATTAACTAAATAAGTGAATAAAGTAGAATTAAAGTAGAGAAACACACACACAGAAAAGTGGGAGGCAGGCCCTGAAGAACAAAGACAACTTTATCCTTTGGCAAAACTGAGTTAAATACGCATATGCTGAAGAAGTCTCTCACATAATGGAAAGCTGAACTAGATGTTAGGAAGTGTAGGATCTAGTTTTTGATTTGCTATGATGTATGACACGAGCAAATAACTTAACTTGTGTCTTCATATTCTTATCTGGCAAGACAGCTCTTGCCTGTATCACAGATTTGTTGTGAAGATTAAATGATATATGTGAAATGATTAAATGACACATGAAATATCATATAATACAGAATAGTATAAGTACTAGATAAATCTGGGGAGGAAAAAGTGCCCTTAATTTTCTTTCAATAGTTCCTAGTGTTGAGTTCAGGCTCCGAGGTCAGCTATAGATTTACTTTTCACTCTTTGTATGAATTTGGACAAGTCATATAAAATCTGAAAACTTCAGTTTCCTCTTCTATAAAAACAAACTATTTGTTTCCACCTCAGCATTAGAGGGAGGATTAAATGAGAAAACCCACATGAAACATTTAGCACAGTGCCTGGTCCAGAGTAAGAATTCTGTAATAAATGGCAGCACTGCCATCACAGGAAATATAAAACATCCATACATAGACTAAAATGAAATTTCTTCCCATTCCATTCTCTCTCCCACGAAAAACTTAACCCTCAACATCCAATTTGGAAATAAATAGCTAAATAATAAATAAGAATACAGTGGTATTTTATTCCCATAAATCTACTTAAAGTTGTGTTTTTGTGGTTTAAATTTTTAAACATTTAATTCTGCTAATGCACAGTTCAAAGAAAACTACATATTTGCCTGCAAAGAATAAATGCACCAAAATCAAAATCTATTTCTAAATATTCATGTCCAACTTTAGAAAATGGACAAAATAGTTGTCTGTAACACACAGAAAGATGACTAAGGCTGTAGATTCGACCATATGAGTACTAGCAAAGCACATATATCTGAATCCCTCATTACAAGGTGATCCCTAAAAGTCAGGAACTGACTCAACTTTGTGTCCTCAAAGCTTACTGAGGATGCAAAGCAATGTCTTACAAAGTAGACACTCAACATATAAGAGCTGAAGAAAATTAAAATATTATATATATATACACACACACATACACATACATGTATACATATGCACATTTGTACATATCAAAAGCATATGCATAAAAGTACATGAGCATCATTAAATATAAGTGGCTTCTCTCTATTATGTGAACTTCAAATATTGTAGTTTCTCAAATTTCTGTCCTAGGCCCTTTCTCTTTTTTTCCTTATACTTTTCTATCCTGCTAAGACAGAGAAAATGAGCCTGCAAACAGGACAGAAGGGATTGGGAAAAAAAAAAAAAAAGAAGTGTGTAGAGATGTAGAAGGGAGGTACATGGTGTTACAAAAGCCAATAAAATAATATTTGATGGGAAAAGATGTTAGGACCAAATGCTGGTCAAATGTTAGGTAAAATGAGGACTAACAGAGTCCCTTGTTGTGCCACTGAGATCACGAGTGACCAAAGGAAGAGTGGTCTGTATGGAGCAAGAAGACCGAACCATATTGGCAATAAGAAGAGAGAGGAGGAGAGAAAGTGTGCATAAAATATTCCTACAGAAAGTTGTCTGAATAGGTGGAGAGAACTTTGACTATGGATGGAAGAAGATATGGGATCAAATGAAGTGTTCATTTTTTTTTTAATTATTTTTAAGCTGGAAAACACTTAAACACAATTATATGTTGATAAGGATGATTCGATTTGATAGGGAACATTTCAATGTATATGAGAGAGAACTAATGGGTCTCTGCTTTTACAGCATGAGAAAAGAAAGAGAGGATGTATGAAGATGCAAGTAAACTTGTAGGACTCATGGATAAGGGAGTTTCTGGCTTATGGCCACACTTTTCTCTGATATATAAGAAATAGACTGATGAAAAGGGGAAGTGGCTGGAGTTTGAAGACAGTGAAAGGGAGTGAAATGGAGAGGAGAATTTCCAGATTACTATGAACCACCTGAAGTTGGTGATCATGAATTTCTAGTGATCCCAATCTATTTTAGTGTGTGATTTTTTTTTTTTTTACAGCATTTAGTTGGATTTAAGTCTAGAAATGGTGGATAGAAAGTAAGCAATCAAGGGATTTAATGGAAAGGGCAAATGTGTAACAAAAATGATCAGGATGTAATTAAATATTGATGTGACAAGGAAGTTTGATGGACAAGAGTTCCCGTGAGGTTGACGGATGATCTCAGGGAAGGGTAAAGTATATAAACTGGAAGGGGATGAGTTTGAGGTTAGAGTGTGAGATTCTTAAATGTAAAGACAGAACAGTTGTGAAATATTACCCAGAGCAGGAGGTTGCTTAGGGGGTAAAGTGTGGAATATGATCTTTGGAGATGAGGAGATGAAGGAACTATCAATGAGCTTTCCACAAGGATGCTGAAGTCATCAGGATAATGGTGCATCTTGGGAGTGGAGAGAGCCAGGGCCAGTATATATTATGGAAAGAAGACAATGACTCAAAGTCCAATGGAAGATAATGAGGATGGTGGCATAGTAAAAAGGAAAGAAACTGAAAGAGGCTGGGGTGTTTCGTACACGTTGACCTAATCCTAGGTTACATGGGAATCAACATCTGCCATTTTAGAGGCTGTTGGGAAGAAGTATCCTCAAACTAGAGTGACAAACAGAATAAAATTAAAATTACATAATTAAATGTATAAATAATTATTGAAGCTTATGTCCACCGTTCTCCCAAAAATATAAACTTACTGAGGGTAGTGACTATCTGTCATGCTCCCACAAAGCATCACTGAATGACGAGAATCCCACTGAAAGTCAAGGATGGATAGTGTTCCGATATATTAGAAAAAACAATTACATAATATCAGTGGATTCTAGTTAATAGTTTGGCTCAAAAGGAAAATTGGGATAAGGTATTTAGTTCAGTTTTACCTAATTTGTAAAATTGTGTTGACATAATAAAATGACTCTCCCTTGAGAAAGTTTCAGATAATTTTCCCAAGCTAATTTACAAATCATGAAAACATAATTACTTCCCTTGAATGCTTAAAAATGCTGTAAGGCATACATTTCTGTGGATCGACTCCAGAAGATCACAAATAGAAAAAGTTAAATATCTATGTGAAAATCTAGGCTCGAGTTTCTTTCTATCCATACGCAGAGGCTAATGTGCAGAGTTGACGGAAGATACAAAAAAGACCAACAATCGACCAGCAGTCCCTGTCACCCAGTGTAGCTCCTCTCCAGGCACTGCCAATTTGCAATTCTGCCTCCTCAACTAAGTGTGAGAGAAAAAGAATTTCCCACAGCCAACTCCTACAAGCCCCAGCTGGTTTGCCAATTGACTGACGTAATAGTTTACTTCTGAGAGTCTAAATGTGAAAACGCCTTTAGTAAAGACCTTGGGCTATCTAAAACCAACAATTTCTTAACAGCCCTTGGCTATCATTGGTGGTGTACTTGTTTGCACAGATAAAATATTGAGGCAAGGGAAACACTGATAGATTCTTTGTCTTAAAAGCTGCTTGAGGGAGGGGGAGGGGAGAAGGGAAGCAGAGAGAAGGGAAATGTTTCTAATTATATGCCAACTAAAATATGGAGGGCAGTTAAAACATATAATCAAGCCCTAATCAATTCTCCATTTAAAACCCTTTCATATTTCAGATTTTAGCTATCTTTAGCACCTCCATGATTTCTCCCTACATATCAGATTTCCTGGGTCATGGAAATGCTCAGTTGCAATGTTGTATATGTGAATTTTGTATAAGAATTGCCTACAGATGCCTTTCATCTGTATCCTCAGGCAGATTGATTCTGAAATGGAATTCAAAATCAGTTATTTTCCTTGAGATGCCCTGGGAGTAAATATGGCCAGTTCCTTATAGGGACTATTTCTGTCAAGACTTCACAGCCCACAGAGAGTAAAAAGGGCTCTAGAGATTCTAAAACCAACACTTTGTTACCTGAATATATACAATTTGTATAGTTACAGGATCTACCTCTTCAGCAGGACCTGCAATATAGTTAGATATTCTCTCTTTCATACACACACACACACACACACACACACACACACACACCCACACACACACCCCCCAAAAATATAAACTTACTGAGGGTAGTGCACAGTCCTATCAATAATATCATACATACAATATATGTGTAAAATTAGGATTATAACATAAGTCAATTTTAGAATGCAAATACTATGTAGAGTGTAGCCAAGTATTCTTGAATAAACCGCCAATGTATTCAATTACAAGGGCTTTGGTTACAAAAATATCCCAAGGCTCAGCATTACCATTGCCTAAGTGGTGAGAAGGACTACCACATTATCTCTCATGGGTGATGCAAGGTATAACAAGACTGTACTTGCATGACAACAACTACAACACCCACGCAACAGCAACCCTTTTCAGAGTAAAATTACGTTTGCCTCATAAAAAGCAGATCAACAGCCAGTGTCCAGGAAACAGAAAAAATGCCAGACCACACATCAAAAGGAGAAAATAAAAACTTGGAGATATCATACCAAAGTAGACTGTATGAAAACAAAGCCCAAAGAAGGAAGGCTCTAGAGTAAAATGAATATTCATGCATAGGACATCTCTGCTTCAAATGAGTCCAGGGAGTTGACTACCCCAGATACCAATGTATCCAGAAGATCTACATGAAGGAACCAATAATAATCATTTTTAGAGCTTATGCTAGAGTACTTTACTTGTAATAACAGTCCGTTAGTTATTTAAATGAATTCGTCCTTCCTTTAATCTTGCATTGTAAAAAATTACCAGTGGTCTTTACATGTGACTTCCATTATGTGGTTGAAGAGAGACATAAATAAAGTTTTCAACTGTGAAAACAAATACACCCAAAACTTGAGCCAAGAATGAATAATATTCATCCTGTAAACCCAGGAGAAGTTTTTGTGTTTTCTATATCATTAACACACCTTTGCAAAAAAGGTATATACACTGCTCTCAAAAAGGTTTTAATATATGACTTTATAGACAATCTCTCATATACACATGCACACACCAGAGCACAAATAAGGGCACAATGGCGTCAGGTGGAGCCTCAGCTCTCAGTGGCAGACCTCGAATTCAAATCCTGGCTCTTACATGGGTTCACTGTAAGGTCTAAAGAGACTCTGAATGGTTCAGAAGGTTCCCCATGATCAGGATTCATCCTAGGCAGTGCCTGACAATTCCAGTTGATAGGAATGAAGAGGCAAGAGGGCAGCTCCAGTGACGCTGATGCTGGAGGACATGAGAACTTCTAAACTCTTCTGTATTCAACAAACTCAGCACCATAAACTCACCACCTTCCCCATTCCTAATCTTTAAAGCAAAGCATTTCAGAGACTCCTACACTCCCATCATTAAAACCCCCATACAGGACTCCTTTTCCCTTTCAATTCAAGGCTTAAATGAGGTGAAGCCGGCCCAGAGGAAAAACCACAGTGTAATGTGTCCCAACACCCTGCCCTCTTTGAAGGATTCCCTGATTCCAGGATAGACAGACAGGCAGAAGATAATGATATATTCTAAATGCCTTCAAAAATTGTATTTAGAAGTAAATTGGAATAAGACCCATTATTCATAGCACAGCCTAATTGATGTTCAAATATGAGGTTAGCAAAAGAGAGGAAAAACCAAAAGCACAATTAGAAGAGCGAGATGAAGCAAAATAATTGAAATAATCCAGGATCAAAAATGCCACTAAACAGCTTTTTTATGTTGTGGGTTTGCCCTTAGATCCAAAAATCAAGTGACTTGTACCATTAAAGATATGGTATAAAAGTGAAAAAGGAGAAGCAAAGAGTAGCAGAAAATACATCAGCAAATTGTCATTTCTCTATCACTATCATAGCTCCACCATCTAGGTTATATTTTATAGTTAGTTGTCTGAGTCAAAAATAAAAGATGACTGGTTAAAGTTTCTATTTCTATCAACATGACACTGAATTACAGTACTATTTTTCCTCACTTCCAGAGATGTGCCATTTGTCTTCCTACAAGCCACAAGAAGAAGCTTTTAAATTTTAGCATCAGTGGTCCAATTTTACACATAGCAGAAGTAGATCACTTCACTTGCACAACTAAATCTGAAAAAAGCCTTTCAAACTAACACAGTAAGTCTGTTCCCTGCCAAATGTGACTCTCAAGAACTTTAATTTTTAATTATGAAACTCCATTTTAAAAATTAAAATTGGTAGTGCAACTTCTATGTACCGCCATGCTAAGTATCTATTAATACATGAAATCCATGACAGTGTCTGATTAGAGAGAAAAGCAAGCTCTAAGTAAACCAGCATGAATAATTGCTACTACACAGGTGAAATAACCGGATTATCCTACATCCAGGCTAAGTTCAACCAGATGCTAAACTTCAGCTCTCACATCACAAATTCAAACATTTCAATAGGTCTCTTAAAACCTTTTGAAAAGAGAACTCTTTACTTACATCATTAGTTTAAGAAGTAAGTAATTGCAAATATACTGTAACCTTTCCTTCTTGAAAAACAGTTTAGAGTTGGGGTGAGGAAAGAGTTTTACACAAAGTTAGAATACCTAGTTTAGTGCACTCTTAGTTGAATTCACGGATTGATAAACTCACAATTTTTTTATTTTATAAGTCAAATTGGCAGGTAGGTGATATCTTCAACTAAAAGGATTAAACAGTGTAAATATAATGATATATTATATGATTTATTAAGTTAATTCTTTTAGATAGTAAAAAAAAAAAGCCTAACAAAACCCAAAAATATTCACTATGAAAATCTGTGAATACATTGTTTAAGTCAATGTCCACAGAAGAAAATAACAGTGAACTTGAGAAGATATTCCAACATTATTAGTCTTTTAAAAAATAAAATGGGTGTGCACCAACAACTATGCATGTACATACTTGACTTGCCTTTCTTTTTCTTAAACCAAAATAACAATCTGTTATTCAAGAAACTGAAATTATGCAATTAATTTAATTTTTCTAGAAAATCAGTTCAAGCGGGGCAAGATGGCAGACTGGTGAGCTGTATGTTTTAGTTACTCCTCCAGGAAAGTAGGTAGAAAGCTAGGAACTGTGTGGACTGGACACCACAGAGCAATCTGACTTTGGGCATACTTCATACAACACTCATGAAAACGTGGAACTGCTGAGATCAGCGAAATCTGTAAGTTTTTGCGGCCAGGGGACCCGCACCCCTCCCTGCCAGGCTCAGTCCCGGGGGAGGAGGGGCTGTCAGCTCCGGGAAGGAGAAGGGAGAACTGCAGTGGCAGCCCTTATCAGAAACTCATTCTACTGATTCAAACTCCAACCATAGATAGACTGAGACCAGACACCAGAGAATCTGAGAGCAGCCAGCCCAGCAGAGAGGAGACAGGCATAGAAAAAAAACAACACGAAAAATTCCAAAATAAAAGCGGAGGATTTTTGGAGCTCTAGTGAACATAGAAAGGGGAAGGGCCCTGAGGCGCATATGCAAATCCTGAAGAAAAGCTGATCTCTCTGCCCTGTGGACCTTTCCTTAATGGCCTTGGTTGCTTTGTCTCTTAGCATTTCAATAACCCATTAGATCTCTGAGGAGGGCCCGTTTTTTTTTTTGTTTTTTGTTTTCTTTTGTTTTGTTTTGTTTTGTTTTGTTTTGTTATTTAATCCTTTTTTCTTTTTCTAAAACAATTACTCTAAGAAGCCCAATACAGAAAGCTTCAAAGACTTGCTATTTGGGCAGGTCAAGTCAAGAGCAGAACTAAGAGAGCTCTGAGACAAAACGCAATAATCCAGTGTCTGAGAAAATTCACTAAACACCACAACTTCCCAAGAAAAGGGGGGTGTCCGCTCACAGCCATCATCCTGGTGGACAGGAAACACTCCTGCCCATCGCCAGCCCCATAGCCAGGAACTGCCCCAGACAACCCAGTGTGACGGACGTGCTTCAAATAACAGGCACACACCACAAAACTGGGCGTGGACATTAGCCTTCCCTGCAACCTCAGCTGATTGCCCCACAGTTGGGAAGGTAGAGCAGTGTGAATTAACAAAGCCCCATTC
Organism: Choloepus didactylus; assembly: GCF_015220235.1. Classification (NCBI taxonomy): domain Eukaryota; kingdom Metazoa; phylum Chordata; class Mammalia; order Pilosa; family Megalonychidae; genus Choloepus; species Choloepus didactylus. Next base: position 19,826,708 of record NC_051313.1, on the reverse strand, counting down.
AGCCATCATTTCAGCAGACTGGGAGCTTCCCTACACAGCCCAGCAGCCCAGAACTGCCCTGGGGGGACGGCACTCACCTGTGACATAGCACAGTCATCCCTCAACAGAGGACCCGGGGTGCACGGCCTGGAAGAGGGGCCCACTTGCAAGTCTCAGGAGCCATACGCCAATACCAAGGACTTGTGGGTCAGTGGCAGAGACAAACTGTGGCAGGACTAAACTGAAGGATTAGACTATTGCAGCAGCTTTAAAACTCTAGGATCACCAGGGAGATTTGATTGTTAGAGCCACACCCCGCTCCCTGACTGCCCAGAAACACGCCCCATATACAGGGCAGGCAATACCAACTACACACGCAAGCTTGGTACACCAATTGGACCCCACAAGACTCACTCCCCCAATCACCAAAAAGGCTAAGCAGGGGAGAACTGGCTTGTGGAGAACAGGTGGCTCGTGGACGCCACCTGCTGGTTAGTTAGAGAAAGTGTACTCCACGAAGCTGTAGATCTGATAAATTAGAGATAAGGACTTCAATTGGTCTACAAATCCTAAAAGAACCCTATCAAGTTCAGCAAATGCCACGAGGCCAAAAACAGCAGAAAATTATAAAGCATATGAAAAAACCAGACGATATGGATAACCCAAGCCCAAGCACCCAAATCAAAAGACCAGAAGAGACACAGCACCTAGAGCAGCTACTCAAAGAACTAAAGATGAACAATGAGACCATAGTACGGGAGATAAAGGAAATCAATAAGACCCTAGAAGAGCATAAAGAAGGCATTGCAAGACGAAATAAAAAAATGGATGATCTTATGGAAATTAAAGAAAATGTTGACCAAATTAAAAAGATTCTGGACACTCATAGTACAAGACTAGAGGAAGTTGAACAACGAATCAGTGACCTGGAAGATGACAGAATAGAAAATGAAAGCATAAAAGAAAGAATGGGGAAAAAAATTGAAAAAATCGAAATGGACCTCAGGGATATGATAGATTATATGAAACGTCCAAATATAAGACTCATTGGTGTCCCAGAAGGGGAAGAAAAGGGTAAAGGTCTAGGAAGAGTATTCAAAGAAATTGTTGGGGAAAACTTCCCAAATCTTCTAAACAACATAAATACACAAATCATAAATGCTCAGCGAACTCCAAATAGAATAAATCCAAATAAACCCACTCCGAGACATATACTGATCACACTATCAAACACAGAAGAGAAGGAGCAAGTTCTGAAAGCAGCAAGAGAAAAGCAATTCACCACATACAAAGGAAACAGCATAAGACTAAGTAGTGACTACTCAGCAGCCACCATGGAGGCAAGAAGGCAGTGGCACGATATATTTAAAACTCTGAGTGAGAAAAATTTCCAGCCAACAATACTTTATCCAGCAAAGCTCTCCTTCAAATTTGAGGGAGAGCTTAAATTTTTCACAGACAAACAAATGCTGAGAGAATTTGCTAACAAGAGACCTGCCCTACTGGAAATACTCAAGGGAGCCCTACAGACAGAGAAACAAAGAAAGGACAGAGAGACTTGGAGAAAGGTTCAGTACTAAAGAGATTCTGTATGGGTACAATAAAGGATATTAATAGACAGAGGGGAAAAATATGACAAACATAAACCAAAGGATAAGATGGCTGATTCAAGAAATGCCTTCACGGTTATAACGTTGAATGTAAATGGATTAAACTCCCCAATTAAAAGATATAGATTCGCAGAATGGATCAAAAAAAAATGAACCATCAATATGTTGCATACAAGAGACTCATCTTAGACACAGGGACACAAAGAAACTGAAAGTGAAAGGATGGAAAAAATATTTCATGCAAGCTACAGCCAAAAGAAAGCAGGTGTAGCAATATTAATCTCAGATAAAATAGACTTCAAATGCAGGGATGTTTTGAGAGACAAAGAAGGCCACTACGTACTAATAAAAGGGGCAATTCAGCAAGAAGAAATAACAATCATAAATGTCTATGCACCCAACCAAGGTGCCACAAAATACATGAGAGAAACACTGGCAAAACTAAAGGAAGCAATTGATGTTTCCACAATAATTGTGGGAGATTTCAACACATCACTCTCTCCTATAGATAGATCAACCAGACAGAAGACCAATAAGGAAATTGAAAACCTAAACAATCTGATAAATGAATTAGATTTAACAGACATATACAGGACATTACATCCCAAATCACCAGGATACACATACTTTTCTAGTGCTCATGGAACTTTCTCCAGAATAGATCATATGCTGGGACATAAAACAAGCCTCAATAAATTTAAAAAGATTGAAATTATTCAAAGCACATTCTCTGACCACAATGGAATACAATTAGAAATCAATAACCATCAGAGACTTAGAAAATTCACAAATACCTGGAGGTTAAACAACACACTCCTAAACAATCAGTGGGTTAAAGAAGAAATAGCAAGAGAAATTGCTAAATATATAGAGACAAATAAAAATGAGAACACAACATACCAAAACCTATGGGATGCAGCGAAAGCAGTGCTAAGGGGGAAATTTATAGCACTAAACGCATATATTAAAAAGGAAGAAAGAGCCAAAATCAAAGAACTAATGGATCAAATGAAGAAGCTAGAAAATGAACAGCAAACCAATCCTAAACCAAGTACAAGAAAAGAAATAACAAGGATTAAAGCAGAAATAAATGACATAGAGAACAAAAAAACAATAGAGAGGATAAATATCACCAAAAGTTGGTTCTTTGAGAAGATCAACAAGATTGACAAGCCCCTAGCTAGACTGACAAAATCAAAAAGAGAGAAGACCCATATAAACAAAATAATGAATGAGAAAGGTGACATTACTGCAGACCCCGAGGAAATTAAAAAAATTACAAGAGGGTACTATGAACAACTGTATGGCAACAAACTGGATAATGTAGAGGAAATGGACAATTTCCTGGAAACATATGAACAACCTAGACTGACCAGAGAAGAAATAGAAGACCTCAACCAACCCATCACAAGCAAAGAGATCCAATCAGTCATCAAAAATCTTCCCACAGATGTGAAAGGAAATGAAATAAGCTTCAGTGGCAGAGAGATTCCAAAACGAGCCGAGAGATCACTCTGGTGGGCACTCTTACGCACACTTTAGACAACCTTTTTTAGGTTCTAAAGAATTGGGGTAGCTGGTGGTGGATACCTGAAACTATTAAACTACAACCCAGAACCCATGAATCTCAAAGACAGTTGTATAAAAATGTAGCTTATGAGGGGTGACAGTGGGATTGGGAATGCCATAAGGACCAAACTCCACTTTGTCTAGTTTATGGATGGATGTGTAGAAAAGTAGGGGAAGGAAACAAACAGACAAAGGTACCCAGTGTTCTTTTTTACTTCAATTGCTCTTTTTCACTCTAATTATTATTCTTGTTATTTTTGTGTGTGTGCTAATGAAGGTGTCAGGGATTGATTTGGGTGATGAATGTACAACTATGTAATGGTACTGTAAACAATCGAAAGTACAATTTGTTTTGTATGACTGCGTGGTATGTGAATATATCTCAATAAAATGATGATTTAAAAAAAAGAAAAAAAAAAAAAATCTTCCCACAAATAAATGCCCAGGGCCAGATGGCTTCACAGGGGAATTCTACCAAACTTTCCAGAAAGAACTGACACCAATCTTACTCTTTCAAAACATTGAAGAAAATGGAACACTACCTAACTCATTTTATGAAGCTAACATCAATCTAATACCAAAACCAGGCAAAGATGTTACAAAAAAGGAAAACTACCGGCCAATCTCCCTAATGAATATAGATGCAAAAATCCTCAACAAAATACTTGCAAATCTAATCCAAAGACACATTAAAAAAATCATACACCATGACCAAGTGGGGTTCATTCCGGGCATGCAAGGATGGTTCAACATAAAAAATCAATCAATGTATTACAACACATTAACAAGTCAAAAGGGAAAAATCAATTGATCATCTCAATAGATGCTGAAAAAGCATTTGACAAAATCCAACATCCCTTTTTGATAAAAACACTTCAAAAGTTAGGAATTGAAGGAAACTTCCTCAACATGATAAAGAGCATATATGAAAAACCCACAGCCAGCATAGTACTCAATGGAGAGAGACTGAAAGCCTTCCCTCTAAGATCAGGAACAAGACAAGGATGACCGCTATCACCACTGTTATTCAACATTGTGCTGGAAGTGCTAGTCAGGGCAATCCGGCAAGACAAAGAAATAAAAGGCATCCAAATTGGAAAAGAAGAAGTAAAACTGTCATTGTTTGCAGATGATATGATCTTATATCTAGAAAACCCTGAGAAATCGACGATACAGCTACTAGACCTAATAAACAAATTTAGCAAAGTAGCGGGATACAAGGTTAATGCACATAAGTCAGTAATGTTTCTATATGCTAGAAATGAACAAACTGAAGAGACACTCAAGAAAAAGATACCATTTTCAATAGCAACTAAAAAAATCAAGTACCTAGGAATAAACTTAACCAAAGATGTAAAAGGCCTATACAAAGAAAACTACATAACTCTACTAAAAGAAATAGAAGGGGACCTTAAAAGATGGAAAAATATTCCATGTTCATGGATAGGAAGACTAAATGTCATTAAGATGTCAATTCTACCCAAACTCATCTACAGATTCAATGCAATCCCAATCAAAATTCCAACAACCTACTTTGCAGACTTGGAAAAGCTAGTTATCAAATTTATTTGGAAAGGGAAGATGCCTCGAATTGCTAAAGACACTCTAAAAAAGAAAAACGAAGTGGGAGGACTTACACTCCCTGACTTTGAAGCTTATTATAAAGCCACAGTTGCCAAAACAGCATGGTACTGGCACAAAGATAGACATATAGATCAATGGAATCGAATTGAGAATTCGGAGATAGACCCTCAGATCTATGGCCGACTGATCTTTGATAAGGCCCCCAAAGTCACTGAACTGAGTCATAATGGTCTTTTCAACAAATGGGGCTGGGAGAGTTGGATATCCATATCCAAAAGAATGAAAGAGGACCCCTACCTCACCCCCTACACAAAAATTAACTCAAAATGGACCAAAGATCTCAATATAAAAGAAAGTACCATAAAACTCCTAGAAGATAATGTAGGAAAACATCTTTAAGACCTTGTATTAGGCGGCCACTTCCTAGACTTTACACCCAAAGCACAAGCAACAAAAGAGAAAACAGATAAATGGGAACTCCTCAAGCTTAGAAGTTTCTGCACCTCAAAGGAATTTCTCAAAAAGGTAAAGAGGCAGCCAACTCAATGGGAAAAAATTTTTGGAAACCATGTATCTGACAAAAGACTGATACCTTGCATATATAAAGAAATCCTACAACTCAATGACAATAGTACAGTCGGCCCAATTATAAAATGGGCAAAAGATATGAAAAGACAGTTCTCTGAAGAGGAAATACAAGTGGCCAAGAAACACATGAAAAAATGTTCAGCTTCACTAGCTATTAGAGAGATGCAAATTAAGACCACAATGAGATACCATCTAACACCGGTTAGAATGGCTGCCATTAAACAAACAGGAAACTACAAATGCTGGAGGGGATGTGGAGAAACTGGAACTCTTCTTCACTGTTGGTGGGACTGTATAATGGTTCAGCCACTCTGGAAGTCAGTCTGGCAGTTCCTTAGAAAACTAGATATAGAGTTACCATTCAACCCAGCGATTGCACTTCTCGGTATATACCCGGAAGATCGGAAAGCAGTGACACGAACAGATATCTGCACGCCAATGTTCATAGCAGCATTATTCACAATTGCCAAGAGATGGAAACAACCCAAATGTCCTTCAACAGATGAGTGGATAAATAAAATGTGGTATATACACACGATGGAATACTACGCGGCAGTAAGAAGGAACGATCTGGTGAAACATATGACAACATGGATGAACCTTGAAGACATAATGCTGAGCGAAATAAGCCAGGCACAAAAAGAGAAATATTATATGCTACCACTAATGTGAACTTTGAAAAATGTAAAACAAATGGTTTATAATGTAGAATGTAGGGGAACTAGCAGTAGAGAGCAATTAAGGAAGGGGGAACAATAATCCAAGAAGAACAGATAAGCTATTTAACGTTCTGGGGATGCCCAGAAATGACTATGGTCTGTTAATTTCTGATGGATGTAGTAGGAACAAGTTCACTGAAATGTTGCTATATTATGTAACTTTCTTGGGGTAAAGTAGGAACATGTTGGAAGTTAAGCAGTTATCTTAGGTTAGTTGTCTTTTTCTTACTCCCTTGCTATGGTCTCTTTGAAATGTTCTTTTATTGTATGTTTGTTTTCTTTTTAACTTTTTTTTTCATACAGTTGATTTGAAAAAAGAAGGGAAAGTTAAAAAAAAAAAAAAAAAAAGAAAGAAAAAAGACAAACAAGGAAAAAAAAAAAAAAAAAGATGTAGTGCCCCCTTGAGGAGCCTGTGGAGAATGCAGGGGTATTCGCCTACCCCACCTCCATGGTTGCTAACATGACCACAGACATAGGGGACTGGTGGTTTGATGGGTTGAGCCCTCTACCACAGGTTCTACCCTTGGGAAGACGGTTGCTGCAAAGGAGAGGCTAGGCCTCCCTATGGTTGTGCCTAAGAGCCTCCTCCCGAATGCCTCTTTGTTGCTCAGATGTGGCCCTGTCTCTCTAGCTAAGCCAACTTGAAAGGTGAAATCACTGCCCTCCCCCCTACGTGGGATCAGACACCCAGGGGAGTGAATCTCCCTGGCAACGTGGAATATGACTCCCGGGGAGGAATGTAGACCTGGCATCGTGGGACGGAGAACATCTTCTTGACCAAAAGGGGGATGTGAAAGGAAATGAAATAAACTTCAGTGGCAGAGAGAATCCAAAAGGAGCCGAGAGGTCACTCTGGTGGGCACTCTTACGCACACTTTAGACAACCCTTCTTAGGTTCTAAAGAATTGGGGTAGCTGGTGGTGGATACCTGAAACTATCAAACTACAACCCAGAACCCATGAATCTCAAAGACAGTTGTATAAAAATGTAGCTTATGAGGGGTGACAAGGGGATTGGGAAAGCCATAAGGACCACACTCCACTTTGTCTAGTTTATGGATGGATGAGTAGAAAAATAGGGGAAGGAAACAAACAGACAAAGGTACCCAGTGTTCTTTTTTACTTCAATTGCTCTTTTTCACTCTAATTATTATTCTTGTTATTCTTGTGTGTGTGCTAATGAAGGTGTCAGGGATTGATTTGGGTGATGAATGTACAACTATGTAATGGTACTGTGAACAATCAAAAGTACGATTTGTTTTGTATGACTGCGTGTTATATGAATATATCTCAATAAAATGAAGATTAAAAAAAAAAAAAAAAAAAAAAGACATAATGCTGAGCAAAATAAGCCAGGCACAAAAAGAGAGATATTGTATGTTACCACTAATGTGAATTCTGTGAAAAATGTACAATGTTTTATACTGTAGAATGTAGGGGACCTAGAGATACCAATTAGTGGAGGGGGAATGATAATCTAATAAGAACAGATAAACTATGGAGGGTAATCTCAATGTTATGGGAATGCTCAGGAATGATTATGGTTTGTAAACTTTCTTGGATATAGTAAGATCATGTTGGAAGCAATAGAGTTATTTTAGGTTTTTTTTTTCTCTTATTCCTTTGTTTTCTTAGGGGTTGTTAATTTTCTTGGCGTATGGTAGGAACATGTTGGAAGCAATGTAGTTATTTTAGATTATTTGTTTTTCTTACTCCTCTGTTTGGACATGGTTTATTAATTTTCTTGGGGTATGGTAGGAACATATTGGAAGCAAAGTAGTTATTTTAGGTTATTTGTTTTCCTTAATCCATTGCTTTGTTTGAAATGTTGTGGGGTTTTTTTGGTTGTTGTTTGCCTGTTTGTTTTTAATTTTTTGATAAACAAAGTTAAAAAATTGAAAAAAAATCAGTAGAAAAATGGGAGTAAAAACTAAATGACAAATAGGGTGGGATGGGGGATGGTTTTGGTATTCTCTTTTCACTTTTATTTTTTATTCTTATTCTGATTCTTCCTGATGTAAGGAAAATGTTCAGAAATAGATTGTGGTGATGAACGCATAACTATATGATCATACTGTGAACAGTTGATTGTATACCATGGATGACTGTATGGTTTGTGAATATATTTCAATAAAACTGAATTAAAAAAAAAAAAAAGAAAGAAAATCAGTTCAAATATCTGGTGATATACTTAATAAAATCTGCATGCACTGTAAATCAGCAAAGAACAGGGTCTTTCTCTGTTAAAAATGTTAAGGCTAAAAAAAAATTGTTAGTTAAAATATTCAGAGTTAGTTAGAACTACGTCTGAAATCTCAGTCAAAAACAAAGCAAAATGGCATCCTTTTTCACATCACAAAATCAACATTATTTTTAAAGAATACCTATAACCTCTGTGGGCATCTGACAATCAATAAAAATGGGTAATTTGAAACAAAGAATTTTAGATATTATAACATTGGCGAGAAAGAACTCTTTGTATAATTACAAAGGCCTGGAACTATACAAAACAATATGACTTATTCATAAAGCAATTTTGTTGCTCATTTAAGACAAAAGGAATGCAATAGAATTGGGCTTTTATAAGGGAGGGATAAAGAACTCTGTCTTCACCAAACAGAATAAAGGAGGGGGGCAGGATTTGGTTATAAGGGAGGGAAAATGTTAGGCACTGCAAGGACCAAGAGCTTTTTGAAAGATGAGCATAAATGATAAAAAACAATCTAAGGTGGTCTCAGTGACCCCAAGAAGGGTAGTCTGTAAAACTGAAAGTCTTTCCCAGAATTTTCAGGATCTTTTTACTGACTCCACATAGTGGCATTAAAGTGTCAACACATCAGATGTGGAAGGCTGTAAATGTCTTATAGACCAGGCCAGGGGTTGTCAAAATGGGGTCCAGGTGCCATCCGCATCAGGGATGCCTGGGAACGCACTCGAAATGCAAATGCTCAGGCCCCACTCCACACATCCTGAATCAGAAACTGGGTGGTGAGACCCAGGAAATCTGTTTTCACAGGACCTTCAGGTGATTCTGATCCAGGCTCAGGTTTGAGAACACTGATTTAGGTGAATCTACCCCAATTTAGAGATAAAGAAACAGCTAGAAGTCATATGACAGGCTTAGTCCTACAGTTAGTAAAGGAAGAACCAGTTCTATGAGCCAGTCTTCTTGCTTCAGTACCTTTTGTCTTTTCATTACAAATCAATTTATAAGTGAATTCATGGGTTTTATTTTTCAGATAACCTGCTAAAATGAACAGATAAGCCTATATAAAATAGTAATTTTTAAAAGTTTAAACAATTGCCCATTCATTTTTTTAACAAAAATTTATGGAATGCTTAATATTTGCTAGACATTAGAAAGAGGGAAATGTCTAAGATTTGGCCTCCATCCTTAAGAGAGACACAGTGTCGCAGGAGGGATGGATGCACTGAGAAATAATTATAGCACAGTTATTTGTGATAAAGCAGAATTAGGGAGGCTAAGAGTTCAAAAGAGGGAGAAAATCATTCCACCTGGGGGAAGAGCAATGACTTCAGAGCAAGTGACCTCTTGAGTGATACTCTGATCAAAGGAAACATCCTTCATTCAGCAAGTCCTAGTGAGCCACAGTAAACATTCTAGCCACTAAGCTAGGGATACAAAGATGCGTTAAAAGAAAGAGCCACAACCTCAAGGAGGCAAAAAAAAAAAAAAATCCATGGCATATGTATAACAAAAGAAAGAGCTGGCAAAAAATATTTTCTACCTGGGAAAGCAGACAGTGATTAAAAAAGGAAATGATTCCACAGCAGACTTTTAAAACATGAGTCAAACAAAGAGATAAGAGTATTACAGACTGAAGGAAGACCATTTGCAAAATGAAACATCACGGCCTATTGACACAAGCAATTTATAGGACCTCTAGGTACAGTTAGGAAGAACAGGACAAACGAGATAAGACCTGAGAGACAGGAGTCTGGGACCTTATCTTGCAGGGATTTTTATGCTAGAAGCAGGAGTCTGTGCTTTATCCAGAAGGTATTGTAATGCCTTTGAAGTATTTTTACAAACGGATGATGTGACTGATTTGCACTTGAGAAAGGTCACTGTGGTGGCACTACCAGACTGAAGGGCTGAAATCACGGAGAAGAACCCGAATTTCTAATAGTTCACCTAAACACGATCGGATATTAGTCAGACAGTCAAGAGACGTTTATTGCACATCTACTGTGTGTCATACATGGTGCTAGAGTTTGGCAACAAACTGGAGAGCAAGAAAGACACTCTGCTAGGGAGGCAGATGACCAATGGCTGACATGAAGAGTGTTTCAAGAAGCATTGGATGCTGAAAGAAAAAATAAAGTCATACATCTGCATGTTTCAAAAGAGGTACTGTTTGCAGAGGCATAAAAGAAAGCACACTGCGCTCGGGCCCAGGGAAGGTCAATGTGCTGTAAAAGGTAGAGAAACATTATCCTATTCTAGGAATGGCCAAGATAAGCATCACTCATGAAATACAATTTCAAAAGTTTGTTTCATGGGTCACAGGACTTGCCTGTGTGTTTGTCAGACACCCCAGTAGCATCTGTTCCTGAGGCCTTAGTTAAAGAGTTAGGAATGAAGATGTACCTTGTCATGTGGGGCATATATGCTGGGCCTTTATCTTCTTAGACATTTCATTTCTTTTAAATCCAGTATTTTACTAACAGGACAAGTGCTTAAGGTACATAACTAAAAGTCTCAGAGAGGCTTTACTTAACTTTTCACTCCCTTCGCTTTAAGTTAAACCCAGTTTCATAAATAAGAGAATGATGAAAATTCATCTTTAATTTCCTTTCTACTACATGCCACCAAAAAACCAACATGATTTACTGAACTAATCTGATTCCAAGTTCTGACTCTCAAAAGTCAAAGGGTTCTCTGATTTGTAAGCAGACCTAAAATTTACTGGTGATCATCTCACAACAAATCATGGCAGAAAGAAAAATGGCCAGAAGATATTTTATTCAGAAATCAATTAGGACCACTGAGAATGTTATAAATATATTTCAAGAAGCACACACGGAGCAAAGTATCTGGAAACAAAACTGCTTCCTTTTCACTTAAACTCTAATTTTATTCTTTTAAACATAACACTGGTTTAGTTCTTCATATACTGTTTGCACCTATTTTCTTCCATAAGAAAATAGAGATTTTTGGAAATTCCTTAAAATTTCTATAATAAAGACCACCTCATAATGTTAACTCAAGCAAAGTAATACTTAAAATTTCCCTTTCGCTATTTTAAAACACCAAAATATCTTCTCACACATTTAGTGATGGCCAGAGTTGGTCATGCATGTCTTAACTGGCTAATACATTAACTAGGTCTTAATTTTATCTTTTCCTTTAATTCTCCCCAAGGTGCCTGAGCTAGTATTAGAGATAATTGATTACAGAAATCCAAGGCAATGGGGGAAAAGAAAGTAAAGGAGACAAACATGGAACAAAAAAAATATCAGTTTCCTGGTCTACTGACCCTTTTAGCATAGCAGTGTATATGCATTAGTTCATTAGATAAATATTTATTGGATAACAAATACGTAAAAGACAACACAGAAAAATGTGGTGCCCTCATGAGACCAGCACACATTTTAGTATACAAGAAAGAAAATAAGCAAACCATGGTGCTATGAAGAAACTCAACTAAGGTGAGGAGGGAGAAAAAGGTGTAGGAACAGGTGATGAGGGAAGTTTCTAGAAGGTAAAATATCAGTAGAGACCTGAAAGTGAAGATAGGAAAAATAGCATTCCAGGCAGAGTTAATAACAAGCACAGAGACTCTGAGACAGGAGCAGTCTTGGAGCTTTCCAGATGCAGAGGGTAGAGCAGGGGAAGCAGAGAGCTACATTTTTCATGTAATGAAACAAACAGAAAATGGTAATATCCATATAGCATCTTGGAGTAAATGCACTAGGCTTCTCAGAGCTCCACTCTCTCTACACTTAGAAAAACCCTTTTGGGGCACTGGGCACCCCAGCATGCCAGGCACACCAGCTCAGAAGCACTGACCTAAGGGAATGAGAAGTGATCAGATGCAGGACACGCGGCTTATGGATTGGATGTGGAGAGGAAAGCTCTTCACAGTAATGCTAACCAAAGAGCAGAACTTATTTATTACTGTTCTGTTGAACCAAATATAGTACACACACACACACACACACACACACACTATACACATATGCACATATATATAAATATCTTACAGCGAGGCAGTCATCAAAATATGAGCAGGGATCATGTCTGGAGAGGAAGGAGGTGAGATGATGGGTTACTTTCACTGTCGATGTCTACCTGCAATGACTTATTTATAACAAGTTTGCACTGGTTTTGTGTAAGGAGAAACAATACACATACACACATTTGAATAGTCTTTCTCTCTTTTAAAATAAAATATGCCCTTCCATTCTAAATTGCCAGGAATAGACAGAGGTAAAGAATAATTTGAACTATGTTTTAGTGAAACAATTCAGTATGATATCAATTTCCATTCTTTGATGTGAAAATCTTAAATCTTTAGGAAAGGAACATAAAAAGTCTTACTATATATTACTTCTCTAGCAGCTGAAGACGTAACTTAAAACATTATTCTTTTCTTTTCATTTAAACAAAGTTAAAAAGAAACCAAAAGATTTCCTTCTGCAACATATAAAAACTCTTCCATATGATCTCCCTCATCCTCCAGTGCATAACGTATATAAAAAGCCAAAGTAAATTTCACAGAAAAAGTTATGGAAGCATATACACCCAACTACAAGAAGTCACCTTGGGAGAGGGAATGGGTAGAAGCGAAGTGATAGGACAGACTTTCACTTTTTATTTTATAGGCTTCTGTATTATTTGAAGTTTTATAAATATCAATATATTACTGGTGCAATTTTAAAAAGTTTAGGCCTACTGAATATATTATTCCTCTCTGTACAACACTTTTGATGATATGGCTTCTTCCAAAAAATATTTTAAATTCCATTTTTTTTAAAAAAAAGAATGAATTTTATTCTAAATGTAATGGAATAGACCTAGAGTGGAGAAGTGACATAATGTGATTTTTTTCCTTAAAAAAGCTTATTTCAACTACTCTGGGGGGAAATGGTTTGTGGGAGAGCAAAAGCCACATACAAAAACAAGATTAAGAAGACCACTGCAGCCGTTCAAGGAAAAGATGAGAATGGAATTAACTATGGAAATGGCAAAGGAAATGAAGAAAATGCCCTCATCTTTGAAACCAAAATATCTAGCATAGCAAGTGGCACATAGTATGCCCTCAACAAATAAGGTCTTCACAATGGATGTAAGGGAAGGAGAGAGGGAGGGAGAGAATTGTCGTATACTCTTTTCCAAATTGGAGCTGGGAGGGTGGAACTTTTGTGTTTTTTTTTGTTTTTTGTTTTTTGTTTTTTAATATACTATGTAATGTCCATTACTGAAAGCAATTTTACTAATCCCCTAAGTTGTTGAAGATTTATATAACTGTTATTATATAATGAAATAATTTTGGAAGCAGTTAAGGTAGAAATTATTTTAAAACAAACTTCTTTCCCTGTTTGACTTCAGTTTTAAAACACATGAAGTCACTGAAATTACATGTTAGAAGACGTACAAAAAATACTAAGTCACTGTCAATTACTCTGAAGTTACCTAAGAAATACTGCTGTAACAGTTTAACATGTAATCGTACAGTTTCCCTCTAAAATGAAAAAAAAAATGTAATGTTAAATTACAAATTTGATTAGCATTCTCTGAGCTTTTCTATCATATTGGCTGCTTTATTTCCTTTGGCTCATATGATTAAAGTGCGTATAAGCAGAAATCAATATTTATACAGGGTTTTCAACAGGATATATAGATTTGAAATTTGAGGATACAGTTTCCCAAGGGAAAAAAATAATAATATTACAAATGACATTTAACTTTCCAAGCTAGTTCTTCAGATACTTTAGTCCATGATATAGGTGAAATACTGTACTATATATTGTAACAGGATTCATTTTTACTGTATTTTCTTTACAAAACACATTATGACACCATCTTTGATTTAGCAAAATGTTTAAAAATCAATAAAGTCTAGCCACATGTCTACAGTAAATTAAAGGGCAAGTAGCATGTGCAGGGATTCTTGATCTAGAGTAGAACTGGCCAAACAAATTTCTGCCACAAAAGAATGTTCTACATCTATGTGGTGGCCACTTGCCAGGAACAGGTGGACACTGAGCATTTGAAATTTGGCTGGTTCAACTAAGAAAATAAGTGTTTCATTTCATTTCATTTTAATTAAATTTAAATAACCACATGTGGCTAATGGCTGCTTCATTGTATCCCACAGCTCTAGAATATGAATTTCAACAGATTTGGGAATAGCATTTCAGTGGTGTATTAATGAACATGAAATCAAAAGTTTAAAGAAGCAACTGGTGTGCCAAAGCAAATTTCCATGTAAGAGTAATATAAACCTCGTAAGAATAAAAAATGCATTGTCTGCTCTTATGGAATGCTTCAAGTTGGACCCTTACATGCTGACTAATTATCTAAGAGCACCAACAAGCAAGAGTGGCATGGCTATATCTAGAATCCAATACCAGGAGTTACAGAGCCTGAGAAAAGCCAGCATGCGCCAATGGCAGACTCAACCAAGGATGCTCTATTTGGATCAAGCAATACTGCACTGCTTGCTATTACAGTCAAATATTACTTTCCAAGTTTGGATTACATCCCAATGTTATGGATGAAATAAAGCAGCACGGAAAAAGTTATATTGCAATTTAGAATTGTTGATGATAACAATTTTACGTTCAGTTGTCAACGTTTCTTCCCTAGATGAGAACAAGATTAATTACTGAAACTGAACAATGAGTTCATGGCACTGAACATACATTACAAACTATCCTCTAATAAAAGAAGATTTTTACCTTAAGGGAGTCAGAATGAGAGTTGTAAAGTTAAAATATAAACATTGATCATTGTACTAGTTTGACTCTATTATGTACCCCAGAAAAGACTATCATTCTTTTAATCCAATCTTGTGGGGGCAGACATACTGTGGGTGGGACTTTTGATTAGGCCGTTTCCATGGAAATGTGACCACGCCCATTCAATGTGGGTCTTAATAGCCTTGCTGGAGTGCTCCATGAGAAGACAAAAGGCAGAGACATTTTGGAGAGAGCTCAGTGAAGCTTAGACAGAAGCCCAGAGACATTCTGGAGAAAACAGAAACCAGAAGCTAAACCTGGGAGAGGACCGGCAGATTACAGCCAGGTGCCTTCGCGTGTGACAAAGGAACCCCAGATGCCACTGCCCTTTCTTCAGAGAAGGTCTCATCCTGTTGATGCCTTAATCGGGACATTTTCATGGCCTTAGAACTGTAAATTTGTGAACTAATAAACCCCTATTGAAAAAGCCAATCCATTTCTGATATATTCCATTTCAGGCAGCTTTAGCAAACCAAAACAATCATCAATATCTGTACATTACAATCCTAAATTTTAGCCAATTTTTGGGGGGTGACAGGACTAGGTGAATGCTTTTGAAGAATGTTAGACTCCCCACATGCATAGAGAATACTAACTTCCCAAGCAAAGGACTTGGTTTATTTATTTAAACTATAATTAATAAAAGGTAAACTCTAACTCCAATTACAGGGCGGGGGGTGGGGGAGTGGCATAGAGAAAGACAAAGGGACAAGAGAGTAACAGACACTTTTCCTAGAACCATCTAAATTGTCAGCTGCTTTGGAAAATCAGTTTAAGACTGAAGACGTAGAGAGTAGGAATATCTACTTTTAAATTAGTTTACATGTCAATGTGAAGCATTTACATGACAAATCTATTCTGTGAAATAAATGACACACTGTGCCACCCCCCCACCCCACCCCCGCTGCCCCCTGGAGGGTAAATTTATAGCTGAGTCCAAAGTCAAGGACAAATACATTCTAAGTACTCTACATTCTAGACTATTCCTGAGCAACTGGGGCTGATCCTCCTTCAGTGTTTGCTGAGAGGAGGCAGGCTCATCCCACCCAGTACTATCAGCTGCGTGAGCCGGCACCCAGGACAAGCTCCTCCCTTGGGCAGGGAAAGGAGGTGCTCACTCCAAGAGAACCTTACCAGAGCCACATGGAAGAAAGGATCTAAAAGAGTCACTCATAAAGGCTGAGAGTACCTGTGTGAAAGAGAGACTGACACATGGTTCTCAGATGATGCTTCACGAGAGAATTCATGGGGTACTTGCCCCAAATCCCCTAAGGACACAGAGACAGTTCCTGTCTCTTATCTAGAGATTGTAAATGGAGGGAGACTTGCTCTGACAGCAGCCTGTAGCAGTAAGAGCAGAAGGGTCTGGAATACAGGGTGTCCAGTGATGTGCATTTACTAAAATGTTCAACAACTGGCTGAGGGAGAAGTGGGGGTGGGAGGGGTGCTGCTTATTGACTTCAGTGGTGGATGGACCCACCATGGCCAATCCCATGCTACCAGTGTGAAGTCACTGAAGGAGGAGTGGGAAGAGAGGGGCAACAGCACACTACCATGCAGTATTTCAAACATCAAGAGCATATATAATAATAAAAGGTAGAAAAACAATTAGGAGGCAAGTTTTGAGCATTAATAGCTTGTTTTGGTATAATTTATTTAATGATTCATTTATAGATGGCCATTTAGTAATGGCTGTGTTAACAACCAGCTCACACATTTTCCAAAAATTTAACACTTGGCTCTTGCAAGCCAGTATGAGTGGGCTCTAGCACACTGTCAGGGTGCCTCGTAAGCAATGGGAGCTTCTCTGCTGTCCTGAGGGTAAGGAGGTAGTCCTCCTGCCCCACACGAAGAAGCACCCTGTAAAGGTGATGTTGGGGCTTTAGGTCTACCCAGGCAGCAGCTAAGGGAGGCTTCTGGAAAGGCCACTTGGTGGGGGTCAGAGGGAACATAGCTGCCTCTTTGTAAGGATGTCCTTGAGAACAGAGAGGCTGGCACAAAGCAGAAGGCCATGTCAAGTAAACCAGCACCTCACCAGTGAGGAGAAAAGACCACGGCCATTGGTGGAGCTTTTTAGCAATCCCAAACGCTATAAAAGAAGAAAAGTCCAGGTGAGATCAGGGGTCCTCCCCACATCTGACATAAATAGGTCCAGTTATTGAAGAAGACTCCTGCCTCTTTTATGTCTGCTTCCAACCCCACCCCGGGGAAGGAGAGCAGAAATGAAACAGCTGACTACATCCTGCCTCTGTCCTGGTTCCTTTCCTTCAAAAGCCAAGCTGCAAGTCTACAGCCAAGGGTGGGGGGAAGGTACAATAAGAGCTGTGGGCTTAAATTGAACTGAACTGAATATTAATGACTGAAAACAGCCAAGGACTTACGAAATCTTTCCAACATGTTGGTCAGAGTCAGGGGAGAGTGACTCAACAAAGGATAATTGAAAGCAGTGACCAGTGATAGGGAAAAAAATAAGGTGAACTCTTTCCTGAGTTGAAACTTCTCAACAAACCAGTTACAGAAATGGTTAAGGTGTTACTTATTTTATTGTACCAGGCATCTACTGCAAACAAGAAAATTAAAAGAAACAAAGATAATTTTTCCTTTAAAGAAAAACAACCTGGCCTTTTAATATTGATATCATGTAGTCTTGCCATTTCTATACAGGCATCCTAAATCCATCATAGATTTATACCAAATGTAAAGAGCTGGAAATTTAAAATCTAAATATGCAAGTCATCAGTATTAAAAATCCTAACACTATAGTCACATTGGATAGGTCTTTCAAGTTTACACACTACTTAAAGCACATTATTTTATTTGATCCCCAGAAAAGACTTGTTAGATACCGACAGTCGTTACTAGTCACATCTCATAAATACTAAAAGTGCAGCTCACATAAATCAGGTGACATGCCCAGTTAAAAGCCAAAACTGGAATACACTTGATGTCCTACACAGTCAGTTATTCAGTTTACCTTGATCTACTCTGTTACCAATTAGATCATCACAAACTACCTGAATATAGGGAAAGATTTGACTACCATAAATGTTGTGGCTAGTATGTACCATTCTGCTAGACTGAGGAATTAATTTTTGAAACTTACACTCTTAGCTTTCAATTTTCAGGAAACTAGTTGTAAATATAAGTCATTATTCAAAATTTTTAAAATCATTTATTTATTAACAAACACTTTGAGAATGCTGACCATGTCCTGGAAATTATTCTAATGGCTTTAAAATATTAACTCATTTAGTCCTCAAAACAACCCTGTGAGTAAGGGTATTATTTTCCCCATTTTACTGATGAAGACACAGATGCACAAAGATGTCAAGTCGCTTTCCCAAAGTCACATAGCTAGTAAGTAGCAATGCCAGGACTCAAACCCAGGTAGTCTGGCCCCACAGTCCTTGTGCTTCAGTACTAAGCTATGCAGCATCAAATGCAAGTAATTTATCAACTGCAATTACCCTTCAAGATTGTGGCCTGAACCAGAAATTTAAACTTGAATGCATTTTAATCTATGAGGTGATCCAAAATTTAATTAAGTACTTCAGAGGGTATTTTCGAGATATGAAAAATTTAAAAATTAGCACACAACCTTCCTTGCTAGAACACAGGTGGTAGGTGGTTGTGAAAACAGAACAAGACTTAGACAAGGCTGAAGGTGCCAGAGGGGGACAGGCCCTGAGCCTGGAAAAGAACACAAAAGGGAGTGTTGTTGTTATTTGAATTTTTTATATTAGTAAAACACAGCATGGTGTGTGACACATAGCAAAAGCTCAACCGGTATATTTCCCTTTACTGTCCAGTGGGGACCCAGAAAAATGGGACAATGATGCTGGGTGTGCCAAGGTGGATATTCTGAAAAGCATTGGGTCAAGCAGTTTTTCAAGAGCCAGGCTACACATCAGGGGAGCAACGCATTTAGAAGCTACAGGTCGCGGTTCTGGTATTGGCCATGCCACTTATAGTTGTGTGATACTGCACCACAAAATCTCTGCAGCCATGATTTCCTCTTCTAGGAAATTAAATGATTGGACCACAGAATCTGTGGAGTTTCTTGTGGGTTCATGATTTTATTTCACCAGCAGGAAGGCAACATGTCCAGTAGAGCATGGTAGTGATTCCAGATGTAAGCACACAAAAGGAAGAATTCAGGCCAGACTTACCGAGGGCCTGGGTAAAATAAACTCAGGCTGAACCAGCTCTCAACTTGGGAGCTTTTAATGTGCTTCCTGAAAACAATGATCCTAAATATTTCCAAGCTTGGCTGCATGTGGAGTAAATGAAACCACCTCACTGAAATGGGACATGAAGGAAAATAGAAGAGAAGAATTTCAAGGGGGTTGGAGGGTAGGGAGTGCTAAGTAATCTAAAACTAGGTCCCACTCTGTTCTAGAAATTATCAGTTGATAATGAAATATTTTATTGTTTAATAGAATATCAGTTATTGTGATATTAATCTTATAAAAGTATGGTTGACCAAATGCTAGTTTTGATATCTGAGTTTTCACAAAACAAGCAGAAACAAAAATATCCACACCCAGAAAGAAATAAATCAGCATCAGTGATGAGTCTGTACGAAACAAATGGAAAAACGAGGAAAGTTCCTTCCTCATCTACATGTCATAAATGTATCTTTCAACAGGCGAAAATGTAATGCATTTCATCAACAAATTTATCAACGATAGAAATCACTAGACACATGAAGATATAATTTATTTTATGTTCTCTCCCTTATTTCTATCTTATGTTTGCTTCACCATAACCTATTGAGAGCTGTATCAGTTAAATGCCATGTACTATGAAAGCGGGAAAAAAATCACCTCTCTTTATTTTTGTTCCTGGCATCCATAATACAAACAAGAGAATAAAAATACATGTGTACATACAAATGTAGAACACACACACACAAAGATACCCCATTAGATGATTTAGTAAACATGACTACATTGTCTTCCAAAGTGAGTAAATCACCTTAACCATCTTTAACTAACATTGCGCATTTAGAGATACAAAGGACTGTTAACCCATTTTAAGAAAGAAATACGTAACTTTTTTCATTCTGGAATACTCAGCAATACTCAAGTCTTTTCTGTCAGTTATATAAAAGTGCACCATTTGATGCTTGCTTACATTTTACAGATGATGCTAAAAAATAATAATAATTAAAATAAATAAATATATAAAGAGGAACCTTCAGAGATGAGTTTGTAAATCAGGCCTGGGTTTCCTAGTAGGGTTCTAATTCGGCCCTACCATCGAGCCTTGGATCCTGGGTCACCACTGTGTGACTCAGAGAATATTACCTAAGCCTTCCCACTGCCCTTTTCAAAGGGCTGTTCTGAGGTGATCCAGGTGATACCAGGCGAACTGTTGGAAGGTGGAGTGGGCATTCAGTAATTGCTTCCTTTCCTATCCAAGCCCCGCTTAAAAAGTCATGGCTTCGGTGAGTCCGGACACAGCGCATTTCCCAGCAAAGGCCTGCAAGCTGTCACCAGAAACAGATAATGCTGGCGTACGAGCTCAGGAATCTAAATTGGTCACGTTATCCCCAGGACATGGAATAACACCTCAGTATCCTTATTCCTGTTTCTAATACAAAGCTATTAACCGCCACCAGACACCCTGCCCCCCTGCCCCACAACACACATACACATACACACACACACTAACTTATAAGCAAAATGACAATCACAAGAAGGGAAATACAAACAGCTACCATTTATTAAGCACTTATCGGCCAGACAATGCCTTAGGGTACTTTTGAGCAAATCTGAGACCCAGACACGGCAAACAGTTGCACAAGCAAAGAGGTTAGCAAGTGATTAAGCTGGGATTTTGTTAGAGCTGGACTTGATCCTAAAGCCCACCCTCTTTTAAACTGTGTAACTCTTCCTCCAATATTTGGCTACTACCTGTAATTCACAAAACACCTTCCTCAGAAAAGTTTATAATGAGGGATTCACAAAACAAGCCACAAAACTCCACAGTTAACAATAAGAGAAGACAAAATCTTGTCTCTGGCCCTGGGATTGTGGCTGTGTACACGTTGAATGCAATGTTAATTTCTGTATTAAATATTCCAAGAATAGTACAAATTCATAAACAAAAGAATGTACATCAAAACTGTCAGTAGCAATAGAGTAGGAGCTCGAATTGGAGCTTTCTGAGAAAGGAGATCTCACTGAGAAAGGCATGAACACAGAACTCAAGTAAAATATACTTTCTCTATTGTATCAACTATTTGGGCTAATAGATCATTCTGATTTCCTAGTGATTATAAGGAAGTGTACATTTCAGCTAAAATATATACTGAACCATCATAAAACTACAGGCATCATATTTTAGCACACAAGAAAAATTCTATTATTCTTTTTCAGCCTAACAGAATAGGGGGAAAATGGGATAGCGGTGGCAGGGAAACGGGAATGAAAGCACTTAGTTATTATGAAATAATCATTATGTCAAAGGAATAGATACATTTGTCTGCTCCTATCCCATGCTTATGCCCTAGAGGTGTGTGATTATCTTACAATCTTTCCTGTTCCCCAGAGAAGCACATTTTGCTTCACGATACAATTTTTTAAAAGTGAAAAAGGTATTACCAGAGGTGCTTGTTAAATTGATGATGATGATTTAAATTAACCCACATTTGTCACTAAATTCCAAGAGTCATCAATTAATGAGCACAAAAAGATATATTTTCTACATGAGAAGAAACATAAGATGCAAAGAGAGCAAGAAAATCATTAAAGTTAATATAAAAGAAGGCAGAGAACTATTAGAAATGTTGATAATGACTTCAGCCTTTTTGGGGAACAAGGTCCATTTTCAGAAAGACAAAGCGTCAAAGACAGACACAAAGAGTAAAGCAGTTTACTTGAATTTGCCTACTGCATTACCAATAGAAAATCATTATTCTGTAATAATCACTGTGCCCCAGTGAATAGTAAAAGCATTTTTAACAATTCATTTGTCATACAATCTCTAAAAAACAGTGGCTCTAGTTAAATGACTGTACAATAACCCAATCACCTAACTTTAAATCAGTCCTTTACCTGGAATACTAAGTTTCCTTTAAATGTAAATGTCAACTAAAGCAAAATATCTATAATATATTGAACTCACCCTTATGATTACATTCTTTGCCAGCTGGAGATTTTTTTAAGACAAAATAAAGTAAAGCGCTTTTTATAGATGAGTTTACCAACAAAAGCCAAAGATTTACTGTATTGTCTTGAGAGATACTTTTCAAATGTCTTTCTTACTTAGGCAGGAAAGAGGGGCATGTATGTTTACCATGCCTGAAAGGACTATTGATGAGTCTTATCATTTGATTTCCACCAATAAAATGTAAATATGAACTCCTAATGAAGATGGCTTGTGACTGTTCATCTATCCTGCAATTTTCTTCAGCCATCTCCTATACTCTTACTCTCATCAAAAGAAATGATCCAGGTGAAATCATATGCAACAAGTCATCACACTGACATCACATATAGAAAGTGCAATCCATAATATCTTTGTCAAGTTAAAATCAGACAGAACAGCTTGGTAATAACTGCCTCATATCACAGTTAGCTAAAGGCTAATTAATCCCAATGAATTCCTACAGGGCATAAATTTATTCTCTTCAATAACATGAAATCAGTTTAATAAAATGGCCTCTAAAGTTCCAGAATCTATCAATCATATAGGAAAAGAAAGCTAGTATCTAATTTCCTTTAAAAATATAACAATACATTCATTAAGTTCATTAATTTCTACGTTATTAGAATAAGAATTAAATTGCTTAATTGTACATCAGCAACTACAAGTTAATGCTGTGAACCTGTCAGTAAAATACATGAAGAAAAACTAAATTTCCACAACTATCATGTATAAAAAGAATTATAAATAACAAGAACTAGTAATGTTCTGAATCCAGCAAATATAGGCAAATATCCATGGAACAAAAATCATCACACAGCACACATCAAAAATTCTTAAGTACTTAATTTTTGATAAGGGCTAAAAGGGCAATCCTTGACTTTAGGATTAAATTTTATGCTCGGCGCTGTGCATGGCAGTGAAGTAAAGAGAAGTTCAAGTAGAATATATAGAACCTGTCCTCAAGTGGCAGAAACATTCTTTGAAGAAGCATCCATCTATAATGTTCCAGGCAGGGCAGCAGGACATTGGGCGACAAAGCAAAAATAAAGAGTCCTCCCAAAAGTCAAGAAGCCAGAGAGTAGCAAAGAAAGGGGTGGTAACAGGAGGACAGTATATGGGCAATGAAGGATGGATCTACATGACTCTGCTCAAACACAGCGTCAGCTGCCACTGGAAGGCTCAAAAAGTTACATTTTAACTAATATAAGGGAAGAAAACAGTATGATAAGAGAAAGTCCTGAAAATCAAGCCAAAGATTTTCATTCCCCAAAGCCAGTTCAAGTTCAAAGTGCTAAAAGAAAATTAATTTAGTAGCAGTTTGCAGGATGCCCTAAATTTGGAGACTGATGCCAGGAAAGCCAGTGAGCCAGGAAAATGCCATGTAGAAGTCCAGGTGACAGTGGCAATAGAGAAAGTTACCCAGATATGAAACAAATTTCAAAGACAATGTAATTCATTTTACTGACTTTACTATGCAAAAAGAGGTGAGGTTGGGGTAGTGATGAAAATTAACACCAACTATGAAGTTTTGGGGCCAGAGAGATTCTGAGAACGATTGTGTCACTGACAGAAATATAGAAATGGGGACAGACTTGAACTATAGACTAAATGTAAACAGTTCATGTCATAACTGTTGATAGCTAGAAACATAAAATAGCCAACGACCTACACAAAATCTTTATATTTAATTACGTGTGATTCTCTAAATACCTTCATAAGCCCTAGAGATAACAATCTACACAATGAAATGATAGTTTCTTTAAAAATTTAAAGTAGTTATTTTCAAGATTCTTAAAACCATTGGTGTAGTTTCTGGAAGGCAATGAATTCTCCAAATGCTTGGAGAAAATGCTTACAGTGGATTTACTGAAGCAACAACCCCTTCATAATGTGCTGCAATTTTTCCATGTAGTAAAACAAAATCAATTTAGCATTCTCCATCACTACAAGGAAGTCTTTAAACCAATTAAATTAGCCTTCCCTTCTGCTGATTGTACCTGCTAGTCAATTATCCTTAGCCCATGACAAGCAGGCTTTGCTTTCTGGACATGATGGTTTCCTGGAAACCACATCATAAAACAGAGAGCTGTAAAGGGCATTATTTTTTCCCATACGAACAATGCTATAATTTGGGTACGGCTTTGACAAGGCCTTGACATCAACAAATTATGATGATGTCAACCATATGTTATTAAAACAACAGAAAAATGCAAGTATATATAAATTATATACATACATAATCATTTTAATAGTAAAATTATGTTCCTAGCAATATCCTAGAATTGCATTAATGAGGAAACTTTAGAAAGTATCTAAAATGCACCACTGAATTTTTTTCAGATGAGAAAAGTGACACAGATAACTTAAATTGGATGCCAAAAGGTTTCAGTATATTAGAGACAGAAATAAAACCTTAAGTGAGGTGTACCTTTTCAAAGGTCAAGACATTTTTACATTCTATCACCTTTAACCTCCAACCTTACAGAGCCACATACAATGACCATAAATAAGGGGTCCATATTGATGATAAGAGGGGAGCCATTGCACTACAAAATAAACATACGCCACATGACAGATGCAATTCCACGGTATTGAGTTCTGAGCCTTTTCAAAGTACAACGCAGATGCTGGCCCGTCATTAATTCACCCCATGCAACAAGTCTGAACTCAAACTAACACAGCAGTCAAAATAACATTAACTAACCATGCTATTTCTTGCAGTCTTATAATTTACAATGCCTTTTGGGAAATTATTTTAGACCACACAAATTTCTTCAAAATCCTGTTAGGGAAACCTGAGTTTACATCTCAGCCAAAATGGAGAAATGAAACCATCTCAGGAATCATTCTATTCCAAAAGTAGCCGGTGTAACAGTTCATGATGGAGAAAACAGTGAACCAGGCAGGTATCAAAAGAGCAAGATTTTAACAACTGCTTTGTTTTTTAGCTGCATATCTGCTACATAAAATGAGAGGACAGGGCATGATAGCTAAGGTTCTTTTTTTTAGCTTCCAGAGCTACAATTCTTACCTCAATTGTCAATTTTTGGCAAGTAAGACTTGCTTTATTCAGCTCCTTAACATCAAGAGCAGCCTTGAAGGAATAAAAAGGATACAGACAAAAGGTTGTCTGAGTGTGGTGCTTCTTGGAGGGACGGGAGTGGTACTGTCATCCTTTGCCTTGATGCTAGTGGGAGAAACACAAACCTCAAAAAAGTCTCCTGTAGTCAATCCAAAGTAACTGAGATGGCCCTCAGAGGACCAGGGGCTGAAGGAGCCACAGCAGTTGCCAAGTCAAAAGCAAAGGAAACATGGTATCCTCCTGCCCTCTTTGCAGAGCAGTGCTTACTAGTTAAGTGCTTTCAACTTTGGCAAGGATGGAGAGGTGCCCAACCATGTGTCCATGCTGCAGAAGTGGACTCTCTCATTCTTAAGCAAATCAAAATGGAACACCACTGGGAGGTTGAAAGCATTTGATTGCATTCACCCCCACCCTGTTATCAGCTTCTGAAGAGCTGTAGCTGGAAAATGGCTGATAAACCAACAGTAGTAATCTCCCCTGCTATGCTTTCATGTGGTTTTCTGGCAGAAGCAGCTATTATCTACTCAAAAAAAGAAAAGGTCTGATCAGGTACAAATCCCTACTGGCACCCTGGACTAAGCTCAGAAGCCCCCCTTTATGAAAGTTTAAAGCATTCACAAAACACTAGCTTTTCTCAACTTTGAAGGAATGGTTACTCCAGACTTGGCAAACTTTGATTATATTATCTCTGGTTCTCTTCCAAGGCTTTCAATGCATAATCTGTGGCCTGTGCTTTGTGTCCTTAGCAAATGTGACTGGTTTATTCAGTTTATTTGGAAGAGTTGGAGCAACTAAAATTAATATCAAGCTGAAAGACAGCAATGTGTTTACCAGAAAAATCATTATCAGATTAATAGCACTCTTTAATATAGTAACAATTCAATTTCCTAAAACAAGAAGTCAGATATTAATTGTAAATGCTAATGAAGTTATACACATGTACACATGTGGATTACAGTGGATTTATCCACAGGATTAGTCATTAAAACATAAGTTAAAAACACATCCATAGACAGTGGAATTTTTAGTTTATTAAGACAAAGGAAATGTCAGCTGCTTATAGAAGTGGTGGTTCTTAATCTACATAAAGTCCCAGAACCTATTCTATGAAAGCCATCAATCCTCACTTTATTGCAGTATGTAAAAGTGCGTTTACAAGCCTTTGAAGCTCAAAATTGGATGGCCTAGTGGTCCACATCCCTAGATTATGAACCTGTCTTTTTAACGCTTCTACACACTTACAGTAGAGAATACAATATTTCCAGTACAATGTCTTATGCTGTAATCACTTCAAGACTGAACTCTAGACCAAAGCATGACTAGGTTTCACAAACCAGCAGTCCTTCTATTTTGGACACTGGAATGTTAGGATCAAGTCTAGGATCATTTAGGGTTATAATCATGCCTTGAAGGATACATGGAAGACCAGTCAGTGCAGAAGTAGCAGTTTATTATGATAATGTCTCAAAAGCTCCAAATCATAAGAATTTTACAAGTTTTCTTCTCACTATTAAAAGCAAACCATTTTCAGCAAATAAAATAAAAACTATTACTATAAAATTATAACCCCTCTTTTTCCCCAAAGACATACATATTAAATAAGCCAGGGTTCTCTTTTACTATTAATCAGCAGATTGTGTGGAATTTATTATAATAACAGTTAAAACAACAGGAATTACCAGACTAATAGTAAAAGATCAAGTTTCCTTTGGGCAAGGTGTAACTTTTATCACTTTGAAATATTTAAACTCTCCCTTTACAAATTGCTTACAACAAAAAAACATTGGTCAATAGAACAGCAACTCTAAATAATGAACCCACTATAATGAATACACATTTTTACAAGTTACAAAACTAAAGGCTGCTGGTGGTGGTTTAATTTCCTGAAGTAACTGTGGTTCCAGGATACAGGATCCAAGGTTCATTCCCCTGCCTAGACTTTGTCCCTGATAAACTTAACTTCATGTTCCAGCTCTTAAAGAAACTGGCATTCTATAAAAATAAAAATTAAAAACTACAGCTATAAACAAGTTTTTGGCTAAGTATATTATTACAATTGGCCTATAAGATAACTTAGTAGTTATTTAAAAATATAATTTGAAAGCATTTTTGACAGCATTTCAAAGTTTACTATCTACCTCATAATAAACTGCCACCTTGGCTCTTACAATTTCCCTAAATAGATTTTAAATTTTGTCACAGTCTCAAGGGTAAATGTATCTGCAAAGGCAATTACTGGCACACACACCCAGATTTAAATAAATAAATGAATAAATAAATAAATAAATAAATAAATAAATAGGCCAAGTTATTCCATCGGTTACCACAAAAATAGATTTGAAAGCATTATTCCAGGTCCAAACAAGTGACTCAGAAATACCTCCTAAGAGTAACAAGTAAGTTGTCTCACTATACCATTTTGAGGCCAGCTCACAGAAGAGTATAAACTTTCTGATTTGGCTAAAATGAAAGTCCGACTTACCATTTCAGATTATCGAGGAAAACAAATCAAAAGGCGGATTTCTGACTGAAGCTAGCCAATAAAAATAATACAAATAAACAGGGCTTTTTATTGCTGGTGAGACTCTATGCCTAAAATTATTCAGTAGAATCATGCTTAAAAGCACCTTACAATCAATTCAGTTACACTATAAGCCAAGCATGTTCTTGTTTCCGAAGTGAAGAATAATTCTGTGGCTCTACAATATATATGAGCATTTACCATGTGTATTACCTTGTGCTTTGCTTGCATTTTTCTACAAACAACACTCTCATTTTAATGATAACAATAAGCTTATGATGTAGTATTATCCTTATTTTAGACTAAGCTTCACAGATATGACTAATTTGACTGAGTTCACAGTCAATGGCAGAGCCTTGATTTGAATTCAACTGATTCTGAAGGCTGTGTTCCTGTTTTTAAAGCAAGGCTGTGATTATTATTTCTCCAAGAGTTTACCTTTTTAAGTGATCAGAGCCCTAAGATGGGTAACTTTACTTATCTGTTTATTTTTAACCAACAGACAACTAACCACATAATATTACAAAGGAAGAGTAAAGAAAGAGTTCAAGAACCTATAGCAGAATTTTCACTCTGGGTTTCTTTCACGTAAAGAGAAAAGAATTAATAAAATGTAAGTGAGGGCAGCACAATTTCAATTTTAAGAATGGTTAAAATAAGGAGGGATTGGAAAGGGAAAAGCACTATACCGAGAATTGAAGATATTGGTGGTAGTTACCAGGAATAAGAACTAGACTGCTCAACTATAATTGAAGTTACACAGGGGGAAAGCCTGGTCCCAATGGGTAGTCTTTACATAGAGATTTAACTATTCATTTGAGTTTTCTGAAATTAGAAAGGACTAAGGCATAGGACACATGGCATGGTTCTACAAAGACTTTTCATCTGGTTATCAATATATATAACTTTAAGTCCCACTCTGTCAATAAATAATTGTGTGACACCACATACATGGCAAATTCTTTGGGGACTCCAGTTGTTAACACCCATAAAGTGAAAAGGCTATACAAAATGCTTTTGAAGGTCCCTTTCAGTATTATCTCACGAGATTAGAAAACCACTTGTTAGAATTGACAGAATTATGGGTGACTTAAAGTTCTCTCAAAATTTAATTCCTATAATTCTTTTCTAGATGGTAGATTTTTGTTTTGTTTTGTTTTTAATTTGCTGCAATTCAAAACACAACCAAGCCTTAGTTTCCTCCTGTAAGATGGGGATAAGACATTTAGAAATTTTTTATTAAAATTTATAGAATTTTTTAATATAATACAGAATTTTTTAATATAATCAGTAGATAATACAGGTAAACCTTTTTAAAGATAAGATAGTATTAAAATCATTTGTTAATATCATGTAAGCTCGTATGTCTTAATTATAAATGCAAATGTACTAAATTATTGAATAAACCAGAGACTGTTCTGCTTTTGACAAGATATGTTAAATGTTTTAATACCTGTAAGTAATTTAAACACAAATTTCCTTATTTATGTCTACTAATAACAATTACTGGAACACCTTATTTACAACAATAAAAATATTGTCTTGGACCACAGAACAGAAGATCAAAAGAAGTTCAAAAAAGAAAACAAATCTATTCCTTTTATAATTACTCTTTTCTGATACGGATGTCCTGTATTTGTTGATTTAGATTCTGCCTCAATTCTAGAAAAGACTCAAGTCAACTGAAAAGGATACATTACCACACACACACACAAAACTGCATGCATGTAAAATCAGAGAGAAAGAAGAGAGAAAATGGATGAAGACATCCATTAGAGTCAAGAGTCAAGCTCAAATATGTTTACCATAAGCTTTATAAACCTATAGGAGAGTCATAAATTTGGCTCTAAGTGTGCAAGCATAAACGCAGCAACCCCCAGTGTATGGATTCAGTAAAACAATTCCATTGGGAGACAAGCTGATGTGTTCCTTTTGCTCAGTCTCTGCAGATCTGGGGATAGATTTTACATAAGATGGAAAACATAAAGAGATTGCAGATCTTTCAAGAAATCCTCCCCAAATATTGCTTCTCTAAACTATGGGTCCCAGTGGGTTCAATACTGTGCTTTCTGAAAAGGTTTCTGTCATGAAACTATTCAAAAACGTCAAAAACACACTCAAATGTTTTAATTAAACCCTAAGTTTAAGAAACTATGTATATGGGGCTCACATATGCATACAAATTGAGGAATCCAGCCTAAGAACTTAAGACTTCACCATGTCCCAAAGGCTCTCAATCCTTTGTTGTCTGCCACTCATCATCAGTAGCCACAACTAGAGCAGAGGTTTCTTTAGAAAGTTCTGAATTTTCTCTAACTGAAAACACTGAGAGACCTCTCACCTGAAAATCTGCTCCTTTGAGCCTGGAATGGACAGTATTAATCTGAAAAAGCTTTCACTAATGTGAAAGCAGCTGTCTGCTTGAGTCAAAGAAAATAATTCAATAAAACACACATTGAAAATTTGACTTGCTGCTAAGCTTTAGTAAAACAGACATGTGAAGTACAAAGGAAGGTAACTTTTGAATGGGTCTTTTAAATAGAATCAGATTCACAGGGCATTGACCAAAGAAAACAACACATTAGTGGCAGGAGCAGCTGTCAATTTTGCAACTTCTGGATTGAGGTAACAAAACCATGAAGTTATCATTTAAGAGAAATTAGTCTTTTGTACTGTTAATGCAAGAGCTCTGTCAAAACATTAAGAATCAAGTTAAAGAGAAGAGAGGTCAGAACGCAGTCATATTTTATCCTGATGAAATATGTGACTCGTTCTCTCAAAACAATATTCCTGCTGACCCTGACTCCTGAAACAGTAATAGAGAGGCAAATTCTGAAACGAGATCAATAACTGGAGTAGGGAGTCTATTTGAGCTCGGACAGCCTAGCTCATAACTTACTCTTGACCAAAGAAGCAAAGGCTGGGGAAAGGACAGGCATGAGTTTCTGTGTGGTTAGAATAACAGTCTAGTATGATTTATGAAATGATCTCAGCCAATGGTTTAAGCTTAATTTAATAGCGGTCATGATTGATTCCAGTCTCCTTATCCATATTGTATCCTAAGTTATAGAGAAAACTTGCAGAAGCACCTGGACCTTGGCTTGTACATAAAAAAAGCCATGCATTGAACAAATGGATGCACAATCTAATGAACTATTTTCTTATATTGAGAATAATAATGTAAACATGGCAGTAAGTATTAATTCCTGTATCTTAAAAACTGAATAAGTTGAGTTAAAAAAAAAAACTACACACCAATGATTCAAATTTTCAGTGAAATTCTAACAGTATTAAATGAGGAGCTTCTGAGTATTTCCAAAGGAAAACTACAAGTACCAGAATAACAGGTGAAAGAAATGCTGCCATCTGAATTTGTCCATATTTCAGTAAAGCATTTGACAAGCTCTCTCATGCTCCCCTCATAGATGCAAAAATGAGAGATGAATAATAACATAGCAATGTGACTTTTGGATTAATCTAACCTTTATACTGGAAAACGGGTTCACTCATGAATTGTTAACAAACAGGAAGAAGCAAGCCTGCACCAGGCCACAGGGCTTTGTCTTTAATCTTTTTCTATTTAATATTATTATTAAGCACTTGAAAAAGAACATAACTAGCTAAAACTTAACAAACACACACAAAACTGGAAAGAATACCCATGCACTGGCTGAGAAAATTAGGATTAAAAAAATGGTCACCTGCTAGTGATGACGAGATACATCCAAGAAGATAATATTTATTAGGGACGATCTATAGCTACAGCCCTTGGTTCAAACACCAACCTCCTGCATTCTCAGGTCAGTGCTCTTGTTACACCCCAACACATTCATGCATAAAAGAAGCAGAGAACTCTAACTGGGAATAATAGTCCAGGAAAAGGTCTTGAGCACAGAGGTGCGGGGGTGGATGTAAAACCCGTCACAGAGACTGTTTGGTCTGGTCTTCAGTCCACAAAGTGCTGTGTATTTAACTTTCCTCCTCAGTCATTAATCACCCTGTGACATGGCCTGAGCACTTATTCTTTAAAGTTCAGACTAGAGGTGGCTCATTCTGTGAGCCATTGCAACTTGGGTATACAGAATGCAGAGCTGGAAATCACACCTATGCCTGGGGGAGCAAGTGTCCCCAATTTCTAGCAAAGGCAGATTAAAAAAAAAAAACACACAAAAGAAAAAACACAGAGAAGAAGAAGGACTCCTGGATAAATTGCTGAGTGTTAAAGCCTGCTCCGTGAATGTATTACAGCCTGATTCTAATTAACAAAAAATTTAATATAAATTAGGCCCTAGATTAAAAAAAAAAAAAAAAAGAAAGAATTGATTTGTGATGTTTGAGAAAATAGAAAACCAACAGGCACTTCAGCACTAGACACCTTTAATTAAAAGCACAAAGTAAATGGACTCATTCCCCAAAGAAAGACTTTCCTTAGCAGCCTTAGAATTGCTTATCAGGTAAATCTGTTACAGCAACAGCCATTTCCATAGGGATCAATGCAGCTGGAAGCCAAGGTGGATATATGTACTCCAGTGGTAAAACAAATAATTATTTGCTTTTTTCATTTTTTTTTTTTTTTTAAATTGACGCCATTGGAAGAAAGTATTCTCACCAATTTCTTTTGAAACACCATTTCAGATAGCTAGGCGTAAAAAGTTAATGTAAAACTGCATCCCCAAAAAAGACCATCAAAATATTATTTGTGAATGCCTCTTTGTTGCTCAGATGTGGCCCTCTCTCTCTAGCTAAGCCAACTTGAAAGGTGAAATCACTGCCCTCCCCTCTACGTGGGATCAGACACCCAGGGGAGTGAATCTCCCTGGCAACATGGAATATGACTCCCGGGGAGGAATGTAGACCTGGCATCGTGGGACGGAGAACATCTTCTTGACCAAAAGGGGGATGTGAAAGGAAATGAAATAAGCTTCAGTGGCAGAGAGATTCCAAAAGGAGCCGAGAGGTCACTCTGGTGGGCACTCTTACGCACACTTTAGACAACCCTTTTTAGGTTCTAAAGAATTGGGGTAACTGGTGGTGGATACCTGAAACTATCAAACTACAACCCAGAACCCATGAATCTCGAAGACAATTGTATAAAAATGTAGCTTATGAGGGGTGACAATGGGATTGGGAAAGCCATAAGGACCACACTCCACTTTGTCTAGTTTATGGATGGATGAGTCAAAAAATAGGGGAAGGAAACAAACAAACAGACAGACAAAGGTACCCAGTGTTCTTTTTTTACTTCAATTGCTCTTTTTCACTTTAATTATTATTCTTGTTATTTTTGTGTGTGTGCTAATGAAGGTGTCAGGGATTGATTTAGGTGATGAATGTACAACTATGTAATGGTACTGTGAACAATCGAATGTACGATTTATTTTGTATGACTGCATGGTATGTGAATATATCTCAATAAAATGAAGATTAAAAATATATATATATATTATTTGTTCTGACAAGACTAGATGCACAACTTCCGCCACTTGTTTTTCCTCTAAATTTTAACTTAGTGAGTAAAGAATTCCATTATTATTAACAACCTCTCACATTCTACACATTTCCCGTATCTCACTACAATCATGTGTACTAGAAGAGACCCACTGAGTCTGTGTGCCTGAGTGTGTGTTAAAAAATTTTTGAAGTTTTCCTTTGTTAGATCAATAACTTTTGAAAATTTACGTACGTATGACAAATATCAAGGTTAACCAAAAGAAATCAAGTGCATGCCCGTTCATCTCTTAAACCTGAACTACTACTGAACTTCATCATGTATGTTATCTACTCCTCGAGCTCTCAATTCAAAACTCCATGCAGCACATGAGGTTCATGGAGACCAGCTGTCTTGGGCTGGTGTCTCGCCCTGGGCCTGTGGGGTTAGGAGGAGGAATTTGCACACTCATCCCTGCCTGTCTGCCACCCAGCACAGTGATGGGAACTTAGTAGGTTCTAATGCCACTGAACATTTTAAGGCATTGCTTCTACATGATCTTAGTTGCCATAAAAACATCACTGTCATTCTCCACTTTGTGAAAATGCTGCCAGGAAATTTTATCAAATAAGAAAATAATATTATTGTATGAAACTAAGAGGCTTGAAAACTAACTTGTGGTGGCATGATACTTTTAGAAAGCAATTCAGCAACATAATTTTTTATTATATTTCTGATTTCAAAAAGCATCCTTAAGGAATTAAGGTCTAAGGAAACAAGATAAAATATGTAAAACAAAATTTGTAAAATTCAAGAGACAAAATATGGAATCAAAGAATTTTTAAGTCAACTATAATAAAAACAGTCTGAAAATGATGGTCACAAAAACAATGTAGAAATGGGGTGGGGAAATTTTATTGTATTAAAATATTCCAATTTTAAAACAAGATAGGATAGTGTACATGTATTATGATTACAACTATGTGAAAAATCTGGAGACTACTTATATATTAATTGTAGTTGTTAGATGTTTGAGATTTAGAATAATTTTAAATCTACTTTCCATACTTTCTGTAACACATTACTTGAACAATTCTTTTCAAAAAAAAAATGCTTTGTTGAATAAGCAAATCAAGCTTTTGAGAAAAATCTAGGTAATAGCAATTTCATATTTTGACACTCTAAAGGATTTTAAGAGGGAAATGTTTGCAAACCTTCTGCCGCATTACAGCACAAAGCAGCAATTGTTCCCTCTATATCAATATAGAGAGAGAGTTTGACATCATGCTGACCCCACCAACATGATCCACCGTGCTGAACTCGGGGGAAGGATGGGGAAGCACATGGCAGCCTGAAGCCCAGCAAGCAGAGGGAGGGGAGCCGAGCACCAGCGAGGGCAGATGGGGCTTCCAAACGAGGCCAGGACACCAGGCTCTGAATGAACTTCAGGGTCTAATGGTAGAGAAAACAATTTTTATTTTTTGTCTGTTCGAGAATGACCCATATCCTAACCACATTTTGAAGAATGTAAACCCTCCCTCTTTTTTATGAATAAAATAAAATATTTAATATTTATTAATATATAATATAAATGATATAAATAAAAATAATATGTATTCTTCTTTATATTCATTTAGAAATGAATGCGAAAGGGGGCAAGGCAGGAAGGGAGTTCAGGAGCCAAACAGGAAGGCCTTCTGAGGTTAGAGTGGTGATAAATTGGTCTTCCCTTAATTTCTCTTTCATCACCCCACTCTCCCTTACAAAAACCATCAGGAGTTCCCTTACGCCTGGCCCTTCAGTAGACCAGAACCAGGGAGTTATACAATATTAGAATCTTATATCCCCTGAGTCCTTCCCAGGAAGGAGCAGTGCACCTCAGTGACCAGAAAACAAGACCCACCCAGCCTAGGAATTAAAATGCCTTAGCTCTGCACACATTATCCCACCTCTCCAAAACCCCCTATGCATCCCTCTCTATTGTAATCCTAACCGAAGACTGGGAGGTGCAGATCAGTAGCCATATAATTATATGCAAACCCCAATTACTTATAACTCCCAAGGTTTCCCAATATACCCAAGAATCCCTACCAGAATTAATTATCCTTGCGTGTTTAGATGGAATGGGAATCTGGAACAATCATAAAGCTAAGGGAGGATGGGAAAGAAAGACAAAGGGCATGAACTGAGAAAAGAGAAGGGAGAAAATGGACAAGACCTGGTCCCCCCACCTCCTTGCTTATTGGCTATTTTCCCAGTTAATACATTTGATACAGCAGGGGAAACACCACAGAGCACCTTAGGACTACATATTGCTTTCAATTAAGAAACATAATGGAGCCTCCTCCCCTAAGAGGGAAAAGTCTATAGGGTATTTTATTTGTTTTGTTTGTTCTGAAACAAGGGTAATTCAGATGAGCTGCAACAAACTCTGTAAAAGCATGAAACACACAACCAGGTTTCAATAAATATTATCAGCAGATCACCATAAAATACTAATGATGTAAGTCAATGAGGCAGTTATATACATGCATATGAGTCTCACACATGCCAGAAAAGCTTGTTGTCGTTTTAAAATAATGCTATAAATACAGATTCTTGATCCTTTGCTGGAATCCCAGAAGTTCAGTAGCATCAACCTCCCTGTCTCCCCCCACCATGCTCCCCAAGAAGCATGATAAAGGAAACAACCTACCCAGCAGAGGTTTAGTGTAGCAATCAGGAATAATTCTTTAAACACCAGAAGTTGATAAAGCATGCTTTGCAATTGCAATTTTATGCTACCGGCAGGTTCATATTTCTGCCAAGAGATTCGGTTTACATCAATTCGACAGATTTATGTACTCAGTGTATAAACATTTTAACATTATAATAATCCTCTATCATAACAGAGAAACAGCATGGTCTAGTGAATTCTCTGTCGAATACCCCATCTAGCCCTATCTACCTCATAGGGTTTCTGTAAAGGTTAATTATTAGATACCTCCAGAAAGTACTGCGAGCTCTTTTGCAAAAATGCTTTACAAACACCACATATTTCTTATACCACAACTTGTGATATAAAGAAAAAAAAAACAATAATGTACCTATGCAAGTAAAAAAAAGAAATGGTAACTAGGTTCAAAATGAATGGGATAACTGTGAAAAGAGATTAGAGGGGAGATTGGATAAAAGAAATACGGGTATATTACTCCTACAAACACAACAAAGGTGGTTCCGCACTGAGCCCTGCAACAAATCCGCACACCAAAGGAGTTAAAACAGGCCAGGTTCCCCTCAGAAGTGTCCTGATTCCTCCTGGAAGGTGGGTAAAGCCTGAACCAAGCTTCTCTTGACTCATCCTGATTCCCAAGCTCATGCCACGTTGGCCCTGGCTACACAGTCCTGAATGTAAGGTCAGTTCACAAGTGGACAGGCCTGACACGGAACCAAAAAGGAAAAGCTCAGAAATTCAACCCTATCTGGACTCACAAATATAGAATAGGCTCACAGCAAAAGAGCTAAAAAAATACAGGGAGCACATTTTTGATTCATGAGAATGGTATCTCAGTTACAAAACCATATATAAGACAGGTCTTCCTTCTTATATCAGCAATATTGTTTTCGTGGGGAAAAAAAGTGCTTAAAAAAACCATGTATGTTTATACATAAACCATTACTTTCATTATCGTAAATTTGTTAACATTGCCTGAGAGGTTAAATAATTTGCAATGTCCTATGCCATAAAATTTAGTCATTCCTAAGCTATCATTTTTAGATACAGAAATACAGACTGGAAAATAATACAAATAGAAGCAATGTGCATATTTACACTAAAATTAAAATCAGTACATTTAGTAAAAAAATAGACTCAATAGTTATAGAAATGAAATGAACTGTCTTTGAAGGAAGAACAAAGCAGCAATTCTTCCAAGGATGCACCTGTTTTTTTTTTTGTAAAGTCTCAGCAATTCTTGATAGCAATAACTCTTCTACTCAGCCTGCACCTTTCTTTAGTACTGTATTTCACTCTTCAGGCTATAAGAGCATTATGCCCAGACTGCTGCAATGGCCCATTATTGCAGTTTGCTAATGCTCCCTTTATGCAAAACACCAGAAATGGATTGGCTTTTATAAAGGGGGTTTATTTGGTTACAAAGTTACAGTCCGAAGGGCATGAAAATGTTCAAATGAAGGCATCAACACAAGTATACCTTCACCAAAGGAAGGCCAATGGCATCCAGGAAAACCTCTGTTAGCTGGGAAGGCTCGTGGCTGGCGTCTGCTGATCCCAGGTTGTGTTCATTACACCCTCAGCTCCTGTGTGTTCTTCAAAGTGTCTCTGTTGGCTGCAGCACCTCCTTCTATCTGTGAACACTTTTATAGGACTCCAGTGATTCAATTAAGATCCACCCTGAATGGGTGGGGTAACACCTCCATGGAAATTATCCAATCAAAGGTCTCGCCCACAGTTGACTGAGTCACATCTCCATGGAAATATACCATCAAAGGATTCCAACCTAATCAACACTATCACATCTGCCCCAACAAGACTGAATCAAAGAACATGGTGTTTGGGGGTACATAATACATCCAAACTAGCACACCCACTAAAAGTCCACCTGGCTCCAGGATGTTAAATGTGGCCTCTGTATGGGCAAAAAAAAAAAAAAAATTAATTTCACTGAAGCCAAGCTCTGAAGATGTGCAGAGTGGTTCTCTCTCTCTTTCTCTCTTTTTAAAACTGGATACAGCTCAAATCTATTCGCCTGGCAGTCAAAAGTCTTCACAATCTGGCTTCATTCAACCTTTTTAAAATTCTTTCTTGCTCTCTATTCCAATACAAATCCTAAACTCTATTTAATTTGGACTTCTGTAATTCACTACCAAAGCACTTTTTAAAATGATATTCCCTGTGCCTAGGATGTCTTGTGCCAGTCACTAAAATAAATCCTAACAATTCAATTTCCTCCTCATCCCAGATAATTTTTCCACATCATGGGGATTAGAATCCCACTCCCATGCTCACCCCCACTTGACAGTCAGAGCAGATATCCAGGATCAATCACATGATACTTTTCATATACAGAACTGACTATAGATACTGACACATATGTGTTTGTTCTCAAAGGGCAGAAACTCTGCCTTCTACAACTCTGGGCCCCACAGGATACCTTGTTCAAGATGTTTGCTCAACAAATGGTGCTGAATTTAAAAAGGAATGTTTCCATTCTGCAAGAAATCTCCTAAAGGTTATTCTCAATTTCACAGTAGTTTGGAAGGACAAAAACACAATGACCTACTTTCTTAGATCTGCATGATATTTGTAGAAAAGAGCTTTATTAGCATTTAGAGAACATTTAATAAAGTACATGAAGTTTTATGATTATTGCTCGTCATACATACAAAGTAGCTCAGAGGCATCGACCTCCCTTTAAAGCTAAGGAAACTAGACTGCAAATGCCATTTTCATATTGTTCTAACCATACAAGTATTTAACTGAACTCCACCTTTTCATGGCCATCTCTGTCCTCTTCACTACTTCATTTCCTGGATCTCGCTACATCTGTCTTAATTTCTTCTTCATCTTTAACATTCCTTTCTATTTACTCCTTTCCATTCACCTTTTATAAATAAACTCAAGTGGCTCCTTTCATTTTGTAAAGTCTTCCTGTGATTTTGATTACCCTGTGGCCACTGTTTAAATATTTTCTTCTTATCCAAATTTCTAATTTCTACTTACCAACCCACTAAAATATGGCTTCTTCACCCAGAACTCTACTGGAAACTTTCTCATTGAAGCAGACTGGCTCACTATTAAATGTGAAGGGAATTCTTCAGGCTTCCAGTTTTGTGATAATTTGGTCCTTGGAACTCAACTATCTTGGCTTTGATGACACTGAAAGCTTCATTGTGTGCTCACTGGTGGTTTTCATTTTTGGGTTCTTTTTATTACACTTATTCCAAAATTATGGGTGTTATTCAAAATCCAGTTCTTGGTCCTCTGTATCTCTCTCTCTCTCTCTCTCTCTCTCTCTCTTTCTCTCCCTCCCTCCCTCCTTCCCTTACACACACACACACACACACACACACACACATCTTTTAGCACATTAAATGCTAAATTTTATATTAGACCATTGATAACTTTTTCAAAGTCTAAAACTATATGTTTTGATGTGATGATAAAACAATAAAGTTAATATAGATTGTTTCCACATTTCATCTGAAAAAGATCTCTATCTACATGTTCACCTTTGTTGTGAGTACATACTAAACTAACAATTATCAACTTGTGTTCTAAGGAATCCTAGAATTTGGGAGTGGTGAGGAATAAATGAAGAGGGAGCTGGAAGGGATCTAGTCCCTGTGACAGATGGGGTTATAAACTTCTGTTTCTGTTTTTGTTTTTCCTTTTTGGTTCCATTTATTACCTTGCAGTTCCAAGTGAGATAACCTTCAAATAAAGATTATAAAACCAAAACATGTGTAAACCCACTCTGTTAAATTAAAAGTACTTTTAAGGAGAGGACTTTTATTCTTCCCAATATTCCTAAAGTATGTTCACACACCTTACAGGTTAGTTTATCATTCAGTCTGTCATTTAACTGAACTTAGCTTTGAAAACTGATAAATCACTAAAAATTGGCAGTAATACTTTAATATTTATAAATGAAAACGTGTGAAACTCCTTCTCCTGGTGTCATAATGTCCTCGAGCTCCTGACCTTTCTCCTTTCTTATGACCAATATGTCAGCCTTTGTCCATTTTCCATCGAGATCTCCTCCTCAGGGATCCATCCCTCCTCCCACCAAATCTGTGTCCCCTGTCACTGTAACCTAGGCCAGTTCTTCTTAAGGTGCACTGTCTGAATCACTTGCATCAGAACCAACTAAAGTACACACTATAAATTAACATTTATAGTTCCACGAAGACTTAATGAGTCATCATTTCTGGATGGTGGGGCCCTTGTAACTGCATTTTTAACAAATATACCAGCTGAGTCTTAGGCACTCCAACATTTACAATCCACTGGAGCAGACTCTGAGTTCTAGAGATTATTGTTCACATCAGAGTTCTGGGAGCTGTATCTATTTCAAAGTACATAAATGTCCAAAGATTTTGTCTTATGATGATATCTCAATCAAAATTAACATTACACCAAATAAGATTTATTAGCTATCTTTAATTCATTGACTGTTTTAAGTGAGAGTCTCCTAAGAAATGGGCCACATATTGAATTTATAAAATCCTGGTCCAGCTTGAGTTCAGATGTATTGAAATAGAAAGTCTGACTTTGATATTTTAAATTACTAAAAAGCTCAAAGTACCTTAACAGTACATTTGATTCTGTATTATTGTCCAGTCAGGACAATTATATTGAACTTCTTAAATTTCATCTAAAAAAAAAAAAAAAAAAAGCAATTGATCCTGTAGGGCTATACTTTTTAAATAACTTACTTGACGGCTTTAACAAGACTTCTCTGACCTCTTTTTTTTTCCTTTAAAACCTTAGCCTCTTAACACATAAATGCAGAAAATTTGACCTATGCCAACTTCATAAATTTTACGGAGATGAAATAAGTCTCAGAAATTATTCTAGAATCCTATATCAAAGCAAATATGACTTTAAACATGGCACAAATTGTTAGGTATTTTATAGTACCATAACTTGAGGGCAATTTCAAGGATGTATCAAACAACATTATTAATTTACCGTTTTATTTTTCATGCATTATGTAACAATGAAATTTTTTTTGATGCATAAGTCATGTCACAAATAAAAGCACTATGTTTAGTAACTTCAAGACAATATTATTAAAAGACACTTGATTTGAGAAGCAGTGACACAATTAGATGGCGAACCATTCAATTTTATGATTTTTCACAACTGAAAAACAGTCTTGTTAAACTGACTGTAAATAAAAGACAGAAAATAACCTAAACATCCATATTAATCCTGATCAGATACTTTTCCTTAGCTAGAAAATCATGGATTTTGACATCTGTTCTATGGTTACAATTTGTTTCTCTCCAAGTAAGTGGGCTTTAGAGGGCTTTAGAGGGACTTGTCAGAAACGACAAATTCTCAGGTCCTTCCTCTGTCTTATGAACCAGCGATCTAAGTTTACCAAGCCCTACAGTTATTCTAATGCTCGCTCAAGTTTGGGAGGCAATGGCATAGAGCTTATTGGGACAGGAGCATTACACTGCAGGATGGAGAACTGGAAAGTGCTTTAAGGGAGTCTACATCTGAGCTTAAGTTTAAAATCTCAAAACTTCTAACTTATTTAAGCACCTCTATATACCTATTATGGTAAGAAGACAGCATCCAAAACTCCTCATCATCAAAGAACACCTCTGCAGACAAATTTTAGAGGTTATCTGGCAAAGTATGGAAGAAAGTGAGTATGTAATAGGAAAAGTTAATGCCTGAAATAAGAAACAACAGCAGATACCCCTTATTGGATTTCTACCATAAATAAGGCACTAGGCAAGGCATTCTTACACTCTCATTTTTGTTGATAATCTTTATAACATCTCAGTTTACAAATGAGGACACTGAAAACAAAAGATTAATGTGGTAGGCAGAATAACAAGTTCCCTCCCCACACCCCAAAGATGTCTACATTCTAATCTCCATAACCTGTGAATATATCATATTACCTGGCAAAGAGGAATTAGACTATAGATGGAATAAAAGTTGCTCATCAGCTGGTCTTAATTTGGGGAGATTACCCTGGATTATCCAGGTGGGCCCAATCCAGGGTCTTTTAAAGTGGAAGGGGAGACGGAAAGAATTAACTACACAAGGGATGCGACTCAAGGACTCAAGCTGTTGCTGGCTTTCTAGAAGAAAGGGGCCAGGAGGCAAGGTATGTGGGCAGTCTCGAGAAGATTGAAAAAAAAGGACAGCCTGGGGAAAGGAATGCAGGCCTGCCAACACCTTGATTTTAGCCCGAGGAGACCCATGCCAGACTTCTGACCCACAGAACTTCAAGATAATAAATATGTGTTATTTTAAACCTCTAAGTTTGTGGTAATTTGTCAGGGGAGCATTAGAAAATGAATACAAGTCCTTACCGCTAGCCAAGGGCCGAGCTATAATATGAACTTCAGAATAAAATCCCCATTCTTTCAATGGGGCTATCAATGCCTGTAGCCATGCAGCATTTAGCAGCTCTGACAGAGTCCTGCTATCTTTCACGCTGCTCTGCTCGCAATTAGCAATTGCCTCAGAAGTCCTATATCCTTTCCCAACTGGGATAACCTAGCAGCTTCAGCTGCATCAAGCTTCCAGGTGTGTGGTATTTGGTTGGCATGCTGTTTTTAACACTCTCTCCAGTTCTCAGGCTCTGCCACTTTCCGTTGAGTTGCACATTGTTGGACCCATTAAAATGAAATAACAATAACAGTTAAACTATCTCAGGAAGGAGGACATACTCCACTGAATGAAGTGGAATTCAGTTCATTCAACCATCTTCTTGTGAATGCCCACTACAGGTAATTTATCTGCAAGAAATTACAAGGAAGTCTCACAAACAGAAGTGAGACTCAGTTCCCAGCCAAAACCTTGTGATCAGATGGACTCAAAGAGACAATAATGCAACTGAGAAAATCGGAGGGAAGCCTACTTGATATCATGGCGATCAAGCCTTGGTGCCTGGAGAAGTGGATGATTTGTTTCTAATTCCTGCTTTGACATTTTCCCCAGTCCCACCATTTCACTATTTTTCAAAAGAACATTTAAAAATCTCTTTGATACCTTAGTATTCTAAATACATTTCTTAAATTATTTCGCAATTTTAATTTATTTTATTAAATTTAAATATGTAAACAAATATTATTTAAAAGAGGCAATTGAGAAATATTTGCTGGGCCAGTCATCAGCAAAGCATTTTGCTACTCCAAACCCTGGTGCTAATGATCAGTCTTTCTAGGTTTCTATTACTGATTAAATGGCATTCTAGCTTCAAAACAGTTTTCTCCCCACTTCTCTTGCTATGGCATATAAAGAAATCCCTCTCCTTTTTTCTTTCTTCAGTGCACCCTGAAATAGAAATGCTGTCTGGTGTCTATTTCCCTTCTGTCACTTGAATTACCAGGTTAGTCTGCTTTGGGGTACCCTTGGGTTTCACAGACTCTATCTTCTTGTATTCATCTATAATCAGTGAGTTTTTGCAAAATGTCTGCTTGCATTTTGCACACTGGGTCTTATTAAGTGAACTTACTAAATTAAACTTTTGGGGCAAGAGATAAAGTTTACTGCATTTCATCACTCTCATTTTGATAGAGAAAATATTTGAAAATGAGTTGAAATATACCTGCATTAACCAATACAAATTGAACATTTAGCTAAACAGGGACCTAATTTTTGCTTATCCACTATGATGGCTTAAGATATGCTAAGTGCAATATTTACATAACTGTTCATATAATATAATATATATTCTACCTCTGCTTTATCCTACATTCAGTTGTTTCAGTAAAAAATTTATGAATGCAGAAATTATTATCATTTTGAATATATAAATAAATGGCAGAGAGCTGAACAGCTCAAAAAGAAATCAAAGACCTTTGGAAATAAAGCCAGGGTCATTAAAAAAATGGATTTGTGAAGAATTACAGTATGAAACAGGATATATAAAATAACCTGCATAAACAGGTACATAACTGCACATGTTGAAATCACTGTATGGAAATTCTTAAATTATTAATATTAGAAATTGTTTCACAATTAACTCTATGATGAGTTTGCATTTGAAACAGACTATGCAATAAATTGTGTGTCAGACCATGTGAATATTTTTGAACTTTTATTCACCAAATTGGAAAACAACAACAACTTTATAGCACCTGGTTATATTTACTGTTTAAAATAAACAGAGGAAAAAGGAACTTGACTGCTCTAAGAAGGATGGGATAGTTTGGAAAAATGAAATGTAAAACATCATTAATGCGATTAACCATTCAGGTAAACAGTAACTTACGTAAGTCAACTAGGAAATTTCTGCAAAGGGCCCTGACATCACAGGACAAACCAGAACATATAGAACAATTTACATAGAAAGACATAGGAGAAAAGGGAAAACAGGTGTATTTATGTTAAAATAAGCTCAGATTTATGTCTATGATTCAATATGCTTAGACTGGTTGTGTTGCTTGGACTAGGCTGCTTCAAAGCTCATTCAAATACAACCCGTTCACCTCCTTCCTCCAAAACAGATTATCCTAATATAAAGGAAGATAAGCCAAGAGAGACAAAAATTTCAAGGAGGACTAGTTTAGGGCAGTGAAGTGTGGTCTGCAGACTGGCAGAATCTGTATCACCCGGGAGCGATTAGAATGCAGAGTCTCAGACCCCACCTGTACTGGTGGTTTCAGAATCTCTGCGGACGATGCTTAGGAAGCTGGGTTTAACAAGCCAACCAAAGGCAGTTCCTATGCACACTACAGCTTGAGAGACGTTGATCTAGAACAGTCGCCCACAAAATTTTTCTTTAAGAGCCTGATAGAAAATTCTTTAGGTTTGTGGCCATATGTACTCTGCCACAGCTACTCACCTCTGCCATTATAGCCCAAGAGTACCACAGGCATTAACTGATAATGGAGGAGCGTGGTCATGTGCCAATAAAACTTTATTTATGGACACTGAAATTTGATTTCACATAATTTTTTACATACCATGAAATACTATTCTTCTTTTCTGTTTTTTTTTTCTTTTTTACCAAACATTTAAAAATGTAAAAACAATCATTGAATCATAGCCATAAAAACAACAGGCCA
Organism: Choloepus didactylus; assembly: GCF_015220235.1. Taxonomy (NCBI): domain Eukaryota; kingdom Metazoa; phylum Chordata; class Mammalia; order Pilosa; family Megalonychidae; genus Choloepus; species Choloepus didactylus. Next base: position 19,781,723 of record NC_051313.1, on the reverse strand, counting down.
CAGGCTGAATTTGGCCACAGTTTGCTGACCCCTGCTGCAGGATATGGAAAAATCATAGAGCAGGAGTGGATTAAAAGCAGCTATCAAAGTAAATATAAAGTAACTAGTTTTAAAAACGGATCCTAGAGAGGAAAAAGAGGACTTAGTTTTTCAATAATTACTAGGAAAGGCATGGGGAAAGCAATGACATTCTCACACATCTTGATTCTTCAAAATTAAATCATTAGGAGTCTGGGAACAGGACACATATGGGCCAATATACGTTAAACTTCAGGACATGAAAAGTCATACAACGAGAGCACACGTAGATATTAGGCTCACTGTAAAAATTGTTTGTAGTATACTGTTGTAAACATTCAAAAAAAACTTTAAGTTCACCTCCTTGTACATTGTTGCTAAAGAACATGAAAAACACTCTCACCAAAATCAAGTTGCTATCAACTCACTCACTCCTTGACTCAGAAGCTTCCAGTGACCCTCCATGACCTTGGAGTAAAAGCCATGTCCCTCCTATGCCCTACAAGTTTGTATGTGACCCAACGCAGCTCCTGCCCCGAGCTCACCTCCTCGTCTTCCCCTGCTCACCATGCTCCAGCCCCGGTGGCCTTCTACGCCTGGACAGGACAGGCAGCTTCTGCCACAGCCCTTTGACCAGCTCTTCCCCTACCCGAAATGCTCTTCTGGTAGAGCCTCACCTTCACATCTTGGCTCAAATGTCAACTGCTCAGTGAGGCCTACCCAGACTATTCAATTTCAAATTACATCCTGTTCTTACCCCTCACTCTAAACTCCTGCCCCTCATCCTACTCTATTTTCTGTTCCATAGATGTTATACCTTCTAGTTTTACTTACAATGTTAGTGGTTTATTGTCTCCCCTGTCCCTCACAATACAAAAGCTTCTTGAGAGTAGTGCTTTATTTTTATTTGTTTTTTTTTTTTTACTCACTGGTATATTGTAAGTACCCAGAATCCTGCCTAGGTACTTATTTATTCAAATATTATTTGAATAAATGAATGAATGTTTGCCTTAATGGAATGTAAATGTCACTAATTTTTATCTAAAAATGCAGGCATAAAAATAGAGCAAGTGTCCAGTCGTGAAAAATACAGCAGCAATTTTAATACAGTTCTATTTTTCCCAAGACAATGTTTTTACTCACATTATCTACATAATATCTTAAAATGAGAAAATTTCTTTTTAGTTTTCTCAAATGCCTTGATGTTTGGTACTAAGCACACAGAGATAATAGTTTTTGTCACTCTCAATGTTTTATAGAACTTAGTTAAAAGTACATAATAAATGAGAGTGTGGATAAATTTTATGTTTTGTTACTTTATTTAAAATTAAAAAACATGAGAAGTACAGAGAAATGTTAAACACAAAACTACATTATATTTTCAGTCATATAGTATCTTAATTTAAAAATAATATTGCACCTATTTAAATTCTAAAAGAAGTTTCTTTTCTAAAAACACAATACCATATATGCACATCTAAATATTATATAAACCGGTTTATTTAATTTAGTATGAATATGCATGTTATTTGAGTACATTTGAGAGACAGATTCACCACTGCTGATATAATATATTCCACCTCCAGAAGACTACATGACGTTATTCTTCCTTTTAGGATAAGGATAAAATCTCAATGACATATGTCCTAGATCTATTTAAACTAAAATAAAATGATTAAATTCATTTTCTTGCCTGCTCTGGATAAGTTATTTTGGAGCACATTCAAAAAGCTGGTCTTCTACTAAGGACAGCAGATAATACAACTGTCCAAAAACAAAAAGCAAAACAAATCACCTCATTTTTATAAGAAGTCAGGAAAAAAAAAATTGAATATCCTCAGCCACAGAACTACCTATCTACCTTCCCATTGCTCTATTCACTCTATTTACTCAAAACATTTATTTGAAGAAAGTTAGTTAAAACCAAAGTCCTCCATGCCAAAGTCAATAAGGCTTTTTTACTTTATTTTCTATGAGATTAATGCAGCACTTTGTATTTATTTGCATTAAAGTTTTCTCTTAACTCTTTGGTTCTTTCTCCTTTGCCGGCTTGACTTACTGTACTTTTCTGCAGGTTATCAGAAATATTGGTGTTCACTCCAAGACCCTCTTATTCTAGTTATTCTCCCTAGGCAAGAATAGCTCCCTCTGTTAATGACTTCCAAATCTGTTTCTCTAGTTAAGACCTTTCTCCTGTCCTTTAGGATAGATACTTTGAGTCAACTCCACATGGATGGTCCCCATCTCCTAAATCTGCCACATCTCCCAGCCCATACACACACACACACACACACACACACACACACATGTACACACAACCTGCTTCTTCTGAAATAACCCCTATTTCAATAAATGATATCACACTCTGCTACACTTACTGGGCATCACCTCTACCTTCTTTCTCTATCCCACTTGCCAAATCAACTCTCAACCCCCATCAATTCCATGTCCACACCATTTCTGAAATCAATCGACTTCACTCAGTCTGTACTGACAGTGGCTTAGTTCAGTTCCTCCACTGCTATCTCTGATTTGATCTACTACAAAGGTCTCATCAAAGGGTGGCCTGACTCCAGCACTGCCTGCTCACCCCCATCCACGACTAGAGCTTCCAAAGTTAGCCCCTGTTGTGTCCATTTAACTCTACATAAGATTCACTGGAACTTTCCATAATGGATCCCTATTTCTGGCAGCTTGTGAGGTGTAGAGTTTTGTGTCAAGGTATGGAAGGATTCCCTTGGTTGAAGTTGTCCCTATGGCTAAAGAGTGGGACTGAGAATAAATACTCTGAAAATTATCAGAAGATCACATCCATTACTGTATTAGTCTCACTATATTTCTCATCAGTTCTCTTCCTTGCCACTGCCTGGGTTACTTTTGTAATGAAGGGATTTAATGTGAGGTTGCTACCATTCAATGTTAACTTGTATTCCTGTTACAAATCATGTATTTTCTAAGTAGAAATGACTTCATTACTTCAAGGTATTAGCCTCATCTCTCCCATAATGTATTATGTAAAGCTGGAAGTCTAAAGGTGAAGCTTTGGCATGAAGATTCATTCCTTAATTCTATTCCATTAGAATAAATTTTGCAAGCAAATGTCCCTTTCTAAAATGAAAACTTTTTATTTGAAAACATTTGGACTGTTTTTACATGGAACTTACCGACCATAAAATTTCCACTATTATTGCAGTTCCAAGAGCTGATTACCTCAATTACAACACTCTTTTGAAAATTATTTGAAGTCTAGGTACTTGTTGAAACAACAGGGGAGTTTACCCTGAGAAGACAAAAGCCGCATTGTGGTGAGTATGACACCCAGCCATGAAGATCCTATCACAGCTCCATGTCTTAGGCAATTCTGGAACATTAAAATTCCTCTGAAGTGTGTCCCATATTTTGCCTATGGCTTACATAAAAAGACTGGGAAAGCAGAGTCAGTGCTGTCTGCTCTTCTCTGGGAACTGGGAGGTGATTGGAAGAGCTCTTTCTGCATAATCCTGGCAAGCAAAGCCGAAGTGTAAAACTAAGAAGGAGGAATACAGCTTCCTCCTGAGAGAAAATGTCTTATGGCAACCCTTACAGTAGTAAGTTTTCCTTAATTAATGTTACCACTGAAGGTGGCAGTATTTAATACCAGGGATGCAAACAGCATAAAACATGTATAATTCTATCGATTCCTTAAGTTTAAAAGTCATCTTTATCTCTATTTGGAAACACGCTGTGTACACAGAAAACCACCCCAAGATTTCTTTAAAAGAATAGAGATGGACTCTAAATCCCCAGGGAATTTATTTTAACACACAAGCATCATATGTCCCCTAGTTCTTCTAGAGGGATAGTTAACAGGCTGAAAATCTAGAGTGGGGAGGGAAAGAGCCAAAGAAACGTAAATTATTGTTTTGCTGTAAAACAAAACCAGAAGGAAACAAGTCGTTCTTACCACAGGAGCTTAAAGAATATATTGGGTAGTACTGCTCATTAAAGCTGTAGCAAATGGCAGTTCTCTCTCATGCCTATTTTGCTATTTCTCTATTTCTTTTATTAAATAAAATAGTCTCTGTAGATAAAAATAGCTCTTTATTATACTTGTCTTCTGAGTACTGTCTTCTTGTTGCTATAAAGGTGCCTTAAATATCAATTTTGAGAAAGAAGACAAGGTTGACAGGTTTTTCTAGTAGATTTTTGAAGATCTTCCTCTTCAAAGCCACACTTTTAGTTAGTTGATCTTTTGTCATTTTAGTGCATTTCAATTAATATCAGAAATAAAGTTGACTAAATGCAAGGCTTAAACCATATTTTTCCTTTTCCTTTTCCTTTTTTTCTTCCTTACATGAATCACCAGAGAATACTAGATCTGCCTTCTACATCATTAGGACTTAGAAGATTTAAAGTTTCCTTTTCTCCACAAAGAGGCCATACAAGTATCAGGCTTGAATCATTAGCCCAGTCATTTTCACTATTACCCGTCCCATTTATAGGAGGTGGAAAGGGAAGATAATAAGTCTACTAGAATGTGAAAATACTATTCCTATAGCCATATTATTTTTCCCTGACTGAGAAAGTCAAAAAAGGTACAGAAAGAAAAGAAAAATGAAATTAAGAAAAAAAGGAATATAAATGAGCCATTTAGTTATAGCTAGCATTAAAAAATGCAGGCAATTTTAGGAAGGAGCAAATCTCCATATAGATCAAAAATTGAATCTCAGAAAAATACAGAGCCTCTCAATTAACTTAAATAAAACAATTTTTCATATGCCCTAATAAATTCAATATCATCTCTTAAGATCCAACCTCCACAAATCAAACAGAATTAAAATAACTCACCTAGGAGAAACCAAATACCACTGCAAGGCATAATATCAGTATCCTACTAATCAATGTACTGATAGTTATTATGTGCTAGGTATTGTGATAGGTACTATAGTAAATATAATAAAATATAAGATTGGTACCATGACTTTAACAAAATCCTACTGGCCAATTTTAAGTCAGTGAGTCACGAATGCCAAAAGAATGATCAGAAAGGTTTGATTTGGATTTGCCAGGGAATAGAACAATAAGCACAATAGAATGAGCTAATAATTGAAAACCAAAAGCATGACACAATAAAAAGGAGACTAATTTACGAGATTTTTACAGTGGGAGATAAAGCTGTAAAGCAGAGTTGAGGGTAAACATATGGAAAACAAATGGAAAACCTAAGGGACTAGAAACTTCAGCTTGAGAACAATGAGGAGTTATTAAAACTATTTTAACTTGAGAGAATCAAACTCTTGCTTTAAAAAGATTAATACAAATATAATGTCAGCACACACGATCAGTATGGGGGAAACAGAGATGCAGGAAGTCCACCTGAAAGTATTATAGAGATCTGAAGTTTGGGTCGCAAGGTTATGAAATAGAATTTGGGTCACAAAGATATGAAATAAGGAGGTAGGATAAGTGAAAATGTCAGGTAAAAGACTCATTTCAAAGAAAAATTTACAGACTCCAGAAACCAGCTGGATGTGGGAGGCAAGGGTGGGAAAGAGTAGGAAAAGAAGTTCTGTTTTAGATATGCTGAGTTGAAGGTGATATACATCAATAAGGAAATTTCTAGAAGGCAGTTGGAAAGAGGGCTCAGATTTTAGAAAAGAACAGATTATAGATAAAGTTAGATGGCATAGACAGATAGATAGGGATGGATGGATGGATGGATGGATGGATGGATGGTTCGATGGATGGACAAACGGACAGATGGATGGACAGATGGACAAACAGACAGATAGCACATGTGTTAGTCCAGCACTACAGAAGACTATCATAACAAACACTGCTTCACATAATATATCAAATCAAGTCCAAGGTCATTAAATGCTTAACTTTATAAATCAGAAATATTACAGAAGAAACATAAAATAGGTAGGAATGGCTTCTCAAGACACACAAAAAAATCCATAAATGAAAGTATCGATAAAATCATCAATATTGAAATGAAATTTCTGTTAAACAACTTTAAAAAAATGAAAAGTAAACCCAAACCTAGTAGAACACATATTGTCAAATGATTAGTATCTGGACTATATAAAGAACTACCAATTGATAAGAAACAGATAAACCAATAGAAAAATGGGCAAAAGACATAAATGTGCATTTCAAAACAAGGAAACACTAATGACAAACATTTGCAAACATGATCAACTTCAATGGTAGTCAGAGAAACCGATATTTTGATCACAATCTTATACCAACCCAAAGAAAAAAATTTGAAAATATAGCAATACCAAAAGTTGGTGAGAATATGTAACAATAAAAACACTTGTATAGTGTTGGTTGGAATGTCAATTTTCAATCACTTTGGCAAACCATTTAGCGTCATCTTATCAAGTAGGACGTGTATACCCCATGACTTAGCAATTTCACTCTAAGAGAAAATCTTACATGTGTGCACAAAGATATATGCACAAGAATGTCTGCAACAACAAAAAACATTTGTTAACAGTAGGTTAAGGAAAAAGCAAGGAAACAATAAACACAAAATTCACAATACTGTTTTCCTTGTGCTAGATGTAAGGTTATTTAATGGAGAGAAACTCAGAGGATTCTGATGATACTGTTTAAGTTGGTTTATGGGTACATATGCTTGTTTTTTAATATATTGTGAATAGTACTACATTTATAAAATTTTCTCTAAGCATAAATATTCGTAAATGAAAACTAATGAACAAATATTTAGAACTGCTTACATTCAGAGGAAATGTAAAAGGAGACCAGACAAGATGAAGAAGTGGTTCAGAGAAGTTAAAAAAAAAAAGGATTACAATAGGCTTTCAGATCCAAGGAAGGAAAAGGGGTAATATCTAGAAATATCAAATGCTATACACAGTTAAGGGGAACAAAGCCTTGGAAAAAGTTATAAACATATCATCAGCCTTGAAGGTAATTTTCAGTTCAGTGAAAAGAATAAGAACCAAGCCATAAAGTCTGAGAAAGCAATCTGAGAAGAACTTGAGGCAGTAGGTTAAAACCATCTGAAGAAATCTGGCAGTGAACAACAGATGTGAATGGAAGCTCACATCCATTCCAGAAAGACAGCACAAATTTTAACAGCTGGCTGAAGGCACAGAGGATGGAGTCAGGGGGCACAGGGCATGTATTAGGATGGGCATGGAGAAAGAAACCAAAGATGCGAAAGGAAGGAGATAATTGTGGAGGTTGTATGTCACTTTTAAATAAATAATATTATAGTCTTGAGCAATAGAAAATGATAGCGTTGCAGTTTCCTGTATTAAATGTCTCCCTCAACAGTCAGAAAATAATCAATAAGCTATACATTACAACTCGCTGCTACAGAACAGCTTCTAAGCTAGCTCAAAGGGTTAACCCTTCTCATTCCTTTTTAATTCACCATAAAGTCTAATCTAATGGAATACTCACTAAATTTTTTTTTAATGAAATTATGGCAAAGACATCACCTCCCTCCTTCCCCAATACCCTAGTCTGGTCCAAGGACAAGTTCGTCTCCTAATAGAGCCAAGGCTGAAGGCAGAGAGGGATACGGGAGCCTAGGAGGAGTCAGAGGTCTTTGGAGGCCACCAGAACAGGACAGAAGTGTCAGAAGGCAGGTCTGTAAAGCTGGGCTCCAACCTTGTGCAAAGCACCTGCCACATTGGGTTGGGGTGTGTGCCCATAAAACAGCCAGGACCTCCTCTCACTGGACTTAACTCTCCAAGGTCTATTACATCAGACGCTGGAATTTATTTCTCTTGTGCCTAGCCACTTTGTATTGAGGAAGAAAAAAACTTTAATAACACTTGGGAATAATGGGTAGGAATTAAAGTATTTTTTATACGGCCACATTGCAAAACAAAACAAAACAAAAAAACAGAATTTCTCTCCAATGTGTATTTTCCAAACAGTTCCCTCCAAACTGAAATATTTCGAATTTCTTTTTTATTTCTCTTTCTCAAGGTGAACACTATTTTTATAGAAAAATTCCCATTCTCAGACAGATACCAGCTCACTCCCTCCAGGCAATATGACCACAAAGGGCACTTTAAGAAATCACTCTTAATAAATGTCTTTCTAATGTAGCAGTGAGATTAAAAAAATTTAATTAATTAATTAATTAAAAGTTCCAATCTTAAATGCTCCTGTTTAGGGTGATGGAAAAGTTTTGTTAATGATGGTATTCATGTTAGCACAACACTATGACTATAATTAACACCACTGAATTTTATACTGAAAGTTGTTAAAATGGAAAATTGTATTTTGCAAATACGTTGCCATCAAAAAAAAAAAAAAAAAAAATAGAAAACAAAGAGTGAACCCTAACGTAAACTATGGATTTTAGTTACTAATATAATTACCTACAAGAGCTCTAAAAAAATAAAGAAAATTTAAAAAATAAGCTCCAGTTTCTGCTCCTACAAGCCAGTGTTGTACCTTGAAACAGCCTAATAAGCACCATGCTTTCCTCTGTCAGTGACAGCTGGGCTTCTACTGGGAGAACTAACAAGTAGAGGAAACGGATTTTGTCACTTTATTACTGAGTCCAAGTCATGCCATAAGAGTGCTGATGCATGGTGTCTCTCTGTGTAGAGATGATTTGTGAGGTTTATGTAGTGGATATGTGTGAGGTTTGTTGCTGCAACACGAGCTCCCTGTGAACTAGAATGGGATTCAAGGCTGACACTCAATTCAGGGCATAACCTTTAAGTTCAGATCATCCTCTGATCTTAAGCTAGCACAGTAATAACTAAGAAGCAGTGGATGACTTTGCCTTCTGTATTCTTTGCTTGCTACTCCTCCAAAAAGAACCCTGGGCTAGGAAGATCAAAAATAAACTCATTTAAAACTTCTGTACCTTCCAACTCAGGCCCAACTGGCACCAAATTAGGAAGGAAACGGCAAAGAGAAAAGCAGAAGGGACTTTTTGCTGCATCACAAAAGCAGCACACTGACAATTCTCAGAGGCTAGCAGCCCGCAAAAAGGAGCTCTCAATGTGAACAAGGAACTTCCTGCTGCCAATCGATAGGGCACTCCTGGCCGTACAGTGAGTGAATGCCATTTACTAACTGGGTTGCATTAAAACCATCAAGTCCAATTGTGAACAGCAACCCACTTTATTTTCCAGGAGATCTTGGGGAGCAGCATGCCCTTTTATGGCAAAAGGAAACTTACTTGGCATATGAGAGACAAAACTTGTCGCAGTTGGAACCATTGGTTCATAAAGCAAATAAAGGATTAGAAGCCACACAGGTGTAGGAGATTAAGGACTTAACAGGCAGATGGAGGAGAAGAGCATCATCTGGACATCTTTCATCCTTTATAATAAGGGAAAGTTCCCCAGCAATCCCAGCAGAAAGAATAAACTTAAATGAACAAAATTTAGCAATTCTGTTGACAAAGGAAGAATCCTTGAAAAGACTTTAAAAAAAAAAAAAAAAAAAAAAAAAGTGAGTTTTTCTGCCAAAACCTGATTAACTTTCAAAACAAATAAATTTCTACCTAGCAGGATTGAACTGAGTAACAAAATATGCCTCCACACCTCCCAGGAGTCGTCATCCGAAATGGCTGAATGTCACAACTTCAGGAGCTGTTTGAACAGATGGGGCCTGCACAAGAACAGTGCTTGGAAGACCCGCTAATGCTGAACTAAGGCCCATCTTCCATCTGCTGCTGAGCTCAGTCTTAAAAGAATGACTTTAAAAATCATCACTGTCATTTCTCTGCTGATTAGACACCTCTGAGTCATCCACAAGTATTTAGGATTCAATTTAAAAAAGAAAACATCTCAACCTGAATTTGGAAACATCTCATAATAAGGTCCAATGTGTTCATCAGATTCTATTTTCCCTCCCCACTCCAAAGCTCCTACACTGGGACCAGCCTGCCAGTCCCCTCACTCGGTATCATTTCTGACCACTTGAGGGCGCCATCTATACCTTATAATCAGGAAGCCTAACTTCCCCCCTTTCCACAACTGCCTTTACATACCCAGATTCAACTCAATTTTTGTCTGACCACAGAGTCTATGTGACTTCTCCCTTCCTGGAACTCTTCTGGCTATTTAATTAGCAAATAATGCAAGGTTACCAATACGGATGTTTTATCACCCTAAGAAGAGCACCCCCGCATTGTTTTATTATAGCTGTTTTAAACGTATATAAAATTAATAAGTGTAAAATGAAATCACATTTAATTATCATATGTCATCGATAATTATCAACACATGGCCAATCTTAGTGGACCCTGCCTCTCTCATCTTGAGATAGATGAGTCCCCCTTGACCACCATGCCTGATCGCTGTCCCTCCTCCTAGTCAATCTCCTTCCAGAATTATGGCCTCGCATTAGTTCTTTGCTCTGCCTCCCTGATCTTTGTGAGCCTAGTTCCTTGCTGTCATACAGGTTTCCACTTGAAGGTCATATTCTCAAAGAGGCCTTCCTAGACCACCTGGTTTATTATGGTTTCCAAGACTCTTGCTCTCACATTATCCTTTTTTAAATTTTCTGCCTAGCACTTTATATATTCTGATACTTTTCTCATTCTTTTATTTATCTACTCCACCCCTAGGGTGGAATCCGTGGGAGAACAGGAACCTTGAGTCTTATTCAGCACTATAAATGCCCCTAGCAATGAGAATGGTATCTGGCATGGGTTCAGCTTGCTGGATAAATACTTGTTGAATGGATAAATAAAGGAGTCATTCATGGCAGACCTTCAGAGAGAAAGTCAGTGTCACCACTGTCCTCAGGGTTACACTGGGTCTCATGTGGTCTTCAGGCCTGGAGACCCTTAAATGTGGTTAAAAAAAAAAATCTTATCAATTCTGTCTCTTTTTTACCTCGTTAGCTTTAGTACGTGTC